>NC_133330.1:108682997-109018960 GCF_042186555.1 Aquarana catesbeiana | reverse complement strand
TCAAAGCACCTGTGTCATACCCCCAGTCCACCAATAGACTCAGTTGGTGCTTATATTTCTCCGTGGGATCACTAGTCAGTCTCTCATATGTTGAACGATCGCTTAGCATCTTGGTGAGTTGTTCCTGATAAAACATTTTATCCATAATAACGACCCCCCCTCCCTTGTCCGCTGGGCGTACAATAAATGTTATTCCTTTTTTCCAGAGAGCGAATACCATCCTCAATATATTTTGGGTTGATATTATCTTTTACAGTCAATTGTTCTATATCATTTAGCACCAAATTTTTAAAACACCTCTATGCAATGATTACTAGAGTTTTGGGGGTTAAATACGGACTTATTCTTTAAGCCACTATCCACTTTCCTCACAGATGAAACTAGGCTCACTCCTAGGGGCCAGCGGGTGGCTCAAGAAATATTTTTTAAGGTTCAAAGTCCGTATAAATTTGTGTGTGTCGATGTACACCTCAAATTTATTAAGTGTTTTTTTGGGCGCACATTTAAGGCCCAAATTTAGTATATTCTGTTCTTTTGGATTTAATTTCACCTTACTTAAATTATATATGCCAGTATTTATGTGTCCCTTAACCTTTTTCTTGGATTGTCTACGTTGTCCTGCTCGACAGCCCCTTCGTTTCTTAGTGGTGGTCCCATTTCCCTGTTCACATGTTGCTGTGGGCCATTCCTCCCTCCCTTGTTGTTCATCGGGTGGTTCTTTCCTCTCGGTGTCCCCCCTCCCCTCCCCCTCCTCCCTCGCTGTCCTAAAAAAGATCCAGGGCCCTGTTGATAGTGGTATTGTCCCTGATAATCCTCGTCCAGGGGGAGATATCTATTGTATAAGGGGGTAGGATATCTGCCCTCCCCATGATTTTGAGGGGGGTAATTTTGATATACCCCATGACCCTGGGATGGGGCACCTCCTCCAGGATAATTCATTCCATATGACTGGGGTTCCCGCCAATCCCCCTGATTCGGGTAATATTGATAATTCCCTCTCCAGGGTGGGGTTGGCCTAGGTGAATAGTGGTGATCATTATATTGATTATCTCTTTGTTGTAGAGAAGCATTGTTAGATGCTTGTCCACTCCCACTTTGTTCACCTCTACCGGTGCCACTCTTCGCCCTCACTCTTTTATTTTGATCAGTTTTAGGGTCAGTGGTTGTATACATATTGTTTTTATCCTGCACAGAGACCTCCCTGGTTTTCACAACAGGGTTCTGCCATGCATAGATTTTATTATTTTTGAAATCTGCTACGTCCCTATTATATTTCCTAACCTTTTTCTTTTGTGTCTCTCTATCCACCTTTTCAAGCTTTCTTTTCATAGTGTTATTGAATTCTTTGAGTTGATTAGACTCATTCATAGGTTCTAATTTGCTGCGTAGCGTATTAATCTGCTCATTAATCCTACTTAATTTTTTCTGTTTCCTACTTAATACTAGGTCTTGCAACTCCCTTCCTACTCTATTAAAAAATTCTAACCATTCATCCATAAAACATTGGTCATCAAGACCATCCTGGGGGGGAATGTCCCACCTCAGGCTCCTAAAAATCAGTTTTTCTTTCTGATAATGATTAAAAGTGAACACATCCCACCAGGTTTTCACCTGTTTTTCCAATAAGTTTTCTAAATTCTTTAACATGCCGGAGATATCTTCCTCATAATCCGTCATTTCAGAATTAGCTGAGAAAATATTATCCGGATTCATCTGTCTGTTATTGAGAAAGTTAAGAACTTCCATGGCTGCACGCGTTTAAATAAATGAAGATAATATAAAAAAATCAGATGTATAAAAATCCGCCCACTCATACACCCAAAAACGCTGCGCTGATGGCAAAAACCTAAATCTGAGCTGCTGCTTAAATGATAAGTATACAGTAAAAAATTGATTCACCACAAACTCGCTCCTAGTGAACTCAAAATAGCAGCGCTAAAGGTGATCCCTAATCAAATAATGAGGTGTAGTGAAGAGTGATAAGCTGATGTATCAACCTGTGCAATGATTACATCACGTCCTCATCCTTCATCATTAATGTGCATACAATGACATACTCAAAAAAATCACAAACGAATGGTGCATATAAACCAATTAAGTGAATAACGTATCTGTGCACATACAAATATAATGTGAAAATTATAACTGAGAGCCAATGTGAATTAACTCGCAAAAAAATTATTATATCTATAAAGTGTGTCCACAAACAATCCAAAAGTAAAATAGTCCAAAACAAAATCCGTGACGTGTTTGTAGTGCAAATCTTCTACTTAAATGAATCTTCCACCGCACCTCTGTGACTGTGAATCCACTCCCCTTAGGTGAATGCACTCACCAGCTCCTTTTGCCCACACTCTCGTGTCAGGGCCAACAAGCTTTTATCCCACACTCACAAGGGATAAGATTGGTCTTCAGTGGTAAACCTGTACACCTTTACTTCTCCAAAGTGTAATGCCCAAGAGCTCTCTCCACATGAAAAAAGAAAAATAATCCAATGGTGCAATAACGTAATAAAATTTATTAAAAATCAAAAAGCCCCTTCACCATTGCACTCACATCTTTAAAATTCACTGCAGGCTCAACAGTAACACAGCACAGCAAGTTGTCACAGCATAAAAAATGAAGTAAGTAAACCAGTGTGTGGTGGTCACGGCGGACCCAGGTACTGCGCTCTCAAAATACCCGTCTCACCCGATCCCTGGTGTAGATGTGACCGGCTTCCACCTATCCTCGTATGGCGCTCCCTGTCACAGCGTCCTACGTCACTCAAAAACGATTGCCGTGTAGCCACGCCCCGACATGTTTCGTCATAAAGACTTAGTCATGGGATTGGCTACACGGCACGGCAATCAATCTTTTATACCCATAGCTTCCGATCCGGGCGGAAGACCCATAACTGCGCCTGCGCGCTTTCAGTGTTTGATCCGAGCGGAGATCGCAATACTGCGCATGCGCGTTCCCTGTGTCCCCGCTCGCACCATTTCACACTGCTACTATATAACAAAGTACACATTGTGCTTGTGACAGTCACATTATTACAAATATCGGAACTGTTTCATCCTATAATGTTTCTCCCGATGTTGTACCTCACATTAATACTGTTCTAAAAATATTTCACCTCCACGTGAGACAACGGGCTAATTCTCCCATATATATAAATAAAAACTCCATAAAAAGTTCCTTGAACATCACAATAATATGTAAAAGAGTTGCTTTGGTAAATCATAATGTTGAATATAAAAAAACAGTCAACTAATACCATCCTATCATCGAGCAGATATATAACGCTAACCCAGCCTATAGCTCATATCTTCCCCTAAACCATGGATAAAATACTAAACAGGACTATGTCTAACGATACCATTATCTCACAGTGTAAACATGAGCCCTCACTGCAACAACATCAAACTAAAAAAGACAAATATAAAGGAATTAAATAAAATAGAAATAAAAATAAATATAAATATAAAAATAAAATTAAACAAAAATAAATATAAATAAAAATAAAAATAAAAAATAAATAAATAAATAAATAAATAAATAAAAAATAAAAAATAATAAAATTAAAATTAAAATCAAAATAAAAAAAAAAAAAAAAAAAAATTTATATATATATGATATAATAAATAAAAATAAATAAAAATATCAAAAATATATCAATCAATTGAATTTAATAGTCGTTGATGAAGCAGTTGAGGTCCAACTCTATGTTAAGGCCCCTCGGAAAAAGGCACCTGAGCAGGAATATCCATCGGGTCTCTCGTTGGGACAAGTCCCTCACCCGATTTGACCCTCTCCAGGAAGGGTAAACTATGTCAATCCCACAGAACTGGAGAAGAGTAGGGTCCTGATCATGTTTCTCTTTAAAATGGAGGGACACGCTGTGATATTTATATCCATTCCTAATATTGGACATATGTTCAGAGATCCGCACCCTTAGGAGTCGCTTGGTGCGTCCAACATAAAACAGGCCGCAGGGGCACCACATTAAATACACCACATACGATGAGTTACATGTAATAAACTCCCTTATTTTAAAGGTCTCATTTTCGTGGTTGGTGATGCTCTTCATTCCTCGGTTACTTATTCTGGCTGTTTTGCAGCATATACACTTCCTACATGGGAAAAACCCATTTAACTCTATCTTTATAGACTGGCGCCCAGGGGGATCAAGGATCTTTCTCACCACCCTATCTCCAAAGCTGGGGGCCCTTCTATAGATAAACTTAGGGAGTTCAGGTAGAACCTCCCCCAAATGGCGGTCTCTCCCCAGAATATACCAATATTTCTTGAAGATATCTTCAATTTCTTTGTATTGACAATGAAAATTCGAGATTAATCCCCACTGATGTTCATTAGAGGTGCATGATTCTCTTTTTTTGCTTTTTAAGCACTCTTCTCTTGGGACATTGGCTACCTGTTCTATGACACTGTCTAAGGATCCTTCAGAGTATCCCTTTTGCATGAATCTCTCCTTTAATATATTGGCCTGTGCATAGTATTTTTCCTGTTCTGAACAGTTCCGACAGACCCTCAACATTTGACCCTTTGGTATATTCTTTATCCAAGCCGGGTGATGTCCACTCCGGATGGACAAAAAACTGTTGCGGTCAGTCGGTTTAAAAAATACATACGTGCTTAGAGAGTTCCCTCTTTTCTCAATAGTTACATCGAGAAAATTCACACTCATGTCACTCACTTGTGCCTCCAATTTTATGTTATTCCCATTAGTGTTAAGGTAACTCAAGAATTCATCCAAAGACTCCCTAGAACCCTCCCAAATCAATAGGAGGTCATCTATGAATCTTCGATAAAGTCTGAGTTGAGGTAATCGTTTGCTAAATATAAATCTGTCCTCCCACTCTGCCATAAACAGGTTGGCGAGGCTGGGAGCATACTTAGCTCCCATAGCCACGCCAACCTGCTGAGAGAAGAAGTGACCATTCCACCAAAAATAATTATGTGACATGCAGAAGGTCAGGGCATGGCCCAAAAAACGCTTCTGCATGTCAGGAATGTCCTCTCTCCTGCTTAATGCCCAATTCAATGACAAGGAGGCGTCCTCATGCTGAATGACCGTATAGAGGGAGGCCACATCGGCCGTGACCAAATAGGTCTCGGTCGTGGGATTGAGACACACCTCACTCAAATGTTGGAGGAGGTCAGAGGTGTCTTTAAGATATGCCTTCGTGATTTTCACACTGGGCTGGAGGAATTTGTCTAAATACTCTCCAAGCCGCGCTGTTACTGATCCTATCCCATTCACGATGGGTCGTGCTGGGGGTACTTTGGCATCCTTATGGATTTTAGGTAACGTGTAGATTACTGGAATCCTACACGCACTTGGTACCAGATATCTCCTTTCTTTCCCATTCAAAGCACCTGTGTCATACCCCCAGTCCACCAATAGACTCAGTTGGTGCTTATATTTCTCCGTGGGATCACTAGTCAGTCTCTCATATGTTGAACGATCGCTTAGCATCTTGGTGAGTTGTTCCTGATAAAACATTTTATCCATAATAACGACCCCCCCTCCCTTGTCCGCTGGGCGTACAATAATGTTATTCCTTTTTTCCAGAGAGCGAATACCATCCTCAATATATTTTGGGTTGATATTATCTTTTACAGTCAATTGTTCTATATCATTTAGCACCAAATTTTTAAACACCTCTATGCAATGATTACTAGAGTTTTGGGGGTTAAATACGGACTTATTCTTTAAGCCACTATCCACTTTCCTCACAGATGAAACTAGGTCACTCCTAGGGGCCAGCGGGTGGCTCAAGAAATATTTTTTAAGGTTCAAAGTCCGTATAAATTTGTGTGTGTCGATGTACACCTCAAATTTATTAAGTGTTTTTTTGGGCGCACATTTAAGGCCCAAATTTAGTATATTCTGTTCTTTTGGATTTAATTTCACCTTACTTAAATTATATATGCCAGTATTTATGTGTCCCTTAACCTTTTTCTTGGATTGTCTACGTTGTCCTGCTCGACAGCCCCTTCGTTTCTTAGTGGTGGTCCCATTTCCCTGTTCACATGTTGCTGTGGGCCATTCCTCCCTCCCTTGTTGTTCATCGGGTGGTTCTTTCCTCTCGGTGTCCCCCCTCCCCTCCCCCTCCTCCCTCGCTGTCCTAAAAAAGATCCAGGGCCCTGTTGATAGTGGTATTGTCCCTGATAATCCTCGTCCAGGGGGAGATATCTATTGTATAAGGGGGTAGGATATCTGCCCTCCCCATGATTTTGAGGGGGGTAATTTTGATATACCCCATGACCCTGGGATGGGGCACCTCCTCCAGGATAATTCATTCCATATGACTGGGGTTCCCGCCAATCCCCCTGATTCGGGTAATATTGATAATTCCCTCTCCAGGGTGGGGTTGGCCTAGGTGAATAGTGGTGATCATTATATTGATTATCTCTTTGTTGTAGAGAAGCATTGTTAGATGCTTGTCCACTCCCACTTTGTTCACCTCTACCGGTGCCACTCTTCGCCCTCACTCTTTTATTTTGATCAGTTTTAGGGTCAGTGGTTGTATACATATTGTTTTTATCCTGCACAGAGACCTCCCTGGTTTTCACAACAGGGTTCTGCCATGCATAGATTTTATTATTTTTGAAATCTGCTACGTCCCTATTATATTTCCTAACCTTTTTCTTTTGTGTCTCTCTATCCACCTTTTCAAGCTTTCTTTTCATAGTGTTATTGAATTCTTTGAGTTGATTAGACTCATTCATAGGTTCTAATTTGCTGCGTAGCGTATTAATCTGCTCATTAATCCTACTTAATTTTTTCTGTTTCCTACTTAATACTAGGTCTTGCAACTCCCTTCCTACTCTATTAAAAAATTCTAACCATTCATCCATAAAACATTGGTCATCAAGACCATCCTGGGGGGGAATGTCCCACCTCAGGCTCCTAAAAATCAGTTTTTCTTTCTGATAATGATTAAAAGTGAACACATCCCACCAGGTTTTCACCTGTTTTTCCAATAAGTTTTCTAAATTCTTTAACATGCCGGAGATATCTTCCTCATAATCCGTCATTTCAGAATTAGCTGAGAAAATATTATCCGGATTCATCTGTCTGTTATTGAGAAAGTTAAGAACTTCCATGGCTGCACGCGTTTAAATAAATGAAGATAATATAAAAAAATCAGATGTATAAAAATCCGCCCACTCATACACCCAAAAACGCTGCGCTGATGGCAAAAACCTAAATCTGAGCTGCTGCTTAAATGATAAGTATACAGTAAAAAATTGATTCACCACAAACTCGCTCCTAGTGAACTCAAAATAGCAGCGCTAAAGGTGATCCCTAATCAAATAATGAGGTGTAGTGAAGAGTGATAAGCTGATGTATCAACCTGTGCAATGATTACATCACGTCCTCATCCTTCATCATTAATGTGCATACAATGACATACTCAAAAAAATCACAAACGAATGGTGCATATAAACCAATTAAGTGAATAACGTATCTGTGCACATACAAATATAATGTGAAAATTATAACTGAGAGCCAATGTGAATTAACTCGCAAAAAAATTATTATATCTATAAAGTGTGTCCACAAACAATCCAAAAGTAAAATAGTCCAAAACAAAATCCGTGACGTGTTTGTAGTGCAAATCTTCTACTTAAATGAATCTTCCACCGCACCTCTGTGACTGTGAATCCACTCCCCTTAGGTGAATGCACTCACCAGCTCCTTTTGCCCACACTCTCGTGTCAGGGCCAACAAGCTTTTATCCCACACTCACAAGGGATAAGATTGGTCTTCAGTGGTAAACCTGTACACCTTTACTTCTCCAAAGTGTAATGCCCAAGAGCTCTCTCCACATGAAAAAAGAAAAATAATCCAATGGTGCAATAACGTAATAAAATTTATTAAAAATCAAAAAGCCCCTTCACCATTGCACTCACATCTTTAAAATTCACTGCAGGCTCAACAGTAACACAGCACAGCAAGTTGTCACAGCATAAAAAATGAAGTAAGTAAACCAGTGTGTGGTGGTCACGGCGGACCCAGGTACTGCGCTCTCAAAATACCCGTCTCACCCGATCCCTGGTGTAGATGTGACCGGCTTCCACCTATCCTCGTATGGCGCTCCCTGTCACAGCGTCCTACGTCACTCAAAAACGATTGCCGTGTAGCCACGCCCCGACATGTTTCGTCATAAAGACTTAGTCATGGGATTGGCTACACGGCACGGCAATCAATCTTTTATACCCATAGCTTCCGATCCGGGCGGAAGACCCATAACTGCGCCTGCGCGCTTTCAGTGTTTGATCCGAGCGGAGATCGCAATACTGCGCATGCGCGTTCCCTGTGTCCCCGCTCGCACCATTTCACACTGCTACTATATAACAAAGTACACATTGTGCTTGTGACAGTCACATTATTACAAATATCGGAACTGTTTCATCCTATAATGTTTCTCCCGATGTTGTACCTCACATTAATACTGTTCTAAAAATATTTCACCTCCACGTGAGACAACGGGCTAATTCTCCCATATATATAAATAAAAACTCCATAAAAAGTTCCTTGAACATCACAATAATATGTAAAAGAGTTGCTTTGGTAAATCATAATGTTGAATATAAAAAAACAGTCAACTAATACCATCCTATCATCGAGCAGATATATAACGCTAACCCAGCCTATAGCTCATATCTTCCCCTAAACCATGGATAAAATACTAAACAGGACTATGTCTAACGATACCATTATCTCACAGTGTAAACATGAGCCCTCACTGCAACAACATCAAACTAAAAAAGACAAATATAAAGGAATTAAATAAAATAGAAATAAAAATAAATATAAATATAAAAATAAAATTAAACAAAAATAAATATAAATAAAAATAAAAATAAAAAATAAATAAATAAATAAATAAATAAATAAAAAATAAAAAATAATAAAATTAAAATTAAAATCAAAATAAAAAAAAAAAAAAAAAAAAATTTATATATATATGATATAATAAATAAAAATAAATAAAAATATCAAAAATATATCAATCAATTGAATTTAATAGTCGTTGATGAAGCAGTTGAGGTCCAACTCTATGTTAAGGCCCCTCGGAAAAAGGCACCTGAGCAGGAATATCCATCGGGTCTCTCGTTGGGACAAGTCCCTCACCCGATTTGACCCTCTCCAGGAAGGGTAAACTATGTCAATCCCACAGAACTGGAGAAGAGTAGGGTCCTGATCATGTTTCTCTTTAAAATGGAGGGACACGCTGTGATATTTATATCCATTCCTAATATTGGACATATGTTCAGAGATCCGCACCCTTAGGAGTCGCTTGGTGCGTCCAACATAAAACAGGCCGCAGGGGCACCACATTAAATACACCACATACGATGAGTTACATGTAATAAACTCCCTTATTTTAAAGGTCTCATTTTCGTGGTTGGTGATGCTCTTCATTCCTCGGTTACTTATTCTGGCTGTTTTGCAGCATATACACTTCCTACATGGGAAAAACCCATTTAACTCTATCTTTATAGACTGGCGCCCAGGGGGATCAAGGATCTTTCTCACCACCCTATCTCCAAAGCTGGGGGCCCTTCTATAGATAAACTTAGGGAGTTCAGGTAGAACCTCCCCCAAATGGCGGTCTCTCCCCAGAATATACCAATATTTCTTGAAGATATCTTCAATTTCTTTGTATTGACAATGAAAATTCGAGATTAATCCCCACTGATGTTCATTAGAGGTGCATGATTCTCTTTTTTTGCTTTTTAAGCACTCTTCTCTTGGGACATTGGCTACCTGTTCTATGACACTGTCTAAGGATCCTTCAGAGTATCCCTTTTGCATGAATCTCTCCTTTAATATATTGGCCTGTGCATAGTATTTTTCCTGTTCTGAACAGTTCCGACAGACCCTCAACATTTGACCCTTTGGTATATTCTTTATCCAAGCCGGGTGATGTCCACTCCGGATGGACAAAAAACTGTTGCGGTCAGTCGGTTTAAAAAATACATACGTGCTTAGAGAGTTCCCTCTTTTCTCAATAGTTACATCGAGAAAATTCACACTCATGTCACTCACTTGTGCCTCCAATTTTATGTTATTCCCATTAGTGTTAAGGTAACTCAAGAATTCATCCAAAGACTCCCTAGAACCCTCCCAAATCAATAGGAGGTCATCTATGAATCTTCGATAAAGTCTGAGTTGAGGTAATCGTTTGCTAAATATAAATCTGTCCTCCCACTCTGCCATAAACAGGTTGGCGAGGCTGGGAGCATACTTAGCTCCCATAGCCACGCCAACCTGCTGAGAGAAGAAGTGACCATTCCACCAAAAATAATTATGTGACATGCAGAAGGTCAGGGCATGGCCCAAAAAACGCTTCTGCATGTCAGGAATGTCCTCTCTCCTGCTTAATGCCCAATTCAATGACAAGGAGGCGTCCTCATGCTGAATGACCGTATAGAGGGAGGCCACATCGGCCGTGACCAAATAGGTCTCGGTCGTGGGATTGAGACACACCTCACTCAAATGTTGGAGGAGGTCAGAGGTGTCTTTAAGATATGCCTTCGTGATTTTCACACTGGGCTGGAGGAATTTGTCTAAATACTCTCCAAGCCGCGCTGTTACTGATCCTATCCCATTCACGATGGGTCGTGCTGGGGGTACTTTGGCATCCTTATGGATTTTAGGTAACGTGTAGATTACTGGAATCCTACACGCACTTGGTACCAGATATCTCCTTTCTTTCCCATTCAAAGCACCTGTGTCATACCCCCAGTCCACCAATAGACTCAGTTGGTGCTTATATTTCTCCGTGGGATCACTAGTCAGTCTCTCATATGTTGAACGATCGCTTAGCATCTTGGTGAGTTGTTCCTGATAAAACATTTTATCCATAATAACGACCCCCCCTCCCTTGTCCGCTGGGCGTACAATAATGTTATTCCTTTTTTCCAGAGAGCGAATACCATCCTCAATATATTTTGGGTTGATATTATCTTTTACAGTCAATTGTTCTATATCATTTAGCACCAAATTTTTAAACACCTCTATGCAATGATTACTAGAGTTTTGGGGGTTAAATACGGACTTATTCTTTAAGCCACTATCCACTTTCCTCACAGATGAAACTAGGTCACTCCTAGGGGCCAGCGGGTGGCTCAAGAAATATTTTTTAAGGTTCAAAGTCCGTATAAATTTGTGTGTGTCGATGTACACCTCAAATTTATTAAGTGTTTTTTTGGGCGCACATTTAAGGCCCAAATTTAGTATATTCTGTTCTTTTGGATTTAATTTCACCTTACTTAAATTATATATGCCAGTATTTATGTGTCCCTTAACCTTTTTCTTGGATTGTCTACGTTGTCCTGCTCGACAGCCCCTTCGTTTCTTAGTGGTGGTCCCATTTCCCTGTTCACATGTTGCTGTGGGCCATTCCTCCCTCCCTTGTTGTTCATCGGGTGGTTCTTTCCTCTCGGTGTCCCCCCTCCCCTCCCCCTCCTCCCTCGCTGTCCTAAAAAAGATCCAGGGCCCTGTTGATAGTGGTATTGTCCCTGATAATCCTCGTCCAGGGGGAGATATCTATTGTATAAGGGGGTAGGATATCTGCCCTCCCCATGATTTTGAGGGGGGTAATTTTGATATACCCCATGACCCTGGGATGGGGCACCTCCTCCAGGATAATTCATTCCATATGACTGGGGTTCCCGCCAATCCCCCTGATTCGGGTAATATTGATAATTCCCTCTCCAGGGTGGGGTTGGCCTAGGTGAATAGTGGTGATCATTATATTGATTATCTCTTTGTTGTAGAGAAGCATTGTTAGATGCTTGTCCACTCCCACTTTGTTCACCTCTACCGGTGCCACTCTTCGCCCTCACTCTTTTATTTTGATCAGTTTTAGGGTCAGTGGTTGTATACATATTGTTTTTATCCTGCACAGAGACCTCCCTGGTTTTCACAACAGGGTTCTGCCATGCATAGATTTTATTATTTTTGAAATCTGCTACGTCCCTATTATATTTCCTAACCTTTTTCTTTTGTGTCTCTCTATCCACCTTTTCAAGCTTTCTTTTCATAGTGTTATTGAATTCTTTGAGTTGATTAGACTCATTCATAGGTTCTAATTTGCTGCGTAGCGTATTAATCTGCTCATTAATCCTACTTAATTTTTTCTGTTTCCTACTTAATACTAGGTCTTGCAACTCCCTTCCTACTCTATTAAAAAATTCTAACCATTCATCCATAAAACATTGGTCATCAAGACCATCCTGGGGGGGAATGTCCCACCTCAGGCTCCTAAAAATCAGTTTTTCTTTCTGATAATGATTAAAAGTGAACACATCCCACCAGGTTTTCACCTGTTTTTCCAATAAGTTTTCTAAATTCTTTAACATGCCGGAGATATCTTCCTCATAATCCGTCATTTCAGAATTAGCTGAGAAAATATTATCCGGATTCATCTGTCTGTTATTGAGAAAGTTAAGAACTTCCATGGCTGCACGCGTTTAAATAAATGAAGATAATATAAAAAAATCAGATGTATAAAAATCCGCCCACTCATACACCCAAAAACGCTGCGCTGATGGCAAAAACCTAAATCTGAGCTGCTGCTTAAATGATAAGTATACAGTAAAAAATTGATTCACCACAAACTCGCTCCTAGTGAACTCAAAATAGCAGCGCTAAAGGTGATCCCTAATCAAATAATGAGGTGTAGTGAAGAGTGATAAGCTGATGTATCAACCTGTGCAATGATTACATCACGTCCTCATCCTTCATCATTAATGTGCATACAATGACATACTCAAAAAAATCACAAACGAATGGTGCATATAAACCAATTAAGTGAATAACGTATCTGTGCACATACAAATATAATGTGAAAATTATAACTGAGAGCCAATGTGAATTAACTCGCAAAAAAATTATTATATCTATAAAGTGTGTCCACAAACAATCCAAAAGTAAAATAGTCCAAAACAAAATCCGTGACGTGTTTGTAGTGCAAATCTTCTACTTAAATGAATCTTCCACCGCACCTCTGTGACTGTGAATCCACTCCCCTTAGGTGAATGCACTCACCAGCTCCTTTTGCCCACACTCTCGTGTCAGGGCCAACAAGCTTTTATCCCACACTCACAAGGGATAAGATTGGTCTTCAGTGGTAAACCTGTACACCTTTACTTCTCCAAAGTGTAATGCCCAAGAGCTCTCTCCACATGAAAAAAGAAAAATAATCCAATGGTGCAATAACGTAATAAAATTTATTAAAAATCAAAAAGCCCCTTCACCATTGCACTCACATCTTTAAAATTCACTGCAGGCTCAACAGTAACACAGCACAGCAAGTTGTCACAGCATAAAAAATGAAGTAAGTAAACCAGTGTGTGGTGGTCACGGCGGACCCAGGTACTGCGCTCTCAAAATACCCGTCTCACCCGATCCCTGGTGTAGATGTGACCGGCTTCCACCTATCCTCGTATGGCGCTCCCTGTCACAGCGTCCTACGTCACTCAAAAACGATTGCCGTGTAGCCACGCCCCGACATGTTTCGTCATAAAGACTTAGTCATGGGATTGGCTACACGGCACGGCAATCAATCTTTTATACCCATAGCTTCCGATCCGGGCGGAAGACCCATAACTGCGCCTGCGCGCTTTCAGTGTTTGATCCGAGCGGAGATCGCAATACTGCGCATGCGCGTTCCCTGTGTCCCCGCTCGCACCATTTCACACTGCTACTATATAACAAAGTACACATTGTGCTTGTGACAGTCACATTATTACAAATATCGGAACTGTTTCATCCTATAATGTTTCTCCCGATGTTGTACCTCACATTAATACTGTTCTAAAAATATTTCACCTCCACGTGAGACAACGGGCTAATTCTCCCATATATATAAATAAAAACTCCATAAAAAGTTCCTTGAACATCACAATAATATGTAAAAGAGTTGCTTTGGTAAATCATAATGTTGAATATAAAAAAACAGTCAACTAATACCATCCTATCATCGAGCAGATATATAACGCTAACCCAGCCTATAGCTCATATCTTCCCCTAAACCATGGATAAAATACTAAACAGGACTATGTCTAACGATACCATTATCTCACAGTGTAAACATGAGCCCTCACTGCAACAACATCAAACTAAAAAAGACAAATATAAAGGAATTAAATAAAATAGAAATAAAAATAAATATAAATATAAAAATAAAATTAAACAAAAATAAATATAAATAAAAATAAAAATAAAAAATAAATAAATAAATAAATAAATAAATAAAAAATAAAAAATAATAAAATTAAAATTAAAATCAAAATAAAAAAAAAAAAAATTTTATATATATATGATATAATAAATAAAAATAAATAAAAATATCAAAAATATATCAATCAATTGAATTTAATAGTCGTTGATGAAGCAGTTGAGGTCCAACTCTATGTTAAGGCCCCTCGGAAAAAGGCACCTGAGCAGGAATATCCATCGGGTCTCTCGTTGGGACAAGTCCCTCACCCGATTTGACCCTCTCCAGGAAGGGTAAACTATGTCAATCCCACAGAACTGGAGAAGAGTAGGGTCCTGATCATGTTTCTCTTTAAAATGGAGGGACACGCTGTGATATTTATATCCATTCCTAATATTGGACATATGTTCAGAGATCCGCACCCTTAGGAGTCGCTTGGTGCGTCCAACATAAAACAGGCCGCAGGGGCACCACATTAAATACACCACATACGATGAGTTACATGTAATAAACTCCCTTATTTTAAAGGTCTCATTTTCGTGGTTGGTGATGCTCTTCATTCCTCGGTTACTTATTCTGGCTGTTTTGCAGCATATACACTTCCTACATGGGAAAAACCCATTTAACTCTATCTTTATAGACTGGCGCCCAGGGGGATCAAGGATCTTTCTCACCACCCTATCTCCAAAGCTGGGGGCCCTTCTATAGATAAACTTAGGGAGTTCAGGTAGAACCTCCCCCAAATGGCGGTCTCTCCCCAGAATATACCAATATTTCTTGAAGATATCTTCAATTTCTTTGTATTGACAATGAAAATTCGAGATGAATCCCCACTGATGTTCATTAGAGGTGCATGATTCTCTTTTTTTGCTTTTTAAGCACTCTTCTCTTGGGACATTGGCTACCTGTTCTATGACACTGTCTAAGGATCCTTCAGAGTATCCCTTTTGCATGAATCTCTCCTTTAATATATTGGCCTGTGCATAGTATTTTTCCTGTTCTGAACAGTTCCGACGGACCCTCAACATTTGACCCTTTGGTATATTCTTTATCCAAGCCGGGTGATGTCCACTCCGGATGGACAAAAAACTGTTGCGGTCAGTCGGTTTAAAAAATACATACGTGCTTAGAGAGTTCCCTCTTTTCTCAATAGTTACATCGAGAAAATTCACACTCATGTCACTCACTTGTGCCTCCAATTTTATGTTATTCCCATTAGTGTTAAGGTAACTCAAGAATTCATCCAAAGACTCCCTAGAACCCTCCCAAATCAATAGGAGGTCATCTATGAATCTTCGATAAAGTCTGAGTTGAGGTAATCGTTTGCTAAATATAAATCTGTCCTCCCACTCTGCCATGAACAGGTTGGCGAGGCTGGGAGCATACTTAGCTCCCATAGCCACGCCAACCTGCTGAGAGAAGAAGTGACCATTCCACCAAAAATAATTATGTGACATGCAGAAGGTCAGGGCATGGCCCAAAAAACGCTTCTGCATGTCAGGAATGTCCTCTCTCCTGCTTAATGCCCAATTCAATGACAAGGAGGCGTCCTCATGCTGAATGACCGTATAGAGGGAGGCCACATCGGCCGTGACCAAATAGGTCTCGGTCGTGGGATTGAGACACACCTCACTCAAATGTTGGAGGAGGTCAGAGGTGTCTTTAAGATATGCCTTCGTGATTTTCACACTGGGCTGGAGGAATTTGTCTAAATACTCTCCAAGCCGCGCTGTTACTGATCCTATCCCATTCACGATGGGTCGTGCTGGGGGTACTTTGGCATCCTTATGGATTTTAGGTAACGTGTAGATTACTGGAATCCTACACGCACTTGGTACCAGATATCTCCTTTCTTTCCCATTCAAAGCACCTGTGTCATACCCCCAGTCCACCAATAGACTCAGTTGGTGCTTATATTTCTCCGTGGGATCACTAGTCAGTCTCTCATATGTTGAACGATCGCTTAGCATCTTGGTGAGTTGTTCCTGATAAAACATTTTATCCATAATAACGACCCCCCCTCCCTTGTCCGCTGGGCGTACAATAATGTTATTCCTTTTTTCCAGAGAGCGAATACCATCCTCAATATATTTTGGGTTGATATTATCTTTTACAGTCAATTGTTCTATATCATTTAGCACCAAATTTTTAAACACCTCTATGCAATGATTACTAGAGTTTTGGGGGTTAAATACGGACTTATTCTTTAAGCCACTATCCACTTTCCTCACAGATGAAACTAGGTCACTCCTAGGGGCCAGCGGGTGGCTCAAGAAATATTTTTTAAGGTTCAAAGTCCGTATAAATTTGTGTGTGTCGATGTACACCTCAAATTTATTAAGTGTTTTTTTGGGCGCACATTTAAGGCCCAAATTTAGTATATTCTGTTCTTTTGGATTTAATTTCACCTTACTTAAATTATATATGCCAGTATTTATGTGTCCCTTAACCTTTTTCTTGGATTGTCTACGTTGTCCTGCTCGACAGCCCCTTCGTTTCTTAGTGGTGGTCCCATTTCCCTGTTCACATGTTGCTGTGGGCCATTCCTCCCTCCCTTGTTGTTCATCGGGTGGTTCTTTCCTCTCGGTGTCCCCCCTCCCCTCCCCCTCCTCCCTCGCTGTCCTAAAAAAGATCCAGGGCCCTGTTGATAGTGGTATTGTCCCTGATAATCCTCGTCCAGGGGGAGATATCTATTGTATAAGGGGGTAGGATATCTGCCCTCCCCATGATTTTGAGGGGGGTAATTTTGATATACCCCATGACCCTGGGATGGGGCACCTCCTCCAGGATAATTCATTCCATATGACTGGGGTTCCCGCCAATCCCCCTGATTCGGGTAATATTGATAATTCCCTCTCCAGGGTGGGGTTGGCCTAGGTGAATAGTGGTGATCATTATATTGATTATCTCTTTGTTGTAGAGAAGCATTGTTAGATGCTTGTCCACTCCCACTTTGTTCACCTCTACCGGTGCCACTCTTCGCCCTCACTCTTTTATTTTGATCAGTTTTAGGGTCAGTGGTTGTATACATATTGTTTTTATCCTGCACAGAGACCTCCCTGGTTTTCACAACAGGGTTCTGCCATGCATAGATTTTATTATTTTTGAAATCTGCTACGTCCCTATTATATTTCCTAACCTTTTTCTTTTGTGTCTCTCTATCCACCTTTTCAAGCTTTCTTTTCATAGTGTTATTGAATTCTTTGAGTTGATTAGACTCATTCATAGGTTCTAATTTGCTGCGTAGCGTATTAATCTGCTCATTAATCCTACTTAATTTTTTCTGTTTCCTACTTAATACTAGGTCTTGCAACTCCCTTCCTACTCTATTAAAAAATTCTAACCATTCATCCATAAAACATTGGTCATCAAGACCATCCTGGGGGGGAATGTCCCACCTCAGGCTCCTAAAAATCAGTTTTTCTTTCTGATAATGATTAAAAGTGAACACATCCCACCAGGTTTTCACCTGTTTTTCCAATAAGTTTTCTAAATTCTTTAACATGCCGGAGATATCTTCCTCATAATCCGTCATTTCAGAATTAGCTGAGAAAATATTATCCGGATTCATCTGTCTGTTATTGAGAAAGTTAAGAACTTCCATGGCTGCACGCGTTTAAATAAATGAAGATAATTTAAAAAAATCAGATGTATAAAAATCCGCCCACTCATACACCCAAAAACGCTGCGCTGATGGCAAAAACCTAAATCTGAGCTGCTGCTTAAATGATAAGTATACAGTAAAAAATTGATTCACCACAAACTCGCTCCTAGTGAACTCAAAATAGCAGCGCTAAAGGTGATCCCTAATCAAATAATGAGGTGTAGTGAAGAGTGATAAGCTGATGTATCAACCTGTGCAATGATTACATCACGTCCTCATCCTTCATCATTAATGTGCATACAATGACATACTCAAAAAAATCACAAACGAATGGTGCATATAAACCAATTAAGTGAATAACGTATCTGTGCACATACAAATATAATGTGAAAATTATAACTGAGAGCCAATGTGAATTAACTCGCAAAAAAATTATTATATCTATAAAGTGTGTCCACAAACAATCCAAAAGTAAAATAGTCCAAAACAAAATCCGTGACGTGTTTGTAGTGCAAATCTTCTACTTAAATGAATCTTCCACCGCACCTCTGTGACTGTGAATCCACTCCCCTTAGGTGAATGCACTCACCAGCTCCTTTTGCCCACACTCTCGTGTCAGGGCCAACAAGCTTTTATCCCACACTCACAAGGGATAAGATTGGTCTTCAGTGGTAAACCTGTACACCTTTACTTCTCCAAAGTGTAATGCCCAAGAGCTCTCTCCACATGAAAAAAGAAAAATAATCCAATGGTGCAATAACGTAATAAAATTTATTAAAAATCAAAAAGCCCCTTCACCATTGCACTCACATCTTTAAAATTCACTGCAGGCTCAACAGTAACACAGCACAGCAAGTTGTCACAGCATAAAAAATGAAGTAAGTAAACCAGTGTGTGGTGGTCACGGCGGACCCAGGTACTGCGCTCTCAAAATACCCGTCTCACCCGATCCCTGGTGTAGATGTGACCGGCTTCCACCTATCCTCGTATGGCGCTCCCTGTCACAGCGTCCTACGTCACTCAAAAACGATTGCCGTGTAGCCACGCCCCGACATGTTTCGTCATAAAGACTTAGTCATGGGATTGGCTACACGGCACGGCAATCAATCTTTTATACCCATAGCTTCCGATCCGGGCGGAAGACCCATAACTGCGCCTGCGCGCTTTCAGTGTTTGATCCGAGCGGAGATCGCAATACTGCGCATGCGCGTTCCCTGTGTCCCCGCTCGCACCATTTCACACTGCTACTATATAACAAAGTACACATTGTGCTTGTGACAGTCACATTATTACAAATATCGGAACTGTTTCATCCTATAATGTTTCTCCCGATGTTGTACCTCACATTAATACTGTTCTAAAAATATTTCACCTCCACGTGAGACAACGGGCTAATTCTCCCATATATATAAATAAAAACTCCATAAAAAGTTCCTTGAACATCACAATAATATGTAAAAGAGTTGCTTTGGTAAATCATAATGTTGAATATAAAAAAACAGTCAACTAATACCATCCTATCATCGAGCAGATATATAACGCTAACCCAGCCTATAGCTCATATCTTCCCCTAAACCATGGATAAAATACTAAACAGGACTATGTCTAACGATACCATTATCTCACAGTGTAAACATGAGCCCTCACTGCAACAACATCAAACTAAAAAAGACAAATATAAAGGAATTAAATAAAATAGAAATAAAAATAAATATAAATATAAAAATAAAATTAAACAAAAATAAATATAAATAAAAATAAAAATAAAAAATAAATAAATAAATAAATAAATAAATAAAAAATAAAAAATAATAAAATTAAAATTAAAATCAAAATAAAAAAAAAAAAAAAAAAAAAAAAAATTTATATATATATGATATAATAAATAAAAATAAATAAAAATATCAAAAATATATCAATCAATTGAATTTAATAGTCGTTGATGAAGCAGTTGAGGTCCAACTCTATGTTAAGGCCCCTCGGAAAAAGGCACCTGAGCAGGAATATCCATCGGGTCTCTCGTTGGGACAAGTCCCTCACCCGATTTGACCCTCTCCAGGAAGGGTAAACTATGTCAATCCCACAGAACTGGAGAAGAGTAGGGTCCTGATCATGTTTCTCTTTAAAATGGAGGGACACGCTGTGATATTTATATCCATTCCTAATATTGGACATATGTTCAGAGATCCGCACCCTTAGGAGTCGCTTGGTGCGTCCAACATAAAACAGGCCGCAGGGGCACCACATTAAATACACCACATACGATGAGTTACATGTAATAAACTCCCTTATTTTAAAGGTCTCATTTTCGTGGTTGGTGATGCTCTTCATTCCTCGGTTACTTATTCTGGCTGTTTTGCAGCATATACACTTCCTACATGGGAAAAACCCATTTAACTCTATCTTTATAGACTGGCGCCCAGGGGGATCAAGGATCTTTCTCACCACCCTATCTCCAAAGCTGGGGGCCCTTCTATAGATAAACTTAGGGAGTTCAGGTAGAACCTCCCCCAAATGGCGGTCTCTCCCCAGAATATACCAATATTTCTTGAAGATATCTTCAATTTCTTTGTATTGACAATGAAAATTCGAGATTAATCCCCACTGATGTTCATTAGAGGTGCATGATTCTCTTTTTTTGCTTTTTAAGCACTCTTCTCTTGGGACATTGGCTACCTGTTCTATGACACTGTCTAAGGATCCTTCAGAGTATCCCTTTTGCATGAATCTCTCCTTTAATATATTGGCCTGTGCATAGTATTTTTCCTGTTCTGAACAGTTCCGACAGACCCTCAACATTTGACCCTTTGGTATATTCTTTATCCAAGCCGGGTGATGTCCACTCCGGATGGACAAAAAACTGTTGCGGTCAGTCGGTTTAAAAAATACATACGTGCTTAGAGAGTTCCCTCTTTTCTCAATAGTTACATCGAGAAAATTCACACTCATGTCACTCACTTGTGCCTCCAATTTTATGTTATTCCCATTAGTGTTAAGGTAACTCAAGAATTCATCCAAAGACTCCCTAGAACCCTCCCAAATCAATAGGAGGTCATCTATGAATCTTCGATAAAGTCTGAGTTGAGGTAATCGTTTGCTAAATATAAATCTGTCCTCCCACTCTGCCATAAACAGGTTGGCGAGGCTGGGAGCATACTTAGCTCCCATAGCCACGCCAACCTGCTGAGAGAAGAAGTGACCATTCCACCAAAAATAATTATGTGACATGCAGAAGGTCAGGGCATGGCCCAAAAAACGCTTCTGCATGTCAGGAATGTCCTCTCTCCTGCTTAATGCCCAATTCAATGACAAGGAGGCGTCCTCATGCTGAATGACCGTATAGAGGGAGGCCACATCGGCCGTGACCAAATAGGTCTCGGTCGTGGGATTGAGACACACCTCACTCAAATGTTGGAGGAGGTCAGAGGTGTCTTTAAGATATGCCTTCGTGATTTTCACACTGGGCTGGAGGAATTTGTCTAAATACTCTCCAAGCCGCGCTGTTACTGATCCTATCCCATTCACGATGGGTCGTGCTGGGGGTACTTTGGCATCCTTATGGATTTTAGGTAACGTGTAGATTACTGGAATCCTACACGCACTTGGTACCAGATATCTCCTTTCTTTCCCATTCAAAGCACCTGTGTCATACCCCCAGTCCACCAATAGACTCAGTTGGTGCTTATATTTCTCCGTGGGATCACTAGTCAGTCTCTCATATGTTGAACGATCGCTTAGCATCTTGGTGAGTTGTTCCTGATAAAACATTTTATCCATAATAACGACCCCCCCTCCCTTGTCCGCTGGGCGTACAATAATGTTATTCCTTTTTTCCAGAGAGCGAATACCATCCTCAATATATTTTGGGTTGATATTATCTTTTACAGTCAATTGTTCTATATCATTTAGCACCAAATTTTTAAACACCTCTATGCAATGATTACTAGAGTTTTGGGGGTTAAATACGGACTTATTCTTTAAGCCACTATCCACTTTCCTCACAGATGAAACTAGGTCACTCCTAGGGGCCAGCGGGTGGCTCAAGAAATATTTTTTAAGGTTCAAAGTCCGTATAAATTTGTGTGTGTCGATGTACACCTCAAATTTATTAAGTGTTTTTTTGGGCGCACATTTAAGGCCCAAATTTAGTATATTCTGTTCTTTTGGATTTAATTTCACCTTACTTAAATTATATATGCCAGTATTTATGTGTCCCTTAACCTTTTTCTTGGATTGTCTACGTTGTCCTGCTCGACAGCCCCTTCGTTTCTTAGTGGTGGTCCCATTTCCCTGTTCACATGTTGCTGTGGGCCATTCCTCCCTCCCTTGTTGTTCATCGGGTGGTTCTTTCCTCTCTGTGTCCCCCCTCCCCTCCCCCTCCTCCCTCGCTGTCCTAAAAAAGATCCAGGGCCCTGTTGATAGTGGTATTGTCCCTGATAATCCTCGTCCAGGGGGAGATATCTATTGTATAAGGGGGTAGGATATCTGCCCTCCCCATGATTTTGAGGGGGGTAATTTTGATATACCCCATGACCCTGGGATGGGGCACCTCCTCCAGGATAATTCATTCCATATGACTGGGGTTCCCGCCAATCCCCCTGATTCGGGTAATATTGATAATTCCCTCTCCAGGGTGGGGTTGGCCTAGGTGAATAGTGGTGATCATTATATTGATTATCTCTTTGTTGTAGAGAAGCATTGTTAGATGCTTGTCCACTCCCACTTTGTTCACCTCTACCGGTGCCACTCTTCGCCCTCACTCTTTTATTTTGATCAGTTTTAGGGTCAGTGGTTGTATACATATTGTTTTTATCCTGCACAGAGACCTCCCTGGTTTTCACAACAGGGTTCTGCCATGCATAGATTTTATTATTTTTGAAATCTGCTACGTCCCTATTATATTTCCTAACCTTTTTCTTTTGTGTCTCTCTATCCACCTTTTCAAGCTTTCTTTTCATAGTGTTATTGAATTCTTTGAGTTGATTAGACTCATTCATAGGTTCTAATTTGCTGCGTAGCGTATTAATCTGCTCATTAATCCTACTTAATTTTTTCTGTTTCCTACTTAATACTAGGTCTTGCAACTCCCTTCCTACTCTATTAAAAAATTCTAACCATTCATCCATAAAACATTGGTCATCAAGACCATCCTGGGGGGGAATGTCCCACCTCAGGCTCCTAAAAATCAGTTTTTCTTTCTGATAATGATTAAAAGTGAACACATCCCACCAGGTTTTCACCTGTTTTTCCAATAAGTTTTCTAAATTCTTTAACATGCCGGAGATATCTTCCTCATAATCCGTCATTTCAGAATTAGCTGAGAAAATATTATCCGGATTCATCTGTCTGTTATTGAGAAAGTTAAGAACTTCCATGGCTGCACGCGTTTAAATAAATGAAGATAATATAAAAAAATCAGATGTATAAAAATCCGCCCACTCATACACCCAAAAACGCTGCGCTGATGGCAAAAACCTAAATCTGAGCTGCTGCTTAAATGATAAGTATACAGTAAAAAATTGATTCACCACAAACTCGCTCCTAGTGAACTCAAAATAGCAGCGCTAAAGGTGATCCCTAATCAAATAATGAGGTGTAGTGAAGAGTGATAAGCTGATGTATCAACCTGTGCAATGATTACATCACGTCCTCATCCTTCATCATTAATGTGCATACAATGACATACTCAAAAAAATCACAAACGAATGGTGCATATAAACCAATTAAGTGAATAACGTATCTGTGCACATACAAATATAATGTGAAAATTATAACTGAGAGCCAATGTGAATTAACTCGCAAAAAAATTATTATATTTATAAAGTGTGTCCACAAACAATCCAAAAGTAAAATAGTCCAAAACAAAATCCGTGACGTGTTTGTAGTGCAAATCTTCTACTTAAATGAATCTTCCACCGCACCTCTGTGACTGTGAATCCACTCCCCTTAGGTGAATGCACTCACCAGCTCCTTTTGCCCACACTCTCGTGTCAGGGCCAACAAGCTTTTATCCCACACTCACAAGGGATAAGATTGGTCTTCAGTGGTAAACCTGTACACCTTTACTTCTCCAAAGTGTAATGCCCAAGAGCTCTCTCCACATGAAAAAAGAAAAATAATCCAATGGTGCAATAACGTAATAAAATTTATTAAAAATCAAAAAGCCCCTTCACCATTGCACTCACATCTTTAAAATTCACTGCAGGCTCAACAGTAACACAGCACAGCAAGTTGTCACAGCATAAAAAATGAAGTAAGTAAACCAGTGTGTGGTGGTCACGGCGGACCCAGGTACTGCGCTCTCACTAGGAGCGAGTTTGTGGTGAATCAATTTTTTACTGTATACTTATCATTTAAGCAGCAGCTCAGATTTAGGTTTTTGCCATCAGCGCAGCGTTTTTGGGTGTATGAGTGGGCGGATTTTTATACATCTGATTTTTTTATATTTATTTCAGTTGGCTTTGCTGAACGCTCATGTGCTATACAGAGCTTCAGAACAGACTGGATCCTTCCTTAAATTCCAGGAAGAGATCGTCAGAGCCCTTCTGTTTCCAGACGGTGCTCCACCTCAACTTCCCCAACCAAATGCAGTAAGCCGGCTGCATGAGAGGCATTTTCCTTATGTCCTCTAGAGTACCCCTACCCAACGAGCCCCCCAAAAAAGATGTGTCTGCAGCAAGCGCGGATTTAGGCGTGACACCCGGTTTTATTGTCCCTCCTGTCCTGACAATCCTGGTCTATGCATTGGTGAATGTTTTGAACGCTACCATACACTAGTTGAGTTTTAGCATAGGGTACAGCATTGCACAGACTAGGACACACTTTCACAGGGTCTCCCAAGATGCCATCGCATTTTGAGAGACCCAAACCTGGTACCAGTTACAAAAGTTAAAGTTACTAAAAAAAGTGTAAAAAATAAATAAATAAATAAAAACACAAAAAAAATATAAAATAAAAAAAACAAAAATAGTTGTCGTTTTATTGTTCTCTCTCTCTCTCTATTGTTCTGCTCTTTTTTACTGTATTCTATTCTGCAATGTTTTATTGTTATTATGTTTTACCATGTTTGCTTTTCAGATATGCAATTTTTTTATACTTTACTGTTTACTGTGTTTTGTTGGTAACCATTTTTTTGTTTTCAGGTACGCCATTCAGCTGCAGAGCGGATTTATTTATCTTGACAGCAACAGCGTTTGTTCCCACGATATATAAAGCCGTGACTCCAGCGCTGTCGGAGGTGATTTCACCACCACAGTTACATACTTCAGCATATATACCGAAGCGTGGGGGCAGCAGTGGGTGGAGGAGAGATTTGCTCCTGCCTTTTGTGGGAGGATGCCCCCATGCTTCGGCATTTATATATTTTAGGCACAGGTTGCGTTAAATGTTTTATTTTTTACTATTTTTTTTGTATTTGCTTTGCAGGTATGGTAAGTCTTATGCCCCGTACACACGGTTGGACTTTGTTCGGACATTCCGACAACAAAATCCTAGGATTTTTTCCGACGGATGTTGGCTCAAACTTGTTTTGCGTACACACGGTCACACAAAGTTGTCGGAAAATCCGATCATTCTAAACGCGGTGACGTAAAACACGTACGTCGGGACTATAAACGGGGCAGTGGCCAATAGCTTTCATCCCTTTATTTATTCTGAGCATGCGTGGCACTTTGTCCGTTGGATTTGTGTACACACGATCGGAATTTTCGACAATGGATTTTGTTGTCGGAAAATTTTATATCCTGCTCTCAAACTTTGTGGGTCGGAAAATCCGATGGAAAATGTGTGATGGAGCCCACACACGGTCGGAATTTCCGACAACAAGGTCCTATCACACATTTTCCGTCGGAAAATCCGACCGTGTGTACGGGGCATTAATGTTATACTGTAATGTTACTTTGTTTTATTGTTAACCATCATTTGCTTAGCAGGTACGCCATTCAGTTGCAGCGCGGATTTATTTATCTTGACAGTAACAACGTTTGCTCCCATGATACATATAGCCGTGACTCCAGCGCTGTCGGAGGTGATTTCACCACCACAGTTACATACTTCAGCATATATGCCGAAGCGTGGGGGCAGCAGAGGGCGGAGGAGAGATTTGCTCCTAACTTTTGCGGGAGGATGCCCCCATGCTTCGGCATATATATACGGTGCATGTATGCCCATCATTAGAAAGTGGATGGATGAAGGGAGGTATTCTAATGGTGGGCATACCCACCGATCAATCTCTTTTTTTCATTCAGCCCACAGGCTGCATGAAAAAAAAAGTTTACAATATATGCCCAACATGGACCAGCAACGTACTGGTATGTTGCTGGACTTTGAGTGGTTATACCAGAATGATGCCTGCAGGTTTAGGTATCATCTTGGTATCATTCTTTTCAGCCAGTGGTCGGCTTTCATGTAAAAGCAATCCTAGCGGCTAATTAGCCTCTAGACTGCTTTTACAAGCAGTGGGAGGGAATCCCCCCCCCCACTGTCTTCCATGTTTTTCTCTGGCTCTCCTGTCCCAACCGGGAACCTGAGAATGCAGCCGGTGATTCAGCCAGCTGACCATAGAGGTGATCAGAGACCAGAGTGGCTCCAAACATCTCTATGGCCTAAGAAACCGGAAGCTACGAGCATTTCATGAGTTAGATTTCGCTGGATGTAAACGGCGCCATTGGGAAAGCATTTTATCACACCAATCTTGGTGTGGTCAGATGCTTTGAGGGTAGAGGAGAGATCAAGGGTCTAATAGACCCCACTTTTTTCAAAAAAGAGTACCTGTCACTACCTATTGCTACCATAGGGGATATTTACATTCCCTGAGATAACAATAAAAATGATTACAAAAAAATAAAAATGAAAGGAACAGTTTAAAAATAAGATAAAAAAGCAAAATAATAATAAAGAAAAAAAAAAAAAAAGCACCCCTGTCCCCCCCTGCTCTCGCGCAAAGGCGAACGCAAGCATCGGTCTGGCGTCAAATGTAAACAGCAATTGCTCCATGCATGTGAGGTATCACCGCGAAGGTCAGATCGAGATTTCATAAAACATTTGGGCAATATAGTGTGTTTTAGTGCATTAAAATTTTAAAAAGTGTGTTTTTTCCCCAAAAAAATGCGTTCGAAAAATCGCTGCGCAAATACTGTGTGAAAAAAAAATTAAACACCCACCATTTTAATCTATAGGGCATTTGCTTTAAAAAAATATATAATGTTTGGGGGTTCAAAGTAATTTTCTTGCAAAAAAAAATATTTTTTCATGTAAACAAAAAGTGTCAGAAAGGGCTTTGTCTTCAAGTGGTTAGAAGAGTGGATGATGTGTGACATAAGCTTCTAAATGTTGTCCATAAAATACCAGGACAGTTCAACCGTCCCCCAAATGACCCCATTTTGGAAAGTAGACACCCCAAGCTATTTGCTGAGAGGCATGTAGAGTCCATGGAATATTTTATATTGTGACACAAGTTGCGGGAAAAAGACAAATATTTTTTTTTTTTTTTTTTTGCACAAAGTTGTCACTAAATGATATATTACTCAAACCTGCCATTGGAATATGTGAAATTACACCCCAAAATACATTCTGCTGATTCTCCTGAGTACGGGGATACCACATGTGTGGGACTTTTTGGGAGCCTAGCCGCGCACGGGGCCCCGAAAACAAAGCACCGCCTTCAGGATTTCTAAGGGCGTAAAGTTTTGATTTCACTCCTCACTACCTATCACAGTTTTGAAGGCCATAAAATGCCTAGATGGCACAAACCCCCCCAAATGACCCCATTTTGGATATGCCCATGGCCTGTGTGAGCAATATAAAAATGTCAATATGTGTATATTTATTGGTTTGCGCAAAAGTTATAGCGCCTACAAACTAGGGTACATTTTCTGGAATTTACACAGCCTTTAATTTATGACTGCCTATGTCATTTCTTGAGGTGCTAAAATGGCAGGGCAGTACAAAACCCCCACAAATGACCCCATTTTGGAAAGTAGACACCCCAAGGAAATTGCTGTACAGGCATGTTGTACATATTAATTTTTTTTGTCCCAAGTGATTGAATAATGACAAAAAAAAAAAAATTACAAAAAGTTGTTACTAAATGATATATTGCTCACACAGGCCATGGGCATATGTGGAATTGCACCCCAAAATACATTCAGCTGCTTTCTCTGAGTACGGGGATACCACATGTGTGGGACTTTTTGGGAGCCTAGCCGCGCACGGGGCCCCGAAAACCAATCGCTGCCTTTAGGATTTGTAAGGGCGTAAATTTTTGATTTCACTCCTCACTACCTATCACAGTTTTGAAGGCCATAAAATGCCAAGATAGCACAACCCCCCCCCCCAAATGACCCCATTTTGGAAAGTAGACACCCCAAGCTATTTGCTGAGAGGCATGGTGAGTATTTTGCAGCTCTCATTTGTTTTTGAAAATGAAGAAAGACAAGAAAAAACTTTTTTTTTTCTTTTTTCAAATTTCAAAACTTTGTGACAAAAAGTGAGGTCTGCAAAATACTCACTATACCTCTCAGCAAATAGCTTGGGGTGTCTACTTTCCAAAATAGGGTCATTTGGGGGGGTTTTTGCCACCTGGGCATTCCATGGCCTCCAAAACTGTGATAGGCAGTGAAGAGTGAAATCAAAAATTTACGCCCTTAGAAAACCTGAAGGCGGTGCTTGGTTTTCGGGGTTCCGTACGCGGCTAGGCTCCCAAAAAGACTCACACATGTGGTATCCCGTACTCAGGAGAAGCAACAGAATGTATTTTGGGTTGTAATTTCACATATTCCCATGGCATGTTTGAGCAATATATCATTTAGTGACAACTTTGTTCAAAAAAAAAAAAAAAAATTTTGTCTTTTTCCCGCAACTTGTGTCACAATATAAAATATTCCATGGACTCGACATGCCTCTCAGCAAATAGCTTGGGGTGTCTACTTTCCAAAATGGGGTCATTTGGGGGGGTTTTGAACTGTCCTGGCATTTTATGCACAACATTTAGAAGCTTATGTCACACATCACCCACTCTTCTAACCACTTGAAGACAAAGCCCTTTCTGACACTTCTTGTTTACATGAAAAAATTTTTTTTTTGCAAGAATATTACTTTGAACCCCCAAACATTATATATTTTTTTAAAGCAAATGCCCTACAGATTAAAATGGTGGGTGTTTCATTTTTTTTTTTACTCACAGTATTTGCGCAGCGATTTTTCAAACGCATTTTTGGGGGAAAAAACACACTTTTTAAAATTTTAATGCACTAAAACACACTATATTGCCCAAATGTTTGATGAAATAAAAAAGATGATCTTAGGCCGAGTACATGGATACCAAACATGACATGCTTTAAAATTGCGCACAAACGTGCAGTGGCGACAAATTAAATACATTTTTAATAGCCTTTACAGGTTACCACTTTAGATTTACAGAGGAGGTCTACTGCTAAAATTACTGCCCTCGATCTGACCTTCGCGGTGATACCTCACATGCATGGTGCAATTGCTGTTTACATTTGACGCCAGACCGACGCTTGCGTTCGCCTTTGCGCAAGAGCAGGGGGGGACAGGGGTGCTTTTTTTTTTTCTTTATTTTTTTTTTGCTTTTTTATCTTATTTTTAAACTGTTCCGTTCATTTTTTAATTTTTGTAATCATTTTTATTGTTATCTCAGGGAATGTAAATATCCCCTATGATAGCAATAGGTAGTGACAGGTACTCTTTTTTGAAAAAATTGGGGTCTATTAGAACCTAGATCTCTCCTCTGCCTTCAAAGCATCTGATCACACCAAGATCGGTGTGATAAAATGCTTTCCCAATTTCCCAATGGCGCTGTTTACATCCGGCGAAATCTAAGTCATGAAATGCTCATAGCTTCCGGTTTCTTAGGCCATAGAGATGACTGGAGCCATTCTGGTCTCTGATCAGCTCTATGGTCAGCTGGCCGAATCACGGGCTGCATTCTCAGGTTCCCTGTTGGGACAGGAGAGCCAGAGAAAAACATGGAAGACGGTGGGGGGGGGGGGGGAATCCCTCCCACTGCTTGTAAAAGCAGTCTAGAGGCTAATTAGCCGCTAGGATTGCTTTTACATGAAAGCCGACCGCTGGCTGAAAAGAATGATACCAAGATGATACCTAAACCTGCAGGCATCATTCTGGTATAACCACTCAAAGTCCAGCAACATACCAGTACGTTGATGGTCCTTGTTGGGAATATATTGTAAACTTTTTTTTCATGCAGCCTGTGGGCTGAACGAAAAAAAGATATTGATCGGTGGGTATGCCCACCATCAGAATACCTCCCTTCATCCACCCACTTCTAATGATGGGCATACATGCACCGTTTATATATGCCGAAGCATGGAGGCATCCTCCCGCAAAAGGCAGGAGCAAATCGCTCCTCCACCCACTGCTGCCACCACGCTTCAGCATATATGCTGAAGTATGTAACTGTGGTGGTGAAATCACCTCTGACAGAGCTGGAGTCACGGCTTTATGTATCGTGGAAGCAAACGCTGTTGCTGTCAAGATAAATAAATCCACGCTGCAGCTGAATGGCGTACCTGCTAAGCAAATGATGGTTAACAATAAAACAAAGTAACATTACAGTATAACAGTAAGACTTGCCATACCTGCAAAGCAAATACAAAAAAAATAGCAAAAAATAAAACATTTAAACGCAACCTGTGCCTAAAATATATATATGCCGAAGCATGGGGGCATCCTCCCGCAAAAGGCAGGAGCAAATCGCTCCTCCACCCACTGCTGCCCCCACCCTTCGGCATATATGCTGAAGTATGTAACTGTGGTGGTGAAATCACCTCCGACAGCGCTGGAGTCACGGCTTTATGTATTGTGGGAGCAAACGCTGTTGCTTTCAAGATAAATAAATCCGCTCTGCAGCTGAATGGCGTACCTGAAAACAAAAAAATGGTTACCAAACATGATAAAAACATAACAGCAGTAAAACATTGCAGAATAGAATACAGTAAAAAAAGAGCAGAACAATAGAGAGAATAGAGAGAGAGAGAACAATAAAACGACAACTATTTTTGGTTTTTATTATTTTATATTTTTTTGTGTTTTTTTTTTTTTACTTTTTTTTGTAACTTTAACTTTTGTAACTGGTACCAGGTTTGGGTCTCTCAAAATGCGATGGCATCTTGGGAGACCCTGTGAAAGTGTGTCCTAGTCTGTGCAGTGCTGTACCCTACACTAATACTCAACTAGTGTATGGTAGCGTTCAAAACATTCACCAATGCAAAGACCAGGATTGTCAGGACAGAAGGGACAATAAAACCGGGTGTCACGCCTAAATCCGCGCTTGCTGCAGACACAACATCTTTTTTGGGGGGCTCGTTGGGTAGGGGTACTCGGGAGGACATAAAGAAAATGCCTCTCATGCAGCCGGCTTACTGCATTTGGTTGAGGATGGTGAGGTGGAGCACCGCCTGGAAACAGAAGGGCTCTGACGATCTCTTCCTGGAATTTAAGGAAGGATCCAGTCCGTCCTGAAGCTCTGTATAGCACATAAGCGTTCAGCAAAGCCAATTGAAATAAATAGACACTTTTTTTGTACGAGCGTCTGACCTTACGGGCAACTAGGTACGGCGCCAACAACTGGTCGTTGAGGTCCACCCCTCCCATATTTTGGTTATATTCATGGACACAGAGGGGTTTCTCCACAACACCAGTCGCAGTAGTAATTTGGACCGTCGTGTCTGCATGAAGGAAGGTAAGAATGAAAACATTCTTATTGTCCCTCCACTTCATAGCGAGCAAATTATTACACTGCAAGCAGGCTCTCTCCCCCAGCCTAAGAGGGGAATCTACAAGCCGCTGGGGAAAGACCCGGCGATTAGGTCGCACGGTGCCGCATGCTCCAATCTGATGATCAAAAAGGTGACTAAAAAGTGGCACGCTCGTGTAATAATTGTCCACGTACAAGTGGTACCCCTTTCCGAATAAGGGTGACACGAAGTCCCACACTATCTTGCCAGCGCTTCCTATGTAGTCAGGGCAGTTTGTCGGCTCTACGTGACTATCTTTGCCCTCGTAAACCATAAAACTACATGTATAGCCTGTGGTCCTGTCACATCTTGATCCCGTATCTGGCACGCTTGCTGGGAAGGTACTGTTTGAATGACAAGCGGCCAGAAAATTTAATCAGGGACTCATCAATGCAGACAACTTGATGGGGAGTACACAAGTCTGCAAAACGTTGGTTGAAGTGGTTTACAAGGGGCCGAATTTTGTAGAGCCGATCGTATTCAGGGTCTCCACGAGGACGACAGAGTTCATTGTCATTGAAGTGCATGAACCGCAAAATCTGCTTGTATCGTGCCCTGGTCATGGAGGCAGAGAACACGGGCATATGGTAAATTGGGTCAGTGGACCAATATGACCGCAACTCACTCTTTTTATTTATGCCCATGTTGAGGGAAAGACCCAGAAAGATCTTAAATTCGGAGACCGTAATTGGTTTCCAATCTCTGGCAAGGGAGGACTGGGGAATAGTGGCATATGTGTTGACCAGCGTATAAATTGCTTTGGTCCACAATAGATCTATAGAGATGTTCAGTGAAAAACAGCGAATAAAAATCCAGTGGCGTAAAATCAACTGTTTCCACCTGAATTCCGGGTTGGCCAGTGAATGGGGGAAGTATGGGTGCTGCAGAAGTGGTGAGTACCCAATTCGGATTGGCGAATGCAGCAGGAAGGGCACTATGGGCACGACGGGCCTGTGTTCGTCTTCTTGGTGGCAGCGGGACACTACTTGTGCTTGCCACCTTGCCAGCTTGAACTGCACTTATGGGACTCGCCACCTCACCAAGTGTTACTCCAGTGCTGGATGTACGACCAGGGTGTACTAGGCCGCTGGTGCTTGCCAGTTCACCAGAAGGAATAGCGGCACTAGTACTTCTCTGCTCCATACGAGGGACCTGCGGTTCTTGCACTTCAAGGACAGAAGAAGAAGATTGGGGTCTGGTACGCCTGACCTTAGCAGGGACCACAACTCCGTCGTCAGAGCTATCTGTCATGGAGCCGCTGTCATCTACAGGATCGTATTCTGAGCCTGAATCTGACATGTGAGTGACTTCCTCTTCACTATCTGTCATACTCAGAAACATGTAGGCCTCTTCACTAGTGTACCTTCGATTTGCCATTTTGGGCTCTAAATTTAGGGGTACACTAGTGAGACTCACAGGCAAAAAAGCTCCTGACTGTTAGCGACTGATTCAAAACGCTACCAAAAAACTGTTAGCGATCGCAGGGATCAGGCCTGACTCTGCGAACGCTGCAGTTATGTGTGCTTAGTGTTTTGTAAGTGTCAGTGATCGATTGATACTGCACTTGGGTGGGCTGGGCCGAGGGGCAAAACACAGGTGCTAGCAGGTATCTGGGCTGATCTCGCTAACACTGCGTTTTTGGGAACCCTAAACTGCTGGGGACGCTAGTATAGATCTGATCGGATCAGATATCGATCCGTTCAGATACTATAGCACTAAGGGAGGTGTATGCTGCATGCGTGGGTGTTAGCGGTACTGGCGCTAATCTGACGCTGCCTGGGGCGACGCAGACCTTATCTGACCCTAAAAACGTAACTTATATCACCGCCGGGCAATTAGGGGGTTAAACCTTTATAAGGTAATAAACGGCGGGTGCCCTAAAACTATAATAAACTATAAAAAACTAACTAGCGTCACCCGTAACACTTATACGGTGATCGCTGGTGAAAGGGTTAACTAGGGGGCAATCAGGGGGTTAAAACCTTTAGTAGGTAGTATATGGGGGTCCCTGTTGCTTTAAAACACTGACGGCGAACCTATATACTTCCCTAACTAGCGTCACCTGTGTCACTAATACAGCGATCAGAAAAACGATCACTTAGCGACACTGGCGACGGGGGGTGATCAAGGGGTTAACCTTTATTAGGGGGGGTTAGGGGGGTATCCTAGTCCTAAAGGGGGCTAACCCTAACTGCCCTAAGACTTATAACTGTCACAAACTGACACCAATGCAAAAAAAAAACCTGCTATTTGTGTCACTGTGACTGGGGTGATCGGGGGGTGAAAAGTGTGCCTAGTGTGTTCTACTGAAAGTGTAGTGTTGGTGCACTTATTTGATGTCTTCTCTCCTCAGCGCCGGAACGAAAAGACCGGCTCGAGGAGGGATGTCATCACTTCCTCTCCCTCTGTTTACATTACAGAGGCAGAGGAAAGATTTTCATTCGCCGGGAGCGATCGTGAGGGGGTGGCCACGAATGGACGACCTCCCCCTCACCTCTCATCGCCCGCGAACAAACGCCGGCCACCTCTGGCACCGGGGGGGGGGTCCGATCGGACCCCCCGCCCGCGGGAAGGCAATCACGTACCAGGTACGTGATTTTGCCTGCCCGTGCCATTCTGCCGCAGTATATCTGCGTGAGGCGGTCGGCAAGTGGTTAATGAGATTGTGATTTATATTTATGTCCTCAAGGACATTCATACGATTTAGTGATTTTTCACTCATATAACGTTTAACACATTTTACATATTAATTTCGTGTGATTTCTTTTTGTTTTATGTTTTTTTGCACAGTCACTGTTCAAGCATATTTTACCATTCTCATTAGACATTTGAGATTTTCATATTTCTAGCGCTGCACTTTTTTCTCACAGCAGCTAATGACTCACAGGCAGTGTCACTTCTCGGTTACCTCCCTCTTCCTTCTGGTATTTTCTAGAAGGAGAGGAGGGGAAGAGAGGTGGAGCTGTCTGTGGTATCTTAAGGAGCCCTGACCAATCCACAACTTGGATTGGCACGGGGCAGGCCTCCTTAAATACCTGGGGTCAGCCCAGCTGGGGAGGAGTGGAAGAGATGGAGTGAGAGGGTGTGGAGGCTGTCGGGCCCACGGGAAGTGACCCTGGGCTGGGGCTCGGGTGCATGCGGGAGGAGTGAAGAGATCCCGGAACAAGAGCCACATGAGAGAGCAAGAGAGGACAGCAGGAGAGAATACTCCTTGGAGGACTACAGGTCGCAGACAAGAGGGCTGGTGAGTGAGCACAGTCGGGAGGACTGGGGAGGCATGCCTGAGAGAACTGGGAGATTGCAGTTTGAGAGATGGGTGCAGAACCAGTGGAGAGAGGACTGTGGAAAGGGGTCTCTACAGCCAGGCTGGCTGTCAGGGCCTGAAGAGTGGTAGCTGAGCAGAGGACAGCTAGAACCTGAACTATTCTACACCACAGGGGCCCGTGGTCCCTGCCCGCAAAAGGCAGTTCATTGAGGCCTGGCTGAAGTAGTATCAGGCCTACCCATGTGGTGCTAGCTAGTCTGGAGGAGTGACAGTCTGCAGCAAGTGAAGTTCTGGAGGAGGTGTCAGGGCTGGGCTCAGCCCTTCCTTCTCTGAGCTGGCCGCTCAGCTGTCGGCTAATTGCCAGCTCCCATTTCTCTCCACAGTTACCCAGCTGTTGTTGATTCTGCTCGTCAGTCCTGCCTACTTAAAGTCGTTCAGCTCACTTGATCTCTGCCTTCGCCTTTGTCAACATCACAGAGACTTTCTCCTGCATTCCTGTTGAAGACTTACTCGGCTAACGTTCCTTTTGGCTCCTGATCCTGCTTGCTGTACTACTACGTTTATCTCTGGCTCTCTGACATTTGCTTGGCTGATCACACGACACTACTTACTCTGTTTACCTTATTATTATTATTAAACAAGTGTGATTTAACTATACTTCTGTCTCGGTCTGATTCATGGTTCCTGAGAGTAGGCGAAGGCCATGAATTCAGAAGTTACAGTCAATCCACATGTTGGTAATATTTTTTCCAGATTGGATGAGCAAGATCACCGCATGGATCAGTTTGCCATAGCGTTACAAACGCTCCTGAGTCGCACGGCTCACGTGGAAACTCCCACTGTGGCTGCTCCGGTACAACCTGAGTTGCAGGCTGTCCCTGCTGCTGCACCAGTCTCTGTGCAGGCACCCGCCTCGAGTATTACATCTATAAGGGGTATGTCTGGTTCCGCTCCGCTTCCCCAGGGATTTGGGGGCGATCCAGTTCAATACAGAGGTTTTCTCAACCAGGTTGAGATTTACTTTGAGATGCTGTCCCAGGCGTTTCCCATGGACAGAAGCAAAGTAGGTTTTGTGATATCTTTGCTTTCTGAGAGAGCCTTGGCCTGGGCAAACCCTCTATGGGAGACGCAAAAACCTGTTGTCTTGAGTTACCCTGACTTTGTGGCCTCCTTTAAAGGGGTATTTGACATTCCTGCATGCTCCACTTCTGCTGCCAAGTGCCTCATGTCCACCAGAGTATGAGAACTGTTGCTGACTATGCCATTGAATTCCATACTCTGGCAGCAGAGGTTGCTTGGAACAACGAGGCCCTCGTGGCTGCTTTTTCTCATGGTCTCTCGGATTCCATCAAGGATGAGATAGCAGCCCGAGATATACCCATTGAGCTGGAGAGGTTGAACATGTTTGCCATCCTCATTGACTCCAGACTCAGAGAAAGACTCTCTTTTAAGGAGCGCTTGTGGAAGCCTCCTGTATGCTTGCCTCCGTGCTTTGCAGTCCCACCCATGCCTCCCTCACCTCCCTCACCTCCCATGCCTCCTGGTACCGAGTTGGTCAGTGAAGATGAACCCATGCACTTGGGCTTCACGCGTCTCTCTGCAGATGAGAGAACCTTTAGGAGGAGGGAGAGATTGTGCCTTTATTGTGGCCAGGCAGGTCACTTTTTGAAGTCTTGTCCTACCCGTCCAGGGAACGCCCGAACCTTGAGGTCCTGTCATGGACAGACCTCAGGTGGCGTTGTTTCACCCCAGTTATCCAGAAGGATAAGCCCCTGGTTTCGGTCACCCTTTCTTGGGCTGTCATCCATCGAGATATAGGCTCTAATCGACTCTGGGGCTGCAGGCCTGTTCATTGATGCTGCCTTTGTATCGCAGCACTCGATTCCGCTGCAGCTGCATGACACTCCACTTGCCATTGAGGCTCTTGACGGGAGACCTCTACAGCCTGCCCATGTGACTCATGAGACGGAATCCAATTCCAAGTTATTTCCTCACCTAGGTTTCCGCTGGTTATTGGTTATCCTTGGTTACAGAGGCACAACCCCTCTTTTGATTGGCTCCATGTTGAGATTCTCTCCTGGTCACCACAATGCAGTGAGACATGCTTCCAGAAGGTAGCCAAGGTCCTGTGCACCTCTTTGCTCTCCTCCCTGCCGGAGTACAATCTTGTGAGGATTAAGGAGGGCGACGAGTGGAAAACTGTGTTTAATACCAGAACAGGCCATTATGAGTACCTCGTAATGCCTTTTGGCCTTTGTAGCGGCCCGGCAGGTTTCCAGGAATTTATTAATGATGTCCTCTGAGATTTGTTGCAGTTGTGTGGTGGTTTATCTCAATGATATCCTCATATTTTCCAAGTCCCTGGAGAGCCACCACACAGATGTCTGTTGTGTGCTTCAGAAACTAAGAGAAAACAATCTCTATTGTAAACTGGAGAAGTGCGAGTTCCATCGTGAACAGGTTAAATTCCTGGGCTATGTCATTTCCACTGCTGGTTTTTTGATGGAGCCAGAGAAACTTTTGGCAGTCCTACAGTGGCCCCGACCCATGGGTTTATGTCCTCTGCAGAATTTCCTGGGCTTTGCCAACTATTATCGGAAGTTTATTCATAACTTCTCGTCTCTGGTCAAGCCCCTGACTGATATGACCAGAAAGGACGGTAACCCACAGAGTTGGTCTCCGGAGTCCATTAAGGCCTTTGAGAGTCTCAAGGCTGCCTTTGTTTCTGCTCCTGTGTTGGCACATCCTGATCCTACGTTGCCTTTTATCCTTGAGGTTGATGCTTCTGAGACTGGTGTTGGCGCCGTTCTGTCTCAGCGTCCCACCTTTGAGAGTGCTATGCATCCTCAACAGAGTGCAATTACAAAATTGGTGACAGAGCTGTTGGCGATCATTTTAGCCCTGAAAGAAAGGAGACATCTCCTTGAAGGTGCCACTGTGCCCGTTCTCATTCTTACTGACCATAAGAATTTCACATTCTTGTCTGAGGATAAGCGCCTCTCTCCCAGAAGGGCGCGATGGGCTCTTTTCTTATCGAGTTTTAATTACATTGTCCCATTCTTACTCGGTACTAAGAATGTAAGGGCTGACGCCTTGTCACAACAATTTTCCTTCACCTCCAAGTTGGAGTCGGTTCCAGTTCCTGTGATTCCTCCTGATTGTATTCTGGCTACGGTTCGCTCCAGTCTTACTTCTCCTTTTGGGTGACAAAATTCTTGCTGCTCAGGTCCAGGCTCCTCCTGAGAAACCTTGTGACTGCTGCTTTGTCCCAGAGAGTCTCCTTACTGCCATGCTCCAGATTTACCATTCTCCCAAGGCAGCTGGCCACCCTGAGAAGAATCAACTCGTTTGGGCCATTTCCCAACAATTCTGGTGGCCTAGTCTACGGGCTGATGTAACTGCCTTCGTAGCTGCCTGTTCCGTGTGTGCTCAGAGTAAGACTCCACAACACCTTCCAGTGGGCCTCCTACAACCCATACCCAATGGAGAGAGGCCCTGGACCCACCTGTCTATGGATTTCATTGTGGAGTTACCCAACTCCCAAGGCAACACTGTTATCCTTATGGTGGTTGACCAGTTCTCAAAGATGTGTCATTGTATTCCACTTAAGAAGCTGCCCACTTGGGGGCATGGCCTGGAGCGGCATGAGATAGGACGCTAGGTAGCTGAGCTCCGCCAACAGATCATCCTACAGAGCATATCCTGCGATCATACGCGCAGACAGAGACCCCAAAACGACCCTCACTGCACTGGGCAAATACCGGGACCATTTCGCCACCGAAAAAGCCCGCTGCAACGACCTCCAAGCTCGATCAGTACCGCCTTCAGGAGAAGGAATCCCTGAGACAAGATGGCGGCGCCACGAGGGGAGACGGGACATCCGTGAACACTGACACAGCAAAGGTACTGGAAGATATTACCTCATGGCAGGAGGCTGTTGCTGCATGTCAGTCTACACTCACAGCCCGGATTGAGGAGGTAAAAGTTGACATCTCCCTGGTGAGACAGGATTTTCAGAAGTTGAGAGAGAGTCACTGAGGCTGAAACCCGACTAAGCATAGTGGAGGGCTCCCTCCCCCCTCTCCAGCATTCCACTGAGGCCATGCAGCTGCAGGTTAATCAAATCCTGCAAAAGCAAGATGATTTGGAGAATAGAATCCGAAGGTGCAACCTCAGATTTATAGGTTTCCCAGAGGGGGTGGAAGGGGGGACCCCCCTACATTCTTGGAGACACTGCTCTGCGATACCTATGGCAGAGCGGCCTTCTCCCCACTTTTGTTGTGGAGCGGACGCACCGCATGTCGGGCAGACCACCACCAGCTGGAGCGCCCCCCCTACCCCTCCCGCACATTTATCGCAAAATTTCTCAATTTTAAAGACAGGTATGCCATACTTTGCCTCAGCAGAGAGAAAGGCAATATCCCCTTCAGTAACAAGATGGTTGCTGTCTTCCCAGACTTCTCGGCAGAAGTGCAACGCAAGCGCAAAACCTTCATGGAAGCTAAACGACGTCTCCGTGTCAAGCATGTGAAATATGCAATGCTTTTTCCAGCTCGTCTGCGTGTGGAGGGAGAGGATCGGGCTTACTTTTTTGAGGATCCGGAGGCAGTCATCACATGGCTGGAGCAGAGGGAAGAACGCAGATAAGTAACCTTGTACTTCTACCTTTAGCTCGATTTTTTTTTTTTTTTGACTCCCTTGCACATTTAACTTGATTATCTCTCTGTAAAGGAGATGGGGCAACGGTCTGCATTTAGACATTGCTTTCTGATACTGTTGCCCCTGAGTCGAAAGGTGCTGCATTTTACATGTGCCTATGCCCGGAACAGCATACACATCTGCCTGGACACAGTACTCCCTCGATGGCCGATGAAATCGCAGGTACATTGCACCACTTACGCGCTCCACTTCTCAGGGCTCTCTGAGGGACAATTCTACTAACATATATGTCCACTTTAGGGTCCGAATATGTTGAATATTTGTTCTCTAAAATACCTATTCAATGATTTCCCTCGGCAGAGGGAGGCACTCTGCCTGTAAGTTCACTATTGAAGTGAGCACAGTCCTACAATCTGTTACGTTATGCAGCGAAAACTCGCTCCACTCACCACAGTTTGCAACCTGGGATGGAATACACTGACCACTGCTGTAATGACTGTACTGATGGCTACTGCTGAAGTGTTGAACGCACTGATCTTAGTGGCCTTTTCATGTTTTCCTGATCTTTTACATTTTCTTCTCAGGTTGGACAATGTTTATGCCGTGTTGGCAGTTAGGGATGAAAGCCCGCACCAGTTGGGGACAGTGCAGGGCAGGGAGGGGGGCTTTATGGTTGACACTATTGCAAGGCAGAATTTTTTATTGTATACAAACCTGTTCTTTCTGGTATCATGACAGTATAGTGGTGTTGCTGCTGATCAATCTCCTATTGGAGATTGTCTGTACCACCATTCAATCCTATGGGTGATCTAAACTCTGGAGCCTCATATTATAAACATCTCGCCCCATGGCCCCATTGAAACTACTTACATGGAATGTATGTGGGGTCAGAGATCCAATAAAATGGTCAGCTGTTTTTGCTCTGCTTAAAAAACAAAGAGCAGATGTGGCGGTACTGGTGGAAACTCATGCAGAAGGTTCGGTGCAGAGGGCACTTAAACGCCCATGGATGGGGTGGGCGTACTACTCTATACACACCACACACTCTAGAGGGGTCTCGATATTTGTTGCTAAGGCCACACACTTTGAGCTCCAGGGTTCAGAGATAGACCCAACGGGTAGGTACGTCTTTTTGAAAGCTAAAATACATGGGGACCCAATACTATTATTGACGTTTTATGTACCACCACCGTTTCAATTCTCTATCCTGCTGAAGGGTTTAATTTTATGGCTATGCATCCTAATGTGCCAGTGATATGGCTAGGCGACTTTAATAATGTACTAGACCCAACACTAGACAGAATGACTGGATCCCTCTCCGCTACCGCACCCCACCACCCAACAAGATTTGCTAGGCTCCTTGACAACTTTAATCTAGTGGACACGTGGAGGTATAAGAACCCCGCGTTAAGGGCCTACTCCTGTTTCTCCACCTCCCACCACTCTATGTCCCGTATAGACCTTATACTCCTGTCCAAATCACTACTCCCTAGACTGTTGGATGTGGGATTTTCCCCTAGATTGCTCTCTGATCACTGCCCCTATTGGGCCACACTCTCTTTGCCTCATACCCGACCTCCAAACTCATGGCACTTGAACCCCTTCTGGTTAACTTTGTTTCCAGAAGATGACAACCTTGCTACTGAATGGGAACAATATTTTGAGATTAACGAGGGTTCTACATCACCACAAATAGTTTGGGAAATGTTTAAAAAACATGCGCGCATGACACTTACCACACGCATTAATAAACTAAAATGCACCTTGGAAATAGCTATGGACGTAGCCACTGAACACCTGCTCTCGGCAGAGAGGGCTTTTTTAGAAAATCCCACCGTGGGTAAAGCTGATTACCTTAAACTATGTTCTAGGGCACTGGATCAGCTACATTATGAAAAATCCAGACGTAAACTCTTTTTCCACAGGCAAAAGTCATTTGAATATGGAGAGAGAGCCGGGAAGTTGCTGGCGTATATGGTGCATTGCGAGGAGGGACCTCCGGTGGTGATTTCACTCCGCTCCCCTGGTGATGTACTGGTAACAGAGCCTACTCAGATAACATCTTTATTCAGGGACTTCTTTGCTGCCCTGTATACCACTGCAGCCCCGAGCGACACCACCTTGATGAAGTCATTTTTAGCTGACCTACCAATACCTAAGTTAACTGTGGAACAATCTAGGGAGTTGGAGGCTCCGTTGATGGGAGATGAAATCTCCAGAGCAATAGCTGAGTTCCCCAGATCTAAGGCCCCGGGCTCAGATGGTTTGCCTGTGGAGTTCTATTCCACTTATTCGGACCTACTGATCCCCAGGCTACTTACACTATATAACTCCATATTTGAAAACTCTGACCTCCCAGCCTCCATGAGGGAGGCTACAATAGTGTTAATTCCCAAGCCCAGTAAAGATCCGCATCTCCCGGAATCGTACCGCCCCATCTCCCTGCTTCAGGTGGATGTTAAGATACTTGCAAAGATTCTTGCCATCCGCCTTAACACAGTCATCCTGTCACTAGTGCATAGAGATCAGGCTGGCTTTATGCCAAGAAGAAACACATCTTTTAATCTCCGGAGACTGTTTATCAATCTGCAGACGTCCCATGACAATCCAGGGTCCAGAATCGTCGTTGCCTTGGACACTGCCATAGTTACAAAGTAGGTGAGGTTGAAAAAAGACACAAGTCCATCAAGTCCAACCTATGTGTGTGACCACGTGTCAGCACTACACTGTATATCCCTGTATTTTGCGGTCATTCAGGTGATTATCTAATAGTTTCTTGAAGCTATCAATGCTCCCCCCTGAGACCACCGCCTGTGGAAGGGAATTCCACATCCTTGCCGCTCTTACAGTAAAGAACCCTCTACGTAGTTTAAGGTTAAACCTCTTTTCTTCTAATTGTAATGAGTGGCCAAGAGTCTTATTAAACTCTCTTCTGCGAAAAAGTTTTATCCCTATTGTGGGGTCACCAGTACAGTATTTGTAAATTGAAATCATATCCCCTCTCAAGCGTCTCTTCTCCAGAGAGAATAAGTTCAGTGCTTGCAACCTTTCCTCATAACTAAGATCCTCCAGACCCTTTATTAGCTTTATTGCCCTTCTTTGTACTCGCTCGATTTCCAGTACATCCTTCCTGAGGACTGGTGCCCAGAACTGGACAGCATACTCCAGGTGCGGCCGGACCAGAGCCTTGTAGAGTGGGAGAATTATCGTTTTATCTCTTGCGTTGATCCCCCTTTTAATGCACGCCAATATTCTGTTTGCTTTATTAGCAGCATTGCATGCCATTGCTGAGCCTATCATCTACTAGGACCCCCAGGTCCCTTTCCAGTCGAATGGGGATATCTATGGACCTGCCTTGATAAATTTGGTCTCGGCCCTAGATTCATAAAATGGATCCAGCTCCTTTACCAAGATCCAGTGGCGAGGGTTCTGGCTAATAGGTGGCCCTCGGAGCAATTTCCCCTTTCCAGGGGTATGAGGCAGGGGTGCCCTCTGTCGCTGATGTTATATGCACTGGCGGCAGAGCCACTCCCAATAGCTATACATGCACATCTGGGGATAGTGGGACTGCGGAGGGGGGAGATTGTGGAAAAAAATTAGCACTTATGCGGACGACACCTTACTGCATCTGGACGACTCAGGTGATTCCCTGTCTCTAGCTTTAGCCCTGATAGAGCGCTTTGGCACATTCTCCGGACTCCGGATTAATTGGGTTAAATCCCAGATACTTCCTTTTGACAGCTTTCCACCACTCAGAGATAGGGCCCTGCTTCCCTTACAGAGGGTAGACACCATAAAATACCTAGGAATACGAACCACCAGAGACCCAGCAGATTACACTTCCCTCAATATAACGCCTCTGAATGAAATGCTTAAGCAGAAGACACAGGTATGGGCCCGTCTCCCACTGGGAGTGATGGGCTGCTTAAATCTTATAAAAATGGTCTTGCTACCAAAAATTCTATACATGATTTGGCATTCACCGGTGTACTTGGTACTCAGGCATTTCCAAATACTAGAGACTTTCCTTAAACCGTTTGTCTGGGGCAACAATATGCATGAACTCCCTTGGCATAAGTTAAAACACCCAACGGACCTTGCTGGAATGGCACTGCCTGATTTTAATGCATACTACCTTGCAGCCCAACTTTCACAAATTTTTCACATCGATAAAGTAGACAGGGAAAGATTTCTTTACTTTCTATGCCCAAAGTGGGTACAACAGACCTTAGACCCCCTGGTGGCGCTAATGGGCAGAGGAGGAGACGAGGGCCAAAGGACTGACCGATGGTCTCTCTTGTATCAGTATAGAAAGGTGTGGGGGATGGCCTCTGATAGGCTCCACATCACATCACCACATAGCTGCACTCACCTGTGGCATAACGTGTCCTTACCAGAATTTAGACTCATCCAAGCCAGTAGAGTGTGGAGTTTAAGGGGAATATTCCATCTGTCCCATATCACCCATAATGGAAAATTGAAGTCTTTTGATAGTTTAAAGTCTGAATTCGCATTACCGAATCAAATGTTGTATAGATATATACAACTACGTCATGCCTTCCATGCACAGTTCCCCTTGGATGATCTTGTCTTGAATGATAACCCTTTACTGGCGGCCGTTAAATGTCCTGACCTTAAAAAACTGATCTCTCAATTTTACACCATGTTAACACTCCCACAGGCAACTACATCGGCATATGCCTTGAAGTCCAGGTGGAAGGGAGAGCTAGGCTCTATGGAAGATGCTGAATGGAGTGATGCTCTGGATACATGTAAATTAGTGTCTCCTAAACTGTCGGATCGTCTAACTCAAGCCTTTATAACACACAGAGCATATCTCACACCTTACAGAATCTCTAGATACAGGAGCAGCCAAACTACCAATTGCCCGATGTGCAATCAAGCCGTGGGTGCTTATTTTAATTTATTGTGGCAATGCCCTAAAATCCAGGCATTCTGGATACAGGTGGTACGGTTCTTACATGACAAAATGGGCTCCCCTATCACACTTCAGCCAAAGCCATGTCTCTTTGGAATTTTCCCGGACCCAGAGCTCAACAAATTCACTAAACTCTTCCTACATGAAACACTCTTTTCTGCTCGTAAGGTCATAGCTAGAGCCTGGATGAGACCTAATCCACCAGAATTTCTACAATGGTTGATAGAAGTCAACAATGTTCTGCCATACAAGAAATGAATGTACTCTCATAGGGCATGTTCTTCTAAGTATGATAAGACCTGGGACAGGTGGCTTAGGTACCCGAAACATGTATTGACAAAGCCTAGACATATTGTGCTCTTTAGACCCCCCCCCCCCCATTTATTTAATTTAGTATATTGGATTTACAACTTTTATTTTCTATTTCCCCTTTTCAATCTCCCCGTAGAGTGGGAATACTAGATGGAGGTGAAGCTGAGCATGCCACAATTTGAATATTAGTGTTATGTGTCCTTCGCGCTATCAATAGTGTATTTTGAAAACGTAAAATAAAATCAGTGCAACAAAATCTATAAATAGATACAAAACTAAAGTCAGTGCTGCAAAATCTATAATGTGTACCGTGACACAAATAAAAGAAACCAAATTAAAAAATGTGATTTTGCGCAGTGATCTAGTAGCCTGGGAATGACTTTCCTCTAGGTAAATTACTATGGTATAAGTAATGACACAAAATTATAATGTTGCATAAAAGTGCCTGAGTACATACATATTATAAATGTGACTAAATAATATATTCATAAAAAAAAGGAAGCTCAGAGTTGGGCAGGTGAGGTCAGAGGCAGCTTCCTCTTTGGGTTGCCTAGCAAACACCAGAATGCTCACTGCTGATTTGCAGCAGCCTCTGTCCTCTAGGATCACTCTCTGAACCAGTGGTTCTGAGCTTCCTGAAAGACATCCATGTGGGGGTGGTGAACTACCAGTCCCAGCGAGCCAAACCACTGTTTGAACAACAAAAACATGGAAGGAGAGAGTACCAGCACCTGCCTAACAAAGGAACCTCAACAGGAGATCCCGGAGCGGAGATGTACAATCCACCGCGCTGACACATTACAGCAGCTACGTTTATGGACCCAAAACTCAGAGATGCTTTAAATTACCAGCCCTGAGGTGAGAGTTCTGGGAGACTAGATATATATGAAATCTTAAAGGGCAACACCACTATCACCCATTATTTTTTGAAAACACACTTATCCCCATCTAGGATTCCCCATCATAGCTCTACTATCTATGAGGACTTTATCTGCTTAGATATCACCATTTTGGACTATTCACTACCTATTGCACATATTCATTATTAGCACACTTTATAAGTAATTTTGATAATATCTAACGGTAATAGATATTGATGAATGCTATATTTATAGTTTTTTATGAATATATTATTTGGTCACATTTATAATATGTATGCACTCAGGCACTTTTATGCAACATTATAATTTTGTGTCATTACTTATACCATAACAATTTGAATATTGTATAGATATATAAATAGGTAGGTGACAATCAGCACAAACAATTATAAAATCGCAAACGTTCATAATCAAGCTGAACACTAAAGGTAATCACATATGCCTAAATACATAAAATAAAAGTAAAAATAAGTGCAGCGCAATAGTTGAAACGAATAAATAATAGTGATTCCAAATGAATCCAAGTTAAATAAGTATAAAATGTCCATAAATTAAGTCCCAATGAGTGTAGAATGCCAATAGTATAATCGATCCTATATAACTTCATCCAAAGAACACTGAGTGCGCTTACCAGATGCTGTGGATCTCTGCAAGTAGAGGTCAAACCCACATGTATCCCCACGGGGATGATGATAATTCCCGGTGGTGTCTCTGAAGGGTTAAATAAAACCTGGAGAATCAGCCTTCCAAGGGGGATATATCAGCCGTCCAACAGGAAGATATCAGAGATGCAGGACCAGGTCAGCAGTAATGAGCATCAGATATAAGAGTAAACGACTCCAGTGTAAATATAAAAAAAATTAAAAGTACAATCTAAGTGCACTCCGTTGTTTAATAAGAAACAGTAACAGACATGAAGTAAAAACGAGCGCTCACAGTGTGGGAGCGGGTGACGTCCACAAATGCAGCGTACAGGGGGAGGAGTTTGTGGACGTCACCCGCTGCCACGCTGTGTTATGCTGGCATCATACTGTTTACCGTGCTGCTGTCTATTCATTCATATAGCGCACCTGAGTGCTCGTTTTTACTTCATGTCAGTGACTGTTTCTTATTAAACAACGGAGTGCACTTAGATGGTACTTTTTATTTTTTTTATATTTACACTGGAGTCGTTTTCCCTTATATCTGATGCTCATTACTGCTGACCTGGTCCTGCATCTCTGATATCTTCCTGTTGGACGGCTGATATTCAGAGACACCACTGGGAATTATCATCCCCGTGGGGATACATGTGAGTTTGACCTGCTTGCAGAGGTCCACAGCATCTGGTAAGCGCACTCCGTGTTCTTTGGATAAAGTTATATAGGATCAATTATACTATTGGAATTCTACACTCATTGGATTTTCATTTATGGACATTTGATACTTATTTAACTTGGATTCATATGGAATCATTATTATTTATTAGTTTCAACTATTGCGCCGCACTTACTTTTACCTTTATTGTATAGATTTAACCTGTTGTATATTGTATCGGCATTACTATCTTGTATCAATATGTATACTTATATGGGATGTCGCTGTCTATCTATTATAGGTAATCCCATCTATTAAGCTTGATGATTGTCATGATGACCTACTGTATGTACCTTTCTTTTTGTTCAATAAAAGATTTTGCCAAGTAAAAAGAAGCTGCCCACTTCTAAGGAACTGGCTTACATTTTTGCTTGGGAGATCTTTTGCTTACATGGGCTACTCAAGGTGATTGTCTCGGACAGGGGTAGTCAGTTTGTCTCCCAGTTGTGGCGAGCCTTTTGTGCACAGTTGGGAATTCAGCTTGCTTTCTCCTCTGCCTATCACCCGCAGTCTAATGGGGCCACAGAATGAGCCAATTAGTCCTTGGAGCAATTCATACGTTGCTATATTTCTGACCATCATAACAACTGGTCAGACCTATTACCGTGGGCAGAGTTTTGCTCACAACAGTGCCTTGAATTCGGCTTCCCGATTGTCCCCGTTTATGGCTTCCAACCTTCCATGTTGCATGACTCCTTTGTTCCGCAGAGTATTCTTGCGTTAGAGCAGCATCTCTGTGGTCTTCGTTCCACTTGGGCACAAGTTCAGGAGGCTTTGCAACATGCTAACGATAGGTACAGACTCCATGCTGACCGCAGACGCCTGCCTGCACCTTCCTACCAGGTTGGGGACAGAGTCTGGCTGTCGTCTCGCAACCTCCAACTTCGTGTTGAAGTTTGCACCTTGTTTTATTGGGCCTTTCCATATCCTTCGCAGGATTAACCCAGTGGCTTACGCCTTGGACCTTCCTCCTAGTATGCGCATCTCAAATGTGTTTCATGTCTCCTTATTGAAACCGTTGATCTGCAATCACTTTACCACCTCGGTGCCACGTCCTCACCCTATACAGGTTGAGAACCATGAGGAGTATGAAGTACAATCCATTGTTGACTCCCATAGGTTCCGCGGGCGCATACAGTACCTGGTGCATTGGAAGGGGTACGGTCCGGAGTAACGCCCTTGGGTCTCATCCTCGGACGTACATGCCCCTGTCCTCCTCTGTGATTTCCATAGACTTTTTCCCCTCAAACCCGGTGGTCCTCCTTTGGGAGGGGTCGTTGAGGAGAGGGGTCCTGTCAGGGCTGGGCTCAGCCCTTCCTTCTTTGAGCTGGCCGCTCAGCTGTTGGCTAATTGCCAGCTCCCATTTCTCTCCACAGTTACCCAGCTGTTGATTCTACTCGTCAGTCCTGCCTACTTAAAGTCGTCCAGCTCACTTGATCTCTGCCTTCGCCTTTGTCAACATCACAGAAACGTTCTCCTGCGTTCCTGTTGAAGACTTGCTTGGCTGACGTTCCTTCTGGCTCCTGATCCTGCTTGCTGTACTACTACGTTTATCTCTGGCTCTCTGACATTTGCTTGGCTGACTACCTGATCCGGTTACTGAACTCTGGCTTGTTTTGACTACGCTTACTATTTTTACCTTATTATTATTATTATTATTATTATTATTAAACAAGTGTGATTTAACTATATTTCTGTCTCGGTCCGATTCATGGTTCCTGATAGGAGGAAACGGTAAGCAGCAAGTGTTTGTGCTGTAGAGAGAAGAGTGAAACGTATGTACAGGAGTGTATATAGGAGTCCTAAGCAACTTTGCACTAAATTTCCTTGGGCATCCCATAATTCCCAAATCCCTATCCAAGTTAATTCCCCTCAAATAAACAAAAAAAAACAAGCAATGGCTAGTTTTCTGTGTCCGAGTGACTGGAATGGATGTCTGGCTGGGCAGGGTGACTGTGAACCACTACACACAGCAACCCCTAAGGGGGCATGGCTACATACCCAATCATGTTACTGACTTGTTGCCAGTTAACCTAATTAGCTTCAAAATGTTCCTCCAGCTCTTCCTTGTTAGTACAACTTACTTTGCATGCTTTTTTGAGATGTGTTGCTGCCATCAATTTCAAAATGGTGTTATTTTTTATTTATTTTTTCAGTTTAAACATTTGATCTGTTTGCTATTGTGAAAAAAATATGGGTTTAGGAGATTTGCAAGTCCTTGCATTCTGTCTTTATGTCCATTTTACACAGCCCCCCACAACTTTCCTGGAATTGGGGTTGTAAGTTGAGTTGCTGCTGTACTGTAGCAGAACAATAATAGTGGATCTTCTTGAGACCCAAATATATACTGTATAGATGGACACTTGGTCCCAAAAATTGGAGATTGAAGGGTAGAACAACAAATCGTGAGAAAGAGAGGCTCAACAGGTGCCACAGAGAGGGCAGACACCTGAGGATTGTCCTTTTGCTGAGAGGAAATGAAAGAAAGCTTTGTGGATTAGCTTAAATTGGGATTCTCCGGGTCTCATTGTGTTAGGTACCTGGTAGTTGAGCCCGACTGGTAGGAGAAGACCTCTCTTACAGCTCTGGTTCAGGAGCCACTGGAGTGGGAACAGTGGTCTTGTGAGCACAGTGGGTAGGAGTGCCTGGTGAAGGTTCTTGCGGAGGCCGGCACAGAAGCTGAGTAGAGATCCTTCAGGAATGGCTGAGCTGCAGATGCTGGCAGGGAGAAGAGGATCGGCAGGCAGGTAGGAGGTATAGAAGCAGCAGCACCTGGAGCTGGATGAGAAGGCCGCAATACAGCAATACAAGGCAAAGGCAGAGTCAGACAGTCCGGATTGGCAGGAGATCAGGCAGATATTAGCAAATGGATAATCACAGAGTAGTCAGGCAAGCAGGAGTTCAGCAACGGGTCACAAGAAGATAGCAAAGTCAGGCAGGCCGGGTCGATAACAGTAATGACAATCAGCAGGCAGGTTCAGGAACACAGGTACGGAGCTGCAGATGAACAGCACCGCATGAGTGCAGCTGTCACACTTTTAAAGGGCCCTTGGCGCCAAACACCAGTGGGGGAATTCTGCCGTGTCACTCTGGACGGACCCCACATGCGCACGCATATTCCCCTGAAAGGCACTGGCACGTCCTCGACATTGCCTCCTCCCAACGGGCAGCCTCCAGATGCCCAAGTAACTTTTCTTTTCAGGGTGGGCAGAAAAATAAGCATGGATTAAGCGTTTTGCATGGATATTGCTGTCAGGTTCCCATAAATTATTCTCTGGACCATACCCTTTCCATTTTATTAAAAATTGTACTTGCCCCAGTCTTTTTCTGCAATCGAGGATGGCTTCCACCTCATACTCCTCACCTCCATCCACCAGGACAGGTTCGGGGGCCCTGGTACCCCTATCAGGAAAAGGATCAGGCACGGCAGGCTTCAACAGTGATACATGAAATACAGGGTGAATTTTGAGGGAATCAGGTAGACATAGTTCATAAGACACTTCATTAATCTTCCTTCTAACCGAAAAAGGACCAATAAACTTAGGAGCAAATTTCTTGGAAGGACAAGTCAATTTAATGTTATTGGTAGACAGCCATACCTTATCGCCAAGCTGAAGGTTCGGATCCCCTCTTCTTTTCTGATCAAAGGTCCTCTTACTGTCTGCTTGTGCCTTGGATACCGCCTCCTGTAATATCCGGTTATTGCAACTGAGAAACTGCAATGTGTCCTGGACCGCTGGAACTGAGGATTCTGGAAGAAAATCAGGTAAAAAGGATAAATGAAAACCGTAATTGGCAAAGAAGGGGGACTGACCGGTGGCAGAGTGGCTGGCATTATTATAAGCGAATTCCGCTAGGGGCAGCAGGGACACCCAATCATCCTGTACAAAATATGTAAAACACCTAATGTATTGCTCTAGAGTCTGATTTGTCCTTTCCGTTTGCCCGTTAGTTTGGGGGTGGTATGCTCAGGACAGAGCTAGCTCAATTTTCAAGATCTCACACAGGGCCTTCCAGAAGCGTGAGGTGAACTGCACCCCCCTGTCAGACACTATATTTGCAGGGACTCCGTGCAGCCTGACGATCTCTTTGATGAACACACGGGCCATCTCCACAGCAGAAGGTGTTCCTTTTAAGGGTACAAAATGGGCCATCTTGGACAGGCGGTCGACGACCACAAAGATCGCTGAACACCCTTCTGAGCATGGTAGTTCAACTATGAAGTCCATTGCTATCATCCTCCAGGGTCTGTCTGGTACTGGCAAGGGTCTTAGTAGTCCCCAGGTTCGGTTCCTTGTGGTCTTATTCTGGATGCAGACAGGGCAAGAGCTGACATACTTTCTGCAGAACTCCTTCAAATTAGGCCACCAGAACGTGCGTTGCACGAGTTCAAAAGTTTTACGGACCTCAAAATGCCCTGCAAGTGGATGGTCGTGAAGTAGGGTTAGCACCTTGACTCGAACATTTTCCGGCACGAAGATTTGGCTTCCTCTCCACAATAACCCGTCTCGAGGTGTTAAGGTGATTCCCTGGGGGCTTGAATATTCCGGGGATGCCTCCCTGATCAGGGACAGAAGATCCGTCTGAAGGAGTAAAAAGTTGTTTGTAGGCAGAACGGTATCGGGTACAGATAAGTCCTTGGGGTTATCAAACTTGCGGGATAGAGCGTCTGGTTTAATATTCTTTGTTCCTGGCCGGTATGTGATATGGAAACAAAAACGTGTAAAGAATAGACCCCAACGGGCTTGTCGAGGTTTCAATCGTTTTGCAGATCTCAAATACTCTAAATTTTTGTGATCGGTATATATTAATACCGGATGGACTGCGCCCTCTAACAGATACCTCCACTCCTCCAACGCTGTTTTGATAGCAAGTAGTTCTCGATCACCTACGTCATAATTCCATTCAGCCGGAGAGAGTTTGGGAGAAAAATCCCACAGGATGCATTAGGTCCTTGTTGCCCTGCCGCTGAGAGATTACTGCTCCCACGGCCACTTCAGAAGCATCAATTTCCAGGATAAAAGGTAAGGACGGGTCAGGATGACTGAGAATTGGGGCTGAAGTGAAGCGCCTTTAAAGTTTCTCAAAGGCGTCCTGAGCTTCCGGGTTCCAGTGAAAGCGACAGTTCTGTTTGGTTAATTGCGTGATGGGTGAGATGATGGCGGAAAACCCCTTGATGAACCTTCTGTAAAAGTTTGCGAACCCTATGAAGCGTTGCATCCCCTTCTTATCCAGGGGAACTGGCCAGTCTAGCACGGCGGATACCTTCTGAGGATCCATTTTGATACCAGTTGGGGAGATCACTAACCCCAAAAACTGAATGTCCTTCTGTTCGAATTCGCATTTTTCTGCTTTAGCGTATAACCCATGCAGACGAAGATGGCCCAAGACTCTGCGAACATGTTCCTGGTGTTGATTAAGTGACCCAGAGAAAATCAAAATATCGTCCAGATAAACGATTACAAAGATGTTTAGGAAGTCTCTGAATACATCGTTGATAAAATGCTGATATGTGGCAGGAGCATTACATAGGCCAAAGGGCATGACCAAGTACTCATAATGCCCAAAACGAGTCCGGAAAGCCGTCTTCCATTCATCCCCAGCCCGGATGCGGACCAGGTTGTAGGCTCCTCTTAAATCCAGTTTGGTAAAGATGACAGCAGATCTCAACTTCTGAAACAGCTCAGGTATCAAGGGCAACGGGTATCGGTTCTTAACCGTGACTTTGTTTAGCTCCTGATAGTCCACACATGGACGAAGGGTCTGATCTTTTTTAGAGACAAAAAATATTCTAGCACCAGCTGGAGAGGTAGAAGGTCGAATAAATCCTTTTTCTAGATTCTCGTCAATATATGAGTGCTTCTTGCTCTTTTTCAGATAAGGGAAAGATGCGCCCAAAAGGAATTTCGGCCCCAGGAAGAAGTTCAATTGGACAGTCGTAAGGGCGATGGGGTGGCAGGGAGTCTGCTCCCTTCTTACTGAACACATCAGCAAACTCCCGATAGGCCTCCAGTATGGTTTGAAGGAGGTCCTGATCCATGTCCATACACAGTAAGGTGGCTGAAGATCTGGAGGGTTTATGTAAGCAATGTTCTTGACAGTAGGATGACAAAAACTTGACTTCACCGCTGGTCCAATTGACATGAGGGTTATGGGCCTGGAGCTAGGGCATGCCCAGAATAATCGGAAATAGCAGAGAAGAGATGACGTCCAAGGTTAGAATTTCTTTATGCTGAGAAGAACTGGTGACAGGCAGAGGAAGGGTCTCCTGAGAGACTTGCCCAGATTTAATGTGGGACCCATCAGCCAGGAAAACTGAAAGTTTATGCGTCTTGTCCTTTAGGGGAATATCTTGTGGAGTGGCAAAGACAGAGTCAATAAAGCAACTACATGCCCCGGAGTCAATAATGGCGTTGACTTGGATTGTCCTTCCCTGGAGCTGTAACGAGAGAGGGAGAGCAAGTTGAGTTGCATTAGCGGACAAAGCAGATAAACTGGCCGGATCAGGAAGGGGACACTTACGGGTCTTAGCCGGACAGCTGTGTACATAGTGGCCTACTCCACCACAGTAAAGGCAAAGGTTTAGCTGGCGTCGGCGTGCTCATTCTTCTGGAGACAGAGTAGATCGCATTAGTTCTAGCTGCATGGGTTCGGGAACATCAGGTGTTGGAGTGACCGAATTTGAGCAGGTGGAAGGTGAGTAACGGGAAGCAGGAACTGGAACTTTTGTGGTCATCCACACTGGGCGTGTTTGCTGGGAAGAGCGTTCAGACCGACGTTCACGGAGGCGTCGATCAATCTGAATCGTCAGGGTGATAAGTTCCTCAAGGGTATCAGGCATACCATATACAAAAAAAGGCTGCGCTGCTGCTAGTGTATGAGTGCAAAACTAAATCTCTTGAATAACCACAACTAATGCACCCATATGTGATAAAATAAACAGTGAAGAAGACAAAATTAAAATATTGACAAAAATTCAATCATGACTCCCACAAATAAAACAGAAAAATTGAGCATGAGAAATTAGATGGAGTGGGCAAAGTCCATACAAAGAGTTCCTTGCTGGAAAAGTCTTTCAGAACAGGAAGAAATACACCAGTCATCCAAACGATGTGGGGCATGCAGTATTGTCACCCTGAGGAGCGCGATAACAGAAAAAAGTTCCTCCACCTCAAAAACAGCTACCCCTTACCAGATGAATAGATCTCTTGTTTAAGGAGATCTTGTGGGCATGTGGCTGTGTCCCCCAGCCACAGGGTCTCTGCTGGGAATGAATCTCAAAGGGTCACCATTCTGGGGGTCCTCTAGAAGGTGCATAAGCGCTCAATCCCCATGGATATAAATAAGAGAAAAAGCTCCATAGCGTAACACAGTTAACCAGTTTAATATAAAATTAAGAAACACACTTACAATTTAGTCGTTTCAAATCACGTATTAAAAACACAAGCCGGCCGGCTCACAGCTGCTGCCCGTTGCTTCCGGGATCAGCGATGAATGGTGGTGACGTCAGCACGTCGCTCCTCCCTACGCCGTTTCGACAAATCTGTCGTCTTTCCGGGGCACGGGCGGCGTGCTGACTCACCACCTATAAATATCCTATTGGCTCAACGGAACGCCCCTATCTGAGATCAAGGAGTCCGATGCTTACGTCGCCATCTTCCAAGTGGGCAAAATTGCCCTTTCCCTATTAAGATAAATGTTAACATAGCTGACGTGACTCTATATGAAAAAAATGTTAGTAACCATGTGTTACCTGATATGAAAAAACCTTTATTCTATGTATACAGAACAAAGAGTCTCCTCACTAAAAAAAAAAATTATTTTTGTTTTGCATTCAAATGACGGTATTTGCATTCTCCGCATGTGATAACAATAAGGGTTAAAATTAAAAACTTTTTGTCCTACTACTCAGAGCCTACAAACGGCATTCCGGGTATATTAAAAAACTCCAGACTCACCGTGGCTAAACGGAAGTGCTAAAAAAAGGGAAAAAAAATCACTAACTAGTATACATGGGGATCCCCCCCACACATACTAACGGACAGTAATAAATGTATACCCAATAAAACCCAAATACATTAATGAATAAAATTATTTACTCAATGACAAAGCAGATATGATAATAGATAAATTGGTCCCCCCGGATTATAGGAATGAATTGGGGTGAACCAAAAAAAATTTTCAAAAAGTTCTTGGATTATCAACAGACGGGGGAGATTATCCATTACCATTTCCCCCACCTTATTGGCTCACATGTAAACATATACCTAATAAATTAGTAGTGTCTTCAATACAAGAGCCTGGATACAAGAGACCTCCCCATATTCACTCATGAGGGGTTATTACTGGGACTAAGGATTTGTATTAGAGTATCTATAAGAGTCACAAAAAGTGGCTAATTAGCTAAAAGATATTATATGTCTTTATATGGAAGCCTCAATGGCATATAGAGTCAGCCAATGTGCCGCTCTGTTTAGATAGGAGTACCCCCAGTTATGCAATTGGAATTGAAAATTGAAAATCAAAAATATTCAATTCAAAATGGGGTGCCCCATATAATGTTCCCCTCACCCAGCCGGTCAACCTTGAACTCAGACTAAGGTTACAATAAGACATTCTAACCATTATCAATGAAGGCGTTTACATCAGTATCAATATTCAGGCCATGAGGGGTGTAGCACCGTACCCGATGGATCCAAGCCATTTCTAGTCTAGACAATTCCCTGACCAAGGACCCACCCCTCCAATGAGCACTATATCTGTCTATCCCCAAGAATAGAGTGTTCGCAGGGTTGCGATTGTGATGCAGCGCATAGTGCTTGGACACCGAATGAAATTGAAAACCATTTTTGATATTCGTGATGTGTTCTCCTAGGCGGACTTGCATAGTTCGTTTGGTCCTGCCTATATATTGCAGCCCACACAGGCATTGCAACAAATATACCACCCCCTTTGAACTGCACGTAATGAAAGGCTCTATTTTATGTACCCTAGATGTACTGAAAGATGTAAAAGACTCAGTTTTCCTCTGTTTGTTCTTGTTGAGTGAGCAAATCTGACACCTACGACACTGATGGTAACCAGGTAAATTCTGGAAAAATGACACCTTTTGGGTGGGTGGGTCCACTACATTAGGAGCAATTTTGTCCCACAACGAAGGGACCCCTCTAAACACAATCTGTGGTTTATTGGGTAAAATTGTTTTGATGACTCTATCATTTTCCAGAAGATGCCAATGCTTCCGTAGGATCCTTGTAATTTGATGGTGTTGTGTGGAAAAACTAGTGATGAACGGTAAAGTAGGTCTACCAGAATCACCTTTGGGGGCCTCACTCAACAAGGTGGTTCTGTCAATAGTTTCCACTCGTTTCATCGTTTCCACTAAGGAATCCCTATCGTACCCTTTTTCCTCCAACCTGTTTGCAATGATACCTGCCTGCATTCTATAATCCCTGACGTCTGTGCAGTTGTGCCTCATTCTTATGAATTGGCTTTTTGGGATTGACTTAAGCCAGGGGTCATGATGGCAGCTCCCAATGGGAATAAAAGCATTACGGTCAGTTTTCTTAAAAAAAGAAATAGTTTTGAATGCATTTCCCTCCTTGGATATGGTGAGATCAAGGAAGTTGATCTTCTCATAACTGCTTTCATGGACGAATCTTATCCCCCTATTGTTATTGATTGTGGAAAAGAAATCGTCCAGTTGGGAGATGGATCCATCCCACAGGAGGAGGACGTCATCAATATACCTAGCCCAAAACTTTAGATAAGGGTTTCGGTCTTTGTAGATGACGTCCTCCTCCCATTTAGCCATAAATAGGTTGGCTAAACTGGGGGCGTACTTTGCCCCCATGGCCACGCCGCGCTGTTGGCGGTAATATTGATGACTAAACCAAAAGTAATTATGGCTAGCTGCATATTCCAGCAATTCAATAATATATGTCTGTTGTTGTTCATGTAAGAATGAAAATTTTTACATATAGTATTCAACTGCAGAAATCCCCAGATGATGAGGGATGATGGTGTACAAGGATGTGACGTCTGCCGTCACCAATAAAGTCTGATCGTTAGAACTTAATTCAGATAGCAGATTTATCACATGCCGAGTATCTTTCACATATGAAGGCATTTTATGTACCAATGGTTGGAGAAAGTGGTCAATGTACTTGCCCACCCGGGACGTGATGGAGTCAATCCCACTCACAATAGGACGTCCCGGGGGGGCAAGTCAGGCTCTTGTGAATCTTCGGTAAGAAATACAGTATAGGGACTCCCGGTGCTTTAGGGATAAGAAAAAGCTTTTCTTTTTCATTGAGAATACCCATCCGAAAGCCTTTCTCAACCATAGGTAGTAGTGTCTTCTTATATTCCCGAATAGGATTACCTGGTAGTCGGACATAAGTGTCCTGATCTCTTACTATGTTCTGCATCTCTAGCAGGTATGCATCTCTGTCCAAGACTACAATTCCCCCACCTTTATCCGCTGGGCGGATCACAATGTTTTTTTTATTACAAAGTGAGTCCAACCCGTCTTCAAGGGTCTTGTCCATACGAGGATTGGGGTTTCTTATAAGCTCCAAATCCCGTATAAGAACATCCCTGAATACCTTCAGTGAGGGAGCCAAGGTTCCAGGGGGGTTAAAAGTTGAGGCATTCAATAGCCCAGAATGTTGAATATGTTGCTGCACATTTACAGAATGCGTCGTTTGATCGCAAAGTGTCGTTTGATGTTAACCTTACGGACAAACCTATGTATGTCCATATAGGTTTGAAATTTATTTAATTTCTTTGAAATTAATGTGATTGTACGTGCAATTTACTGTACGTCCGGGGATTGCTGCTGTATACTTGTATCTCAATGTGCATAAATTTAAACCCAAAAAAAATACTGCGCTATCCCTAAATTGGATCAAATAAAGATAAATGTGTATAATGTGAACAATAGTTGATTAAAGCTGCTGCAACCATAAATGTGAGACAACCTCCACTTATTAACACTATATACAAAAAAAGGCTGCGCTGCTGCTAGTGTATGAGTGCAAAAGTAAATCTCTTGAATAACCACAACTAATGCACCCATATGTGATAAAATAAACAGTGAAGAAGAAAAAATGAATTTATGCACATTGAGATACAAGTATACAGCAGCAATCCCCGGACGTACAGTAAATTGCACGTACAATCACATTAATTTCAAATAATTGCACATGCACTTACAGTCATATATAATTTTTATTCTAATTTTACATAAATGTATTGCATAAATATTTGTATTTTTTCCCTCTTGGTTGAGAGGATTTTTAATTTATGAATATGGACATTTTTGATTACAGAGCATCCAAAACAGTTAATACTGAAGGGGTTTTTGAGACCTTTAAGGATAGTGATAAAGATTTGGGAGGTCTTTTTATGAGACTTAAAAACCTAACAGTCTCAGAGATACATACTCAGTGGGATGTAGCATTTTTGGAAACTTATATTCGATTGAAAATGGTTCCCAGGAACCTGAGGTGGGAGGTTTGTCCACAGAAAGGAGAGTCTGAATTGGAGGAATGGTTCCGGTATTTCAGTGATGCTGGGATCAGCTTCCTCCAGTTCCTTATATCCCGAAAAAAAGATAAATTAACCAGATTAGATCTGGAAATCAAGACTCTCAAGGACAATTTACTCCCATTTAAGGACAGCCAGGAATATAAAGAAAGGACCTGTTCTCTGATTAAAACTCTTGATAAAGAGGAGAGAGAACAAAAATTAAAAAAACGTAAGAAATACAATAGGGATTATGAAGACTATCAGGCTAGTCAGGTTTTTGAGTGGCAGAAGAAATTGGCAGCTGAACAAACAGCCCACTCTGACTCTCGTATGGATGCTATAACACAGGGAGATGAAATCCCGGGACAACAAACATCAAAAAAACTACCCAATAACACCAAAGGGGATAAGAAAGGTAGAAGAGTCTCTTACCAATCACCACAAAGAGGGATGGGTCCACCGAGAGGGGGACATCCCAAAAGACCCATGGGGGGGAATCTACCACCGTCTCAGAGAAAGAATGACAATTATGATTATGGCCCCTCACAATATTCAGGATCATATTATGATCATGGGAGGGAACACCAATATCATAGGAGAGATGCTGAAAGAACATCATACTACAACCAGGGCCCCATCAGACATTACGATCAGGATTACCACAAAAGGAATCGTTCGTATTCTGAAAGGGAGGACAATTGGGATCATGGTTATGGGGTTGACACCCAGAACCGTTTTTTTCCCCTAAGGGATAGAGAAGGCCCTATTGAACATGGACCCTCTGTCTTTGCGAATAATAATTGGCTTTGACCATGTGAGACCAAGTCCATCTAGGGAATACTCCAACAAACCAATTGGGGGAAATCATCAACAACCAAACTGGGGTTTGCCCAGACCCAATCAAGGGGTCAAAAGACCAGTGGAAAACAAAGAGGAACCAGAGGGGGGAGGAGAGCACAGTCAAAAAAAATCAAGAAAGTAAGAAATGATGGGATTTTTAATTTGAGCTCACATACCCTCACTAAAGCTGAGACCGCCCTGCTCAATAAGGGTTTGAAATTCGCACCTCCAAAGAAATTAAATAAATTTCAAACCTATATGGACATACATAGGTTTGTCCGTAAGGTTAACATCAAACGACACTTTGCGATCAAACGACGCATTCTGTAAATGTGCAGCAACATATTCAACACTCTGGGCTATCGAATGCCTCAACTTTTAACCCCCCTGGAACCTTGGCTCCCTCACTGAAGGTATTCAGGGATGTTTTTATACGGGATTTGGAGCTTATAAGAAACCCCAATCCTCGTATGGACAAGACCCTTGAAGAAGGGTTGGACTCACTTTGTAATAAAAAAAACATTGTGATCCGCCCAGTGGACAAAGGTGGGGGAATTGTAGTCTTGGACAGAGATGCATACCTGCTAGAGATGCAGAACATAGTAGGAGATCAGGACACTTATGTCCGACTATCAGGTAATCCTATTCGGGAATATAAGAAGACTCTACTACCTATAGTTGAGAAAGGCTTTCGGATGGGTATTCTCAATGAAAAAGAAAAGCTTTTTCTTATCCCGAAAGCACCGAGAGTCCCTATACTGTATTGCTTACCGAAGATTCACAAGAGCCTGACTTGCCCCCCGGGACATCCAATTGTGAGTGGGATTGACTCCATCACGTCCCGGGTGGGCAAGTACATTGACCACTTCCTCCAACCATTGGTACATAAAATGCCTTCATATGTGAAAGATACTCGGCATGTGATAAATCTGCTATCCGAATTAAGTTCTAACGATCAGACTTTATTGGTGACGGCAGACGTCACATCCTTGTACACCATCATCCCTCATCATCTGGGGATTTCTGCAGTTGAATACTATATGAAAAAATTTTCATTCTTACATGAACAACAACAGACATATATTATTGAACCGCTGGAATATGCAGCTAGCCATAATTACTTTTGGTTTAGTCATCAATATTACCGCCAACAGCGCGGCGTGGCCATGAGGGCAAAGTACGCCCCTAGTTTAGCCAACCTATTTATGGCTAAATGGGAGGAGGACGTCATCTACAAAGACCGAAGCCCTTATCTAAAGTTTTGGGCTAGGTATATTGATGACGTCCTCCTCCTGTGGGATGGATCCACCTCCCAACTGGACAATTTCTTTTCCTCAATCAATAACAACAATAGGGGGATAAGATTCGTCCATGAAAGCAGTTATGAGAAGATCAACTTCCTTGATCTCACCATATCCAAGGAGGGAAATACATTCAGAACTATTTCTTTTTTTAAGAAAACTGACCGTAATGCTTTTATTCCCATTGGGAGCTGCCATCATGACCCCTGGCTTAAGTCAATCCCAAAAAGCCAATTCATAAGAATGAGGCGCAACTGCACAGACGTCAGGGATTATAGAATTCAGGCAGGTATCATTGCAAACAGGTTGGAGGAAAAAGGGTACGATAGGGATTCCTTGGTGGAAACGATGAAACGAGTGGAAACTATTGACAGGACCACCTTGTTGAGTGAGGCCCCCAAAGGTGATTCTGGTAGACCTACTTTACCGTTCATCACTAGTTTTTCCACACAACACCATCAAATTACAAGGATCCTACGGAAGCATTGGCATCTTCTAGAAAATGATAGTCATCAAAACAATTCTACCTAATAAACCACAGATTGTGTTTAGAGGGGTTCCTTCATTGCGGGACAAAATTGCTCCTAATGTAGTGGACCCACCCACCCAAAAGGTGTCATTTTTCCAGAATTTATCTGGTTACCATCAGTGTCGTAAGTGTCAGATTTGCTCACTCAACAAGAGCAAACAGAGGAAAACTGAGTCTTTTACATCTTTCAGTACATCTAGGTTACATAAAATAGAGCCTTTCATTACGTGCAGTTCAAAGGGGGTGGTATATTTGTTGCAATGCCCGTGTGGGCTGCAATATATAGGCAGGACCAAATGACCTATGCAAGTCCGCCTAGGAGAACACATCACGAATATCAAAAATGGTTTTCAATTTCATTCGGTGTCCAAGCACTATGCGCTGCATCACAATCGCAACCCTGCGAACACTCTATTCTTGGGGATAGACAGATATAGTGCTCATTGGAGGGGTGGGTCCTTGGTCAGGGAATTGTCTAGACTAGAAATGGCTTGGATCCATCGGGTACGGTGCTACACCCCTCATGGCCTGAATATTGATACTGATGTAAACGCCTTCATTGATAATGGTTAGAATGTCTTATTGTAACCTCAGTCTGAGTTCAAGATTGACCGGCTGGGTGAGGGGAACATTATATGGGGCACCCTATTTTGAATTGAATATTTTTGATTTTCAATTCCAAATGCATAAGTGGGGGTACTCCTATCTAAACAGAGCGGCACATTTCATAATTAGCACATTGGCTGACTCTATATGCCATTGGGGCTTCCATATAAAGACATATAATATCTTTTAGCTAATTAGCCACTTTTTGTGACTCTTATAGATACACTAATACAAATCCTTAGTCCCAGTAATAACCCCTCATGGGTGAATATGGGGAGGTCTCTTGTATCCAGGCTCTTGTATTGAAGACACTACTAATTTATTAGGTATATGTTTACATGTGAGCCAATAAGATGGGGGAAATGGTAATGGATAATCTCCCCCGTCTGTTGATAATCCAAGAACTTTTTGAAAATTTTTTTTGGTTTACCCCGATTCATTCCTATGATCCGGGTGGACCAATTTATCTAATATCATATCTGCTTTGTCATTGAGTAAATAATTGTATTCATTAATGTATTTGGGTTTTATTGGGTATACATTTATTACTGTCCGTTAGTATGTGTGGGGGGGATCCCCATGTATACTGGTTAGTGATTTTTTTTCCCTTTTTTTAGCACTTCCGTTTAGCCACGTTGAGTCTGGAGTTTTTTAATATACCTGGAATGCCGTTTGTAGGCTCTGAGTAGTAGGACAAAAAGTTTTTAATTTTAACCCTTATTGCTATCACATGCGGAGAATGCAAATACCGTCATTTGAACGCAAAACAAAAAATTTTTTTTTTTTTTTTAGTGAGGAGACTCTTTGTTCTGTATACAAAGAATAAAGGTTTTTTCATATCAGGTAACACATGGTTACTAACATTTTTTTCATATAGAGTCACATCAGCTATGTTAACATTTATCTTAATAGGGAAAGGGCAATTTTGCCCACTTGGAAGATGGCGACGTAAGCATCGGACTCCTTGATCTCAGATAGGGGCGTTCCGTTGAGCCAATAGGATATTTATAGGTGGTGAGTCAGCACGCCGCCCGTGCCCCGGGAAGACGACAGATTTGTCGAAACGGCGTAGGGAGGAGCGACGTGCTGACGTCACCACCATTCATCGCTGATCCTGGAAGCAACGGGCAGCAGCTGTGAGCCGGCCGGCTTGTGTTTTTAATACGTGATTTGAAACGACTAAATTGTAAGTGTGTTTCTTAATTTTATATTAAACTGGTTAACTGTGTTACGCTATGGAGCTTTTTCTCTTATTTATATCCATGGGGATTGAGCGCTTATGCACCTTCTAGAGGACCCCCAGAATGGTGACCCTTTGAGATTCATTCCCAGCAGAGACCCTGTGGCTGGGGGACACAGCCACATGCCCACAAGATCTCCTTAAACAAGAGATCAATTCATCTGGTAAGGGGCAGCTGTTTTTGAGGTGGAGGAACTTTTTTCTGTTATCACGCTCCTCAGGGTGACAATACTGCATGCCCCACATCGTTTGGATGACTGGTGTATTTCTTCCTGTTCTGAAAGACTTTTCCAGCAAGGAACTCTTTGTATGGACTTTGCCCACTCCATCTAATTTCTCATGCTCAATTTTTCTGTTTTATTTGTGGGAGTCATGATTGAATTTTTGTCAATATATTAATTTTTTCTTCTTCACTGTTTATTTTATCACATATGGGTGCATTAGTTGTGGTTATTCAAGAGATTTACTTTTGCACTCATACACTAGCAGCAACGCAGCCTCTTTTTGTATATAGTGTTAATAAGTGGGGGTTGTCTCACATTTATGGTTGCAGCAGCTTTAATCAACTATTGTTCACATTATACACATTTATCTTTATTTGATCCAATTTAAGGATAGCGCAGTATTTTTTTTGGGTTTAAATATCAGGCATACCAACCCGAGCCAGCTCATCCTTCAGGCCCTCGGACAAGCCCATGCGGAATTGGTGGTGCAAGGCTGCATTGTTCCATTAAGTGTCCGCGCTCCAGCGTCTGAAGTCCGTGACATAGTCCTCGGCCGGTCCGCAGCCTTGCTGGAGCGCGAACAGAGCTGACTCAGCTGTAGCAGTCCGCTGAGGATCTTTTTAAAGCTGAGCCATAGCCTCAAAGAAGGAAGGTAAGGACTGGGTATGTGCAGAGTCTGTTTCAAGTAAACGGTTAGCCCAGGTCTGGGGTTCTCCTTGTAAGAGGGATATTACAAACCCCACTTTAGTAGCCTCTAGAGAAAATGTCCGCGGCTGCAGGGCAAAGTAAAGCTGACAAGCGCTGCGGAAGGCCCAGAACTTGGTTCGGTCCCCAGAAAACCTTTCAGGAATGGGGACCCTTGGTTCAGGTGGAAGCATTACCACAGAAGGAGAAGAGACAGTCTGTGTTGGGGCAGCCGCTGAGGCAGAGGCCACGCTACCAGGACCAGTAAGGTTCAGAACTTGTCCCTCCAGTCGGTTGTAGCTATCCTGCAGAGTCTTCACGGCCTGGGTGAGTGCAGCAAGGTGCGTGCAAATCTCCTTAATGGGGGAAGTATCTCCTGCTGGCTCAGTCATGGCTGTTCGTACTGTTAGGTACCTGGTAGTTGAGCCCAACTGGTAGGAGAAGACCTCACTTACAGCGCTGGTTCAGGAGCCACTGGAGTGGGAACAGTGGTCTTGTGAGCACAGTGGGTATGAGTGCCTGGTGAAGGTTCTTGCGGAGGCCGGCACAGAAGCTGAGTAGAGATCCTTCAGGAATGGCTGAGCTGCAGATGCTGGCAGGCAGAAGAGGATCAGCAGGCAGGCAGGTAGGAGGTATAGAAGCAGCGGCACCTGGAGCTGGATGAGAAGGCCGGAATGCAGCAATACAAGGCACAGGCAAAGGAAGAGTCAGACAGTCCGGATTGGCAGGAGATCAGGCAGATATTAGCAAATGGATAATCACAGAGTAGTCAGTCAAGCAGGAGTTCGGCAACGGGTCACAAGAAGATAGCAAAGTCAGGCAGGCCAGGTCGATAACAGTAATGACAATCAGCAGGCAGGTTCAGGAACACAGGTACGGAGCTGCAGACGAACAGCACTGCATGAGTGCAGCTGTCACACTTTTATAGGGCCCTTGGCGCCAAACATCGCGGGCGCGCCGGCGCACACCAGTGGGGGAATTCTGCCGTGTCACTCTGGACGGACCCCGCATGCGCGCACGCATATTCCCCTGAAAGGCACTGGCACGTCCCTGACACATTGATCGCCAGTCTCTGAATTTTATTGTAGCCCTCAAGATGCTTATCAACAAGAGCGTCATCTGGAAAGTCCTTATTTTAATTCTTCAAGGATGTGGAAGCAGCCAGTTTCGAAAAAAAAGAAGTGGAGTGGCTGATAGATATCTGAGATGGAATAGGATCATTTTTGAATTTGGAAATCTATCGGGGAAAGCTGGAACCTTTCGTTCCTATCTGGGCAGCAAGATTTTGTATAGTCGGTGAACTGTAAGTAGTATATGAAGTGGTGGCTTGGTAGGCTAACCTTAGCAGCCAGATCTTAGAACAATTTTAAGAGTCCATGTCATACAGAGAAAGGAAGCCTTTAAGACCCCTTTGGGTTTCCAGTAGAAAAGGCCTCATGCTGCATGCTAATATTAGGTGGAAAAAATATATAAGGTGAGAGCCCTAGCCTTTTCTGTATTTCCCTCCAAGCAATTGGTGTCCCGGATTAATAGATTATGTTGTACATTTGTAGGTAATCCTTGTTCTACTGCTTAATAGAGCCGTCAGGCTGAATGGCAGTACCATTTCTGAGTCCAAAGTGAAATTAGTATGAGAAGCCTGTGACATCCAATCCAGGCCTATACGTTAATGACTGGCTTTACAATTAAGTAAATAGATTGTACCAATATGTGAGCATAGTAATGATTATGAAAGACCTGTGGCCCCCTGCGCTAGAATACAGAAACAAGATTTGTGGTGCACATAGCGCACTGTGGCTAACAATGGCCATAGCCAGATTGCACGTAACAGTGGTAGTAACTTAAAGTGGAAGAATAAAAACCACAGAACCACCATGCTTGTACCCACAAAATACTCCTTGTTACTGTCCCACAGCAGACACACATAAACCTCAGGACAAGGAATCATTTAAAAATAAAAAATGTATCATTAACTATATTAAAACCAGCAACTGTTGACATAGTAAACACTTTGGTCAGGACTATGTATGTAACATAACAGCATAGTTTATAGCGTGCAGGGGTCAGGAGTGAGTAACATACAACACAATGTATATGGTGCAGCAATCAGGATTAGAAGGGGGGGATAGTCCAGGATGGAGAAAGACCGGAGGTCAAGGACAGAGAGAGGGGAGGAGGGAGTGGGGGAGGGGAGGGAGAGAGAGTGAGAGGAAGGGAAAGGGGATGAGGGAGAGAGAGGGGAAGGGCGAGTTAAAAGAGAGAGACCTGAAGGTGGAGAGATAAATAACCACTGGCTTTGGGAAAATAGAGCCCATCTGTTCACAGGCTCAGCACACTGTAAATCCAAAGTAAATGAGAAATGGCTTCAGCTTTGTTCCCCACCCGTAGAAGAACCCCTTTAACGTTTTTCCCATGTGGGGCTTAATCGTAGAGGGAGTCTCCGGCTGACATACAGGAAATTTTGGGGGAATGTGTGATCTGATGATGGGGCTGTACAGACGCTGCCAGTATGTGAGGCTCTGCACAACTCCAGGGGACTCCCCAAGGCACCCCAGGACACATCCGGGGAGACATCAAACGTGGACAGCCACCTCAAAATTAGAACATCTAGTCACCCTATTCTATTGGGGAGATTTCCCTTCACTTCCTTTCTTAGAAACACAACTGGAACCAAGAGAAAATCTCTCCAAACTAAGAGGAACTGCCTGCTTTACAGTTGTTACTGAAGTAGATTTTCCTACAGTACCTGCCACACATCGCACAAGTGTTGTTTCCCTAGCAGTGACCTGATTTAATCCAGTGTGGAAAAACACTGGTCACCGCTGATAGTGGGAACAAGGCCAAAGGCTTGGTTTAGACTGGAATCTTAACCACTGCTCCTCTGAAAAGCAATCCATATTTGGATACTAGGTGATTAAATGTTGGTGCGGCATTTATAGGATTAAAACAGACTGTGAGAAGACATCACATCATCTCCTCACCACTTGTCAAATGGCTCTGAAAAGTGATCCAAACGTGGATCGCATTTCAGAGAAGTGACTTGCTGCTCGCTCAACAAGAGATGAGTGATAATTTTTGACATCTCGACTGCAGAATGTGAAAACCCCTATTCCTTGCCTTTGAAGCATAAGGTGGGGTGGTAGCGCTAAAAGCCAACTACATGTCTAAGCAAGCCCAAAGAGCTTGCTTTCCTCTAGATTAGGGGTCTCTCTACTTTCTAAACAAAGGGCCAAGTAACAGTCCTTCAGCTAGTGAGAATAGACAAAGTCTCAGGCTTGGTGGTCAGCCAGAGTAAAAAAAAAAATTACATTGCACCTGTGGTCAGTAGGAGGTGGAATAGTGCCCCATTATTGGGAGGAGTAGTATGCCATCATTGGAGTCAATAGTTAGAATAGTACCCCACTGCTGGTGTTAGTAGGAGGAATAGTACCCCACTGCTGGTGTTAGTAGGAGGCATAGTACCCCACTGTTGGTGTTAGTAGGAGGAATAGTACCCCACTGTTGGTGTTAGTAGGAGGAATAGTACCCCACTGTTGGTGTTAGTAGGAGGAATAGTACCCCACTGTTGGTGTTAGTAGGAGGAATAGTACCCCACTGCTGGTGTTAGTAGGAGGAATAGTACCCCACTGTTAGTGTTAGTAGGAGGAATAGTAACCCACTTTTGGTGTAAGACCCTTTTCACATTGGGACGCTTTGCAGGCACTACAGCGCTAAAAATAGCGCCTGCAAAAGCCGCTACAGTCTCTCCAATGTGAAAGCCCCGAGGGCTTTCACATTGGAGCGGTGCGCTGGCAGGACACTGAAAAAAGTCCTGCTAGCAGCATCTTTGGAGTGGTGAAGGAGCAGTAGCAGTGTATACACCGCTCCTGCCCATTGAAATCAGTGGGGCAGCGTGGCTAGAGGTCGACCGATATGGGTTTTTCTCTGGCCGATGCCGATGCCGATATTTAGAAATCGCGGTGGCCGATGGCCGATATGTGATGCCGATTTTTTTGGGCCGATATATTTGGCCGATTTTTTTTTTTTCCCTTCATCTCATAAAATCTAACAGTTAGACCCCTTTCACAATGGGGCGTTTTTCAGGCGCTTTTGGGCTAAAAATAGCACCTGTAAAGTGCCTGTAAAACGGCTCCCCTGCAGTCTCAGTGTGAGATCCCGAGTGCTTTCACACTGAGGCGATGCGCTGGCAGGATGTAAAAAAAAGTCCTGCAAACGGCATCTTTGGAGCGGTGTATACTGCTGCTCCACCACTCCTGCCCATTGAAATGAATGCGCACCGCTGCCGAAGCGCCTGCAAAGCGTTTTGGCAGCGGCGCTTCAGGGGCGCATTTAACCTTTCCTTGGCCGCTAGCTGGGTTATAAGCGCCCCGCTAGCAGCCGAATAGCGCCTCTAAAATGACGGTAAAGCGCCACTAAAACTAGCAGCGTTTTACCATCAACGCCTGCCCGCTCCAGTGTGAAAGCAGCCTTAAGTAATACAGAAATTTTTTTTCATTTAAACATTAAACAAAACAAACCTTCAATCAGTTCACTTGTATGTATAATTTAGAAAAAAAACCAAAAAAAAAGAAAAAAAAAAAAAAACTATCTTAAATAATAAATACACAAAAACAGGTAATCAAAACTTTTGGACGAAAAAAAATGGGCTAACTTTACTGCTTATTTTTTTTTTTTTAATTCATTACTGTATTTTTTTTTTTTTTAAATTGCGTTTGAAAGACCGCTGCGCAAATACCGTGTGACATAAAATATTGCAACAATCACCATTTTATTCCCTAGGGTCTCTGCTAAAAAAATATATATAATGTTTGGGGGTTCTAAGTGATTTTCTAGCAGAAAATACAGGATTTTTACTTGTAAGCAACAAGTGTCAGATTTAGTCTTTAAATGGTTAAACTGAAAACTTCTACACACAGAGTTCAGTCTATTGATAAAAAGAACCTGAAAGAGATACAAATGTATCTTCTTATCGTACTTGGCAGGCTGCCCAGAGGAGGGGAGAATCCTCTCCACAGATAACTTAGGGAAACTTGCATTAACTTCTATTACAGAAGTCATTTGCAAGTCACGGCTGAAGTTATAATCGGCCTTTTTTATCAGCACAATCGGCCGATGCCGATTAAGTAAAAAACGCCAAATATCGGCCGATATATCGGCCGGCCGATATATCGGTCGACCTCTAAGCATGGCTATACCGATGGCATAGCGCTGCTGTAGCAGCGCTTTGCAGGCGGTTTTAACCCTTTTTCGGGCGCTAGCAAGGCGGTCTTAACCCCAGCTAGCGGCCGAAAAAGGGTTAAAACCACCACAAAGCACTGCTGCAGCAGCGCTTAAACGACGGTAAAGCGGCGCTAAAAATAGCGCTGTTTTACCACCGACACCGCCCCAGTGTGAAAGGGGCCTTAGTAGGAGGAATAGTACCCCACTGCTGGTGTCATTGAAAAGACAAGTGCCTCATCCTTGGTGTCAGTGGGAGAAAAGATAAAGGCAAGCAAAGGACTGCATCCTGCCCACGGTCAAGCCGGGCCACAATTCGGAGATCACAGCTCTAGACGAACAGCAGGTTTAGAGTTCTGTAGATACAGGTGTTTGGTTTATTGATATTTTTTCTATTGGTTGAATTTCATGTATTTTTAATCTATGTAGCTATCATTTAGCATGCATGAGAAAATTGAGTACTGTCCGTGATACTTTTTTTATTTGCACTAACATACAATTTTTCAGGACAAGCTTTCGGGGTATGTCCCCTTCTTTAAGGTCCAAGCAGTATTTAGCATGCATGGAATAAATAATCTAACACCAGGCCCACTGCAAACTGACAAAGTTGCGAATATTATCGTGTTAAACATGCAATACATAGCTGGCATGACCAGACTTTGGCGGTAAAATGCAATTCTCTGTCTCTCCAATAGGTCACAGTCTTCAATCACCTCCTATCCGGGCAGACGCACACCTCGCCTCCATGTGCTTCCCATGGACAATACTACAGCACAGCTGGCTTTAGACCATGTGACCGACCACCACCAATCAGCTCCTGCGTGAGAACCAATGGCCAGGACATTGAGTCTAAAAAGACATCAATGATTGGAGTAGCCCCGTACCGGAAATTAGGTAATATCTGATCGCCGGAAGTGGCGCTCTCTTTCTTACTCTGTGTGCGGTGTAGTTGCCGGATTCGGCTTGTGTTGTACTGCAGCCACTGACCATGTCTTACGCGAAAGAGGAATACGAGGTGAGTCTGGTCATTAGAGATCATGTATTGGCGTTGCTTCCATGAGAGGGCCGAATGTCACTATGGTTATAATGGCGATGAAGTGAGATCGAGCTTTAGACTGTATCGAAATATTTGTATATACATTTTCCAGGGACAAGCCTAGTAGTTCTTTAAGATTTTCTATCTACACCATAGAAATGTACTATTCAGACTAGCAAAAAGTCTATACAATTCATTTATAAATTACAGTGCAGCAGATTGGGGTATATAGTGTATAGCACAGTATACAAATTATAGTGCTCCAGACTATGTCATGTACAGTATATAGAATGCAGGGTTTGAGACTGTCTTGTTCAGTATAATACATAGTAGAATACTGGTGTCCAGACTGTCATATTCACAATGCGGTGACTGAATATGTCATGTACACCCCAGTATACAAAATGCAGTGATCAAGATTTATAATGTGCATCATAGTACACACAATGCAGGGCTCCAGACTGTTGTGTAAATGTATAGTACAAAAGCAGGGCTCTGGGTTATGTTGCATACAGTATAGTACACAGAATGCAGGGCTCCGGGTTATGTTGTGCACAGTATAGTACACAGAATGCAGGGCTCCGGGTTATGTTGTGTATAGTACACGGAATGCAGGGCTCCGGATTATATTGCGTATAGTACAAGGAAAGCAGGCCTCCGGGTTATGTTGCGTACAGTGTAGTACACGGAAAGCAGGGCTTCGGGTTATGTTGCATACAGTATAGTACACGGAATGCGGGGCTCCGGGTTATGTTGTGCACAGTATAGTACACGTAATGCAGGGCTCGGGATTATGTTCCATACAGTATAGTACATGGAATGCAGGGCTCGGGATTATGTTGTGTATAGTACAAGGAAAGCGGGGCTCCGGGTTATGTTGCATACAGCATAGTACATGGAAAGCAGGGCTCTGGATTATGTTGTGTACAGTATAGTTCACAGAATGCAGGGCTCCGGGTTATGTTGTGTATAGTATACGGAAAGCAGGGCTCCGGGTTATGCTGCCCACAGTATAGTACACGGAATACAGAGCTCCTGGTTATGTTGCATACAATATAGTACACGGAAAGCAGGGCGCCGGGTTATGTTGCGTACAGTATAGTGCATGGAATGCAGGGCTTCGGATTATGTTGTGTATAGTACAAGGAAAGCAGGACTCCGGCTTACGTTGCGTACAGTATAGTACATGAAAAGCAGGGCTCTGGATTATGTTGCGTATAGTACATGGAATGCAGGGCTCCGGATTATGTTGTGTATAGTACATGGAATGCAGGGCTCCGGATTATGTTGCGTATAGTACACGGAAAGCAGGGCTCCGGATTATGTTGCGTATAGTACACGGAAAGCAGGGCTCCGGGTTATGTTGCGTATAGTACACGGAAAGCAGGGCTCCGGGTTATGTTGCATACAGTATAGTACACGGAATGCAGGGCTCTAGATTGTTGCGTACAGTATAGTACACGGAAAACAGGGCTCTGGGTTATGTTGCGTGCAGTATAGTACACGGAAAGCAGGGCTCTGGGTTATGTTGCCCACAGTATAGTACACGGAATGCAGGGCTCTGGGTTATGTTGCGTATAGTACAAGGAAAGCAGGGCTCCTGGTTATGTTGCATACAGTATAGTACACGAAAAGCAGGGCTCCTGGTTATGTTGCATACACTATAGTACATGGAAAGCAGGGCTCCGGGTTATGTTGTGTACAGTATAGTACACAGAATGCAGGGCTCCGGATTATGTTGCGTACAGTATAGTACACGGAATGCAGGGCTCTAGATTTTTGCGTGCAGTATAGTACACGGAATGCAGGGCTCTGGGTTATGTTGCGTATAGTACAAGGAAAGCAGGGCTCCTGGTTATGTTGCATACAGTATAGTACACGAAAAGCAGGGCTCCTGGTTATGTTGCATACAGTATAGTACATGGAAAGCAGGGCTCCGGGTTATGTTGTGTACAGTATAGTACACGGAAAGCAGGGCTCCGGGTTATGTTGCGTACAGTATAGTACACGGAATGCAGGGCTCTAGATTGTTGCGTGCAGTATAGTACACGGAAAGCAGGGCTCTGGGTTATGTTGCCCACAGTATAGTACACGGAATGCAGGGCTCTGGGTTATGTTGCGTATAGTACAAGGAAAGCAGGGCTCCTGGTTATGTTGCATACAGTATAGTACACGAAAAGCAGGGCTCCTGGTTATGTTGCATACAGTATAGTACATGGAAAGCAGGGCTCCGGGTTATGTTGTGTACAGTATAGTACACGGAATGCAGGGCTCCGGATTATGTTGCGTATAGTACAAGGAAAGCAGGGTTCCGGGTTATGTTGTGTACAGTATAGTACACGGAATGCAGGGCTCCGGATTATGTTGCGTATAGTACAAGGAAAGCAGGGTTCCGGGATATGTTGCATACAGTATAGTACATGAAAAGCAGGGCTCTGGATTATGTTGCGTACAGTATAGTACACGGAATGCAGGGCTCCGTGTTATGTTGCATACAATATAGTACACGGAAAGCAGGGCGCCGGGTTATGTTGCGTACAGTATAGTGCATGGAATGCAGGGCTTCGGATTATGTTGTGTATAGTACAAGGAAAGCAGGACTCCGGCTTATGTTGTGTACAGTATAGTACATGAAAAGCAGGGCTCTGGATTATGTTGCGTATAGTACATGGAATGCAGGGCTCCGGATTATGTTGCGTATAGTACATGGAAAGCAGGGCTCCGGGTTATGTTGCGTATAGTACACGGAAAGCAGGGCTCCGGGTTATGTTGCGTACAGTATAGTACACGGAATGCAGGGCTCTAGATTGTTGTGTGCAGTATAGTACACGGAAAGCAGGGCTCTGGGTTATGTTGCCCACAGTATTGTACACGGAATGCAGGGCTCTGGGTTATGTTGCGTATAGTACAAGGAAAGCAGGGCTCCTGGTTATGTTGCATACAGTATAGTACACGAAAAGCAGGGCTCCTGGTTATGTTGCATACAGTATAGTACATGGAAAGCAGGGCTCCGGGTTATGTTGTGTACAGTATAGTACACGGAATGCAGGGCTCCGGATTATGTTGCGTATAGTACAAGGAAAGCAGGGTTCCGGGTTATGTTGCATACAGTATAGTACATGAAAAGCAGGGCTCTGGATTATGTTGCGTACAGTATAGTACACGGAATGCAGGGCTCCTTGTTATGTTGCGTACAGTATAGTACAAGGAAAGCAGGGCTCCGGGTTATGTTGCGTACAGTATACGGAAATCAGGGTTCTGGATTATGTTGCGTACATTATAGTACACAAAATCTAGGGCTCCAGACTGTCGGGTACAGTATAAACAAATAGCCACTGCCCTCACCTCTAACTAGCCTTTGCAGAAAAAGCGCACATGGAAGGGCAACGCATGTAAAACAAGACCAAAGAAATTCCCTGCTCAACTTACCAACGAGCCAGCAAACAACGAAATGATCCTGTCTAACAGTATGTGTTAAACAGGGGTTTAGTCTGCACACATTTGCAAAACCAGGTGTAAGCGACAGGCCCTGTCAAGACACCCCAGTAATTTCTGTAGTCCTAACTCTAAAGTTTGAGAGCCTCCACAGTGGAAGCATATGCATTATAATGGATAGGCTAGAGGGCAGGTGAGCCTGGAGGGAGCCCATCCCGTCTTAAAGGCACAGAGGTGCACTGGACACCCAGCACATAGAACTATGGCAGTAAAGGTGTCCAGTGTATCCCCTCACCAATATTTCAACAGTACAAACCAATGGTCACTGCCCTCACTTGTTGGACTTTGCAGCAAGGAGCACATGAAAAGGCAATGCATACAAAACAAAATCAAAGAAATTCCAAGCTCAATTTACCGACCAGCCTGCAGACAACAAAATTATCCTGTCTAACAGTATGCGTTAAACGGATTTAGTCTGCACACATTTACAAATCCGATAAGTACATGGATTGCAGGGCTCTAGATTATGTTGGGTACAGTATAGTACATGGAATCCAGGACTTCAGATTGTCGCGTACAGTATAGTACACAGAATGCATGGCTCTGGATTATGACCTGAACAGTATAGTAGATGGAATGAAGGGCTCTGGATTTTTTGGTGTACAGTATAGCTGTGGACTTCCTAATATACAGTATAGTACACAGGGTGCAGGGGGTCTGGACTATGTCATGTACAGTATGGTACACAGGGTGAAGGGGGTCTGGACTATGTCATGTACAGTATTTTATACAGAATGCAGTGGGTTTGGACTTTGTCATGTACAGTATAGTTCAGAGTGCAGGGGTACAAACTGTGTATGTAAAGTAACATGCATAGATCTACGTAAAAATACAGAACAGTGTCTATTGTGGCATTGTACAGTATGTGCTTTAAAGAATTAAGTGTGGCGTTCTAAATTATTTGTAGCAACGTGTACGTAACAGAATAGCTTCTGCAGTGGAATAGGAGTTTGTAATATACAGCACAGGGTGCAGTGGTCTGAAAATTGTGTCTGTTATTTAGATCAGTGGAAAAAAATTCAACTCTTTTAAAGTGGTTGTAAAGTCAGAAGGTTGTTTCTATCTTAATGCATTCTATGCATTAAGATAAAAAAATCTTCTGTGTGCAGCAGCCCCCATAATACTTATCTGAGCCCATTTTGAACCAGCAATGTTGCGGAAGTGTGTCTGCTGCCTGGGACTCTCCCTCCTCTCTCTCATTGGTTGAGACGGCAGCGCAGCACCATTGGCTCCCACTGCTGTCAATCAGTTCAGTGGGCCAATGAGAGAGAGAGAGGACACACAGAGCAGCGGGTCAGGTGCCCCCATAGAAAACTGCTGTGTGGGGCACTCAGCAGGAGGGAGGTGCCAGGAGCATCGGCGAGGGACACGAGAGGAAGAGATCTGGGCTGCTCTGTTCAAAACCACTGCACAGACAGGTAAGTATAACATGTTTGTTATTTTTAAAGAAAAAAAACAAACTTTAGTATCACTCTGAGTCACGTGTTTGTTATTCTAATGTTTGTTTGATCCCCCTTTTTTTTAAATTTTTTTTTATTTATTTTTTTTAGGGTACCTCCTATGATCCATACAATTATCAAGCAGATTATGATGCGCACACAGGTATGTAAACAAACGTATTTTATATTTTAATCATTCTAATGTTAATTTGTAGCACAGTCTGCCAAAGTTATTTTAAAATTAATGACACAATATATTTTGATTTCATTAGAGCCCTTATTTGTTTAACAACCATGAAATGTTTTACTTGCACAGTGGTAAAGTGCATGGGGACAGTGATTTATTTGGAACATGACTAACAAATGACATCACTAGCTGCAAATCCTTGTGTTCAGCTCCCAGTGCTGTATTCATAGCAGTTAAAGCGTTTGTTAACCCACCCCAAAAAGAAAAAAAAAAAAATCCTGTTTCTTTAAAGCATTTTATACAGCACAGTGCTTGTGCTGTGTCATTTGGCCCCCTTTATCGCCTGTAATACCTGGCTGATCCTGCCTGGCTATGCCCTCCCCTTTGTAAACTGACCACGGTGTATCATGGTTGCTGAGCCCAGACATCGTGGTCAGTTTCCTTGCCTCCGTCTTCCGCAGCCCTGCTGTCTGTCTCCTCTGTGCTCCCTCCCCCCTCCCTCCCTCCCTGTCTGTCAGCTAGTGACAGGGCCTGCCCCTGCAACTCCTGCTGCTCAAATAACTTTCACATCTTCATACCATCCCCTGTGTGAATAATTTATAAAAAAAACCCTGCTATAGCTCTATACACAGCTCTTCTCAGCGGTCACCTGATCGGCCGGCTCTCTCTCCTCTCCTTTTCTCTCGAGTGACTTCAGCAGGGGAATCTTGGCCCCGCCTGCTGCATCTGTCAGACTGGGAGAGGAGAAAGCCAGCTGATCATGTGATCACTGAGAAGAGCTGTGAAATTAGATATAGCAGGCTTTTTTTTTTTTTTTTTTTTTTTTTTTTTTTTTTTTTTTTAAATCGCTCACACAGGCACACAGGATTAGAAGACAGAGGCAATGGTATGATGATGTGAAAGTGGCTTAACAACCACTTTAATGATTGTCTTGACATATGTACTGTACTTTTTAGATTGTTTAAAATGGATTTTGTATATCTAGACTTTTGTTGCCAGAATGTATCAGAAATAACTATGCTCCATTGTCACTAAATGTGTAAACACAATTATAACTTTTTTTTAGCAATACTTTGTTATTGAGAAAGTTTTCAAGTAGAACTCCAGCCAAAAAATGCAAGTCATGTTTTAACCACTTCCGGACCGCCGCACGCTGATATAGGTCTTAACTTTGAAGAGGGATATCTTTGTTATGGCAGCAGCTAGCTGTCATAACCCCGGTATCCTCTTCTTCAGTGGGCACTCTGGTTTCCAATAATAGTGGTCTCTGCGACTAAGATCACTTTTATTGGCGATGGGAGAGGGGCCCGAACACACAATAGCTGGTGTTCTGCTGTTGGTACTTCCATCATCTTTTAGACCCCCCCCATCCCTCCATAAAGAGTACCTGTCACTACCTATTACTGTCACAAGGGATGTTTACATTCCTTGTGACAGCAATAAAAGTAAAAAAAAATTTTTTTTTTTAAAACACAATTTATAAAGTAAAAAAATAAATTTAAAAAAAAAAAAATTTTTTTTTAAAGTGCCCCTGTCCCCGTGAGCTCGCGCAACGAAGAAAACTCATACGGAAGTCGCGCCCGCATATGTAAACGGTGTTCAAATCACACATGTGAGGTATCGACGCGATCGTCAGAGCGAGAGCAATAATTCTAGCCCTAGACCTCCTCTGTAACTCAAACCTGGTAACCGTAAAAATAATTTTAAAGTGTCGCCTATGGAAATTCATAGGTACCGTAGTTTGTCGCCATTCCACGAGTGCGTGCAAGTATAAAGGGCGACATGTTTGGTATCTATTTACTCGGCGTAACACCTTTCACATTATACAAAAAAATTGGGGTAACTTTACTGTTTGGATTTTTTAAAATTCATGAAAGTGTCCCTTTTCCAAAAATTTGCGTTTAAAACACCGCTGCACAAATACCGTGTGATAAAAAATATTGCAACAATCGCCATTTTATTCTCTAGATTCTCTGCTAAAAAAATATATATAATGTTTGGGAACTCTAAGTAATTTTCTAGCAAAAAATACGGATTTTTAACTTGTAAACACCAAATTTCAAAAATAGGCTTAGTCATGAAAGGGTTAAGCTGATTGTTTACTGTGAAAATGAGAAAAAACTGTCGGACAATCTTTTCCAATTACTTGCTAAAATTAAAGGGGTTGTAAAGGCAGAAGGTTTTTTTTTTTATCTTAATGCATTAAGATAAAAAGCTTTCTGTGTGCAGCAGTCCCCCTAACACTTACCTGAGGTCCCTCTCTGTCCAGCGATGTCCACGAGTGTCTCAGCCGTCCGAGATTCTCCTTCCTGCTTGGCTGAGACACAGAAGTGGAGCTAATGGCTCCCGCTGCTCTGTCAGCTAGCCAATCAGGGGAAAGGGGCGGGGCTCCATGTTTGAATGGACACAGGGAGCTGTGACTCAGCTCGGGTGCCCCATAGCAAGCTGCTTGCTTTGGGGCACTGAACAGGAGGGAAGGGGCCAGGATCACAGAAGAGGGACCCGAGAAGAGGAGGATCCTGGCTGCTCTGTGCAAATCTACTGCAACAGAGCAGGTAAGTATAACATGTTTGTTATTTTTATAGGAAAAAAACGAGACTTTACAATCACTTTTAAGTAGTTGTAACAACTTTTAATTCTGTTTTTGGAGTCTGCCCCTGGTGGATGTTTTGTACATGCATTTGTCAAGTATCTGGAGGCAATCTAATACATGTACTTAATAGGCTAACCGCACAATCACCTCAATCCAATCGAGCCACTAACATGTGGGTAGCTGCCAACATTGATATGTGTCCCCATTCCTAAACGAAGTACAACAGAAAAAATGCAGTGCTACCAAAAAAATATAAAAATAATAGTAAAAAATACATTTTTATGGAAATATATTTAAATGGTGAACAGTAGTGGTGACACCCTCTCCATAGGGGTGGGTGTTCTAATCTGTGTTTTTATATATTGTTTCACCAAATAAACAACATGTAATTATAACCAACCAGTATAAAAATAATGATAATATAATAGTAATGGTGTGTCCCCCTTACATACGCTACATAACGTGTTATAAAGCAATGCAGTCTCAAAATAACCAGTCCAAAAATGAACTCCAATGTGCATATCCTTAGTATTTCCCTTCCATACACGTGTGTGTGTGTGTGTGTGTGTGTGTGTATATGTGTGTGTCTATCTCTCTATCTCTCAGTTCAATAAAGTGCAATCCTCCTTTACTTGTGCTTGCTAACCTTTAATTGTATGTGAAAACACCACAAGACTCCACCAGTATTCTTAGCAGATCACCTTCATTTATAGACCTATATTATATTAGGACAAAAGCGTGTTTGCCCTTGAGGCTCAGTTCACATCTATGCGTTTTTGGTGCTTTTTGAAGAAAAGCACTACAGTTCATTTAATATGGTTTCCTATGTGACACATTCACATGTATGCTTTTTTCAGCTGCTGCATTTTTGGAAAGGGTCAGGGACTTTTTTAAATGCAAAATGGTGCTTGTTTGGTTCAATGGGGAAGCTGAAGAAAAGCATGTAGTGTGTTTTTGCTTCCATTTGTGTTTTTGTTTGTTTTTTGTTTGTTTTTTGTTTTTTTTTTTTTTAATCCACCCAATAGAGCTGCATGATTGTGATCTCGATTCAACCCCCCACACAATTTGAATCCAGTATTTGGACAATTCATGTAATCAGTGCAGAGCAGTTCCCTGCTCACAGCTGTCAAAAAAACAGTCGGCAATGTATATCAACAACATTGCTCAGCGCTGAAAGCGAGATAAAAATGAACTTTTGTATCTTTCTGTTCATTTACAGCTCAAAGGGATGAACTTCAGTCTGCTACTAGCTCATTATGAATTACTTACCTGAGATCGAAGTTCCCGCAGCGGACCTCATTCACCGTTCCGGTGGCCGACATCGCTCCCGGAGTTACTTCCGGGTATCGCGGGCTCTGTCGCTGTGATTGACCGGAGCTGTGATGACGTCACTGACAATGACCAGAGCCGCCGGTAACGGCACAGGCTAACTGAAACAACGGCACGTACGTGCCAGTGCTTCAGTGCGCATGTACCGATGACATTGGCACATGCAAATACAGGGGATATCTCCAAAACCGTGCTAGTTTAGGAGGTATCCAGTGTAGCTACAGGTAAGCCTAATTATAGGCTTACCTGTAGCAAATAGTGGTTGTTAAGGGTTTACAACCATTTTAAAGCGAATGGAATTTTTTTTTTTTTTGAGTTTTTATTAAATTGTTTCTCTGTTTAACCCCTTATAAATCCTTAATTTACTCTAATCAGCCTAAACTCCTTATTCTCCTCCATTTAATTAATTTTTTTCCTGCTGATTTTTTTTATTTACTTCTATTTTTTAAACTATTAATAATTAAAACTTTTTTTATTTTTTTTGCTTTGTTCATTAATATTTTTACACCTTTAACATATATTTACACATTTCACATTGAAAATAGCGCAAAATTAATAAAAAAACATTTATTTTATTTCATTTGTAAAATAACTTTTCAATGCTTTGTACTATTGCTGACCGCTAAAGTGTAAACAAAAAGTTGCGGTAGCTATCGGTAGTTTTTTATCGGTGAGTACTTAAAGTGGAAGTCCATGCTAAAAAAAAAAAAAAAAAAAAAAAAAAAAATCCCTGCATTTCTAACACTAACCTATCTAGCCCTGTAAAGAAAAAAAATCAGTATACATTTTCTGCAGGCGATCCGACCTGATCTTCGGCGGCGGAAGCTCTGAGTACACGTCCGACAACGGCTGTGAAATGAATGGGGAATGACGTCACCCAGAGTTACTATGGAGCTTCTGTTGTCGGACGTGTCCTCTGCACCTGCCCACGCAGCGAAGCTGTGGCTGGTGGTGGTGTGTTTTTGTTTTTTTTTTTCCCTTTAGAAATGCTTTAACCACTTCCCATACGGCCTCGGGAACAAGCGGTGATACCAGGAACATGGCTACAGCTGCATTTTTTTTTTCAGCCACTATATGGGCTTTCCTGTAGAAATGATCCAACACAGCTACCTGATCACCTCTACAGGGCACTGCCATTCCTGGGCTTTCTGGTGCAAGCCAGAAGCCTGGGATCATTGCAACCTATTTATCCGGCTGCCCGCAGAGGAAAGTCAGGTACACTTGTACCCACCCCTCCTCTGTGATGAATGAAACTGGAAGCAACGAGGATTTGGTCAATTCCAGTTTCAGTTTGTTTGTTTACAAGTGGTTACAGGCTTGTACAGCATCTGATTGTACCATGCTCATGCGCAAATGCAAACTTATACATAAAGTCCGATTTATGTAGAAATTCAGGAGCTCAAAGGACATTAGAAACAATTTAAAAAAAAAATAGATAACAGGGACGTTAAATAGTGGATGTGTATAGATGATTTTTGGTGACTAAGGATAGTGATTATAGTCCCTTTTATCCTTGCCTTTGTCTGAGATCCTGAACATACAGCATGATTTTTAGATAAAATATCTCATCTGGTTAGCATAATATGCCATGTCTATAATTATATGAATGGGTTTACCTTCTTAGACCCAACGCGAGAAGCTATTTTTATTCTAAGATATGCTGAAATAGAACCTGTAGCAGTATATGATTAAGGAATGGTGGAAGCACAGTTGAAGAGAGTCCATGGTGAGGCTTGGAACATGGAAGCATCTCTAGAGAGATAGAGGGACTGCAGGGGGGGTGCAGAATAGCTGTCAGGTTGGCATTGACTGCAGGAACATGAGGGTTGAAAGTCCAAGATTACCTATACTACCTTTTGAGAATGATATGATCACTAATAATTTGAGGAGCACCAGAGGTTTGTTGGTGTGGAACGAAGGGCGGAGGAGAGATTTACTTGGCGCCCCAGCTAATGTTAGGATTGTGCTGTCTTCAGAATTTTCAGACTGTGCATGAGTGAGCAGTTTTCTATCAACATTGGGGTACATAAGCCATTGATCCTTGTTCCCAGCTGATAGCTTTATACATATGTAGGTTTCCTACTTGTGGAGGTAATATCAGAGGAATGATCATCTTTAAAGAAAAAAAAAATGTTCCAAGAGCTTTTGACTTTCAAAGGCTTCTCATCTCGATAGATTGGTAGATGTCTAAGCGCATGCACTTGTGGACTTTTCAAGAGTTCAAGATATTTTTAAGCTTCTCTTGGATCTGTTCAAATTGGGATGTTGACTATTTTGTTTCTTCCTATGTTTTAGGTGATCCTAAACAGGATCTAGCTTATGAGCGCCAGTATGAGCAGCAGACATACCAGGTCATCCCCGAGGTCATCAAAAACTTCATCCAATATTTCCACAAGACTGTGTCTGATTTAATTGACCAGAAGGTGTATGAACTACAAGCCAGTCGAGTATCCAGTGATGTCATTGACCAAAAGGTTTATGAGATTCAAGATATTTATGAGAACAGGTATGACCATTGATTGCTAAAACAACCAATCCATATAGTCAAAAAAATAGTGGATGTGCTTTTCTACTCCTCAAAGTGCAGCTCTAGGTCAGCCAACACATTCAAACTGCTGTTCTCCCAATGTGGCTGATTTTATCTCAGCAGCTGTTATACTGGTATGAAGAGTGAATATAGTGGCTAATCTACCTATCTTAAATGTTAACCAAGAGCTGAGCTCTTCAACTGCCAAAAAAAACAAAACTCAGACTTTAGTATGTAAAGAATAGTTTCCCTCAGTGTAAGATGGGATTAAATGAAAAATGCCTTTCTATTTACAAAGCATAGCAGTGTCATTTACATTACATTGCTGTTTTCTATATAAACTGTTTTTAAGCTCTTTATCTAGTTTGTGAAAATAACCCTTTAATCCACCCTTCAGCTTCACAACTTAAATACAAATACTGTAGTTGCTGACTCTTAAGGTTCAGGTACTTACTAGTGCCTGAAGTCCAGCACTGTCTTCCAGCAGCCGATTCTTCTATCCTCTGTGGGTCCACAGTGCTGCCACCTGACAAACAAAAGCCAGCTGTGACTTCTGAGGAAAGCACTGTACATGCATGAGATGGTGTGGTAATGTGGGACTGGTTCTGCAGCCCCCTGGGACCTGTGACATGTCGCCTATGCGCATGTCATTCTTGCCAAGGTGAGAAGGTAGGAGCAGGTTTCTGTCCAAATAGCACTTTCACTTTTGAATGAAGGTCCACTTTTAGGTACCACTTTAATGACCTGAAGTCATAGATGCCCAGACTAGATTTAGTATGTTTTGGTTAAAGTGTGTGTGTGTGTTAAGGTCAAAAATGTTCTTCTATAGTTCCCTCTGGTATATAACACTAAGCCCCCCTGAGTGGATGTCATTTTTAAAAATATGTGGAATAATAGCTTACTTCAGAGCGCTCAGCTGACTGCCTGCCTGTCTCCTGTCCCGATCTGATAGCTGCAGGGAGAGGTGCTGGGAAACCCCTGCTGACGTCAAGAGAGGAGGAGAGGAGACCAGCGGGCAGTCACGTGAGCGCCGAACGACGCTCTGAAGTAAGCTATTATACCGCATATTTTTTAAAATTACATCTTTTGGGGAGCTCAATATTATATAATAGACGGAACTATAGAAGAAAAACACTTTTTTTTTCTTTTTTTGTGCAGGAGGAGAGGACCGGGGAGCTGACAAGCGGGGGGGGACAGAGGGAGACAGATACAGAGAGCAGGTCTGTGGCTGACTGAGGCATGTTACTCTGATCACGGTGTCAGGGTTTAGCAGCCCTAATTATCGTGGTCACTGTATAGCGGGGAGGACAGAAACTGGCAGGATCACCCAGGCATTTCAGGTGATACAGGGGGCCAAAGTACACAGCACAAGCACTGTGCTGTATAACATGCTTTAAAGAAATGGGAACAATATATTTTTTAGGGTTAATGAACACTTTAAGCTTTATATGGTTTTTAAGGGCATAGCAGCATTTTATTTGTTACATTTTTATTTTAACAGAAATGCTTTTTATGCTTATGTAAACATTTTTTTTTTTCCTATTCTTTTTATTAAAGTGTATCTAAACCCAATATATATTGTAGCTTACCAGTCCTTGGATATGGTGGCTGCATTCGTTTCCTGTGTCACAGCTGACATAGTAATCACAATATTATTTATTTTTATTATTATACAGGATTCAAATCGTATTTCCATCACATGATCAGGAATCCCTCAAGTTGTGCTAGGGACAGCTGGGATTGAGAGCCAGCAGCTATGCAAAGTGTCATGCGCTGTTGGCCTTCAAAAGGGACATTTTATGAATGTGTCCCCAGCATGGAAGTTTGAATTGGGGGACACTTATTTACAGATGGGAAAGGGTTCGCTAAATTAAACTTCTAATGTAAATGATTAGAGACTGATTATAGCCATTTGGGTCTGTTAACCCATTTTTTTGTTGACTATTACGTTGCTACAGAATATAGTAGTGAGGTAGTAGGGGTTGGTAAGAGAAACTGCTGAGTGCTGCAGGAGACACGGGAGATCAACACTCCTGAAAGTGTTGATTTACAGTTCGACTTTACAATGTGACTGTGCAGCAGAAGAATTGTTAAAGGGTAACTCTTATGTTTGGACTTAAATTTAAGTAACAGTGACTTTAAAGTAATTAAAGTAGCCCCTAGGTAGCAACGGCTGTTCTATCCTGCTACGCCTGTGGCTTACCTGACACTATTGCATCTGTCCAGGACCAGCTGTCACCTTTTCGGGGGTTTGTCCTTAACCTGTTGCTCACAGTGGGAGACCCACTACCTCCTCTGGTCCTCTCTGTTGTTTTTCTCTTTCTTTTATCCCCTCCCTCTCTTCTTCCTCCTTTCGTACTACTCATTTTCAGTTAGGCCTATTCGCCCAGCTTAGCTGGTATCATTTTAATTTGCCGTTATGGAACTCTTCCATTTGTCCGTACCCGCTCACCTACTTGGGTTTGTACCAAGTATTTTCTATTTTTGCTGTTTTGACATTACTTACCGAGCAACTCTGTATGGTGTTTCCTTTGGCTGTACACATAATGGTGATGTAGTTGTAACAGCATATCTTTCTATTTTGTTTATATTTCGAAATTCAGTAGACATATGTTTGTCTAAAGTGATTGTAAAGGGATTTGTTTTAAAAATGACAAACATGGTATACTTGCCTGCTCTGTGCAATGGTAAGTATTTAGGGGAGCTTGGTGGGGGAGCAGAACAGAAAAGTTTTTTTTACCTTTTTATTGCAGAGAATGCATTAAGGTAAAACAACACCTACCTTTACAACCACTTTAAGCATTCTTAAATACATTTCTACTGCTTGCCCTGTTTATAATTGACAGATGTGGCATTGCAGTTTAGTATTTAGAATGCCCATGTGTTTATGTTGCTTTGTGTATGTTAGACAACTTCAACTCATTTGCACTCCATTTGTAATGCAGTTGGGCAAAGTTAACAGAACGTTTCTTTAAGAGCTCTCCCTGGCCTGAAGCAGAAGCCATTGCTCCCCAAGTTGGAAATGGTAAGAATGAGAAAATATATACTTATTTTATTGGTCTTTAAATTGGAGATGATTTTAAATATGCAGACAGACTGTACATCTTGGTAATCAATGCTACAACAGTTATTGTGCTTAAAGCTGAACTCCAGAATAATTATATATCCTCTAAAAAGGCACGTGTATTCTTACTTGAATTTTGCTGTTTGGATTTGTGTAGTAATCCAGCACTAAACAACTTCTATACTTTGCCCTTCTAGTTTTCTGCAGGCAGCCTGTAGTGAATGTACCTGCTACATCCCGCCCACAGCTCTTCTGTCTGCAAAGGATAATTGTAGCACAGTGATGTCACCAATGTTTTATATGGCAATATCTGGGTTTGCAATGACATTTGGTGCATACAAAATATTATATCCTATTGTGGATATTTGAAGAATTTATTTACATAAAAGTATTTGTATCTGGAGTTCCGATTTGATGCAAACCCATCAGTCTTCAGAGTGTCAACAGTCGTCACCCTCTGCTTAGTTAAGTGTTCTTGCATAGCAAGACCACTTACTGTTATCTCACATATATATTATTCTTATTATTATAGCCAAATTTTCCACCCTAACTCCTCCCACAGTTTTTACACTACATAGGCAAGTAATATACCGAAATGTGCGGATTGTTCCCGATTGGTGTGCTGTTACTTTGTGGAACTTTTCGCGGAATGGTTCACAAAATATCGTCGTTTTTGCTGCGAAATTGGTCCCATAGGAATGAATGGGCAAAATGTTCAAAACTAGAGTGGGAGGTGACAAAAGCTGAAAAATCAGGACATGATTTCTAAACTGCCACCACTCCCTCATTTTCAAGCCCATCTACACAAATCTTATATCAAAACGTTCAGCTATCCCTGCTGCCACTAAACATGTCATTGGCTAAGCCATAGTCCTGATAGTTTTCACAATATGACCATTTGTTTGCAACTCATGCCGTCCATTGACATTCATTGAAACGCCACTCTAGCCCCCCCCCAAATTTGAAGGGCAATATCTAAACTGCGACCGTGCCTCCATTTTAAATATTTCAGAGACATACTATGCATCAAAATCTAGGTCTCGGTCTTGTGATTCTCACAATATAAAGCTCTTCGCTGTAGGATTTATAGTTTTTAAAATACGACTGTTTGAAGTACTGCACAGTTATTATAGCCATCATGATCCTGTGTATTGTGTATTGAGCAGTGGTTATAAAGCATAAACAGGGCATGAGCGTTGCTAGGAAACAGTGGTTGTAAACACAAGATGCTGAGACCCCCCCAAATGCATGTGGTCATACCTTCATCTGCGAGGCTTGATAATGCTTGTAGACTACTGGTGGAGGCAAGAACACTTCACACAATTTCCCCAGAAATTGTAGCTTTTCTAGTTACTTTATTTTCTTTCTTTCAGATGCAGTGTTCCTAATACTATATAAAGAACTATACTTCAGACACATATATGCGAAAGTCAGTGTAAGTATTCCTTGGGAATTTATTAGTGGTGTGGCTGTAGGGAGTACGGGGTGGGGGGGGGAGTAGTATTTTTCAGTGTTTGATCTGCCTTGTTTTTATCTGCACACCATTTCATACAGGACACACCATAAAAGTGCTTGCCTGGATGCCTTTGGTTTTCATTTAACTAACTGCATTTGTGTCTGTAGGGAGGACCCACATTGGAGCAACGATTTGAATCCTATTACAACTACTGCAACCTTTTTAATTACATTCTTAGTAAGTGTTTCTGAAAACTGGGTGAATCAAATTGTATAAATGTATTAAATGGAAGAACAGGGTATAATTTTCATCTTACCTTTGTAGATGCAGATGGTCCAGCTCCCTTGGAGTTGCCTAACCAGTGGCTGTGGGACATTATTGATGAGTTTATATACCAGGTATTAAATGACAGATGCTTCTGTATCAAATTTTTGTTCAATGTGTTTTGATATGTAAATATTGGGTTTAAGACTTTTTTGGCTTGAGCTATCTTTCCAATACTTTAGTTCCAGTCATTTAGCCAGTATCGATGCAAGACTGCCAAGAAGTCAGAGGAAGAGATTGAATTCCTACGCACTAACCCTAAAATCTGGAATGTGCACAGTGTTCTGAATGTCCTGCATTCTCTAGTGGACAAATCCAACATCAACCGTCAGCTGGAGGTGTATACCAGTGGAGGTGAGGGAATCATACTATTCAAACGTTGCTTTTGAGCAGAGTACTTGCAGGAGCATGGATTGTCCACCTGCCAGCATGGGGGGGGGGGGGGGTGGATGGGGGCTTGCTTAGTTGGTGGAAGGGGGGGGTAATATTTCTGTAGAGGCAGTGTGCCTTTCTGCAGTACTCCGAGGAGAAAAGAAAAATGTTGGCTACCCGTAGTGGCTGAATGGAGGGCAGTGTAGCAAGTCTCTTTCTTTTATATTGTGTTTTTTGGCACACTGTGTTAATCTTTAGTATGTTCAGTAACCTGGCAACCACACAAAATGGGGCTGCATGTCCATCACTGTGATAACTGCTTCCAGCTTCAGTCTGCATATACAGTAAAGTATGCTTGTTATGCTCATTGTGGAACTTAAGGGGTTAATCCTGTGCATTGTGTAAAAAGGCTGTTTCATTCTTTCTTCTCTGATCCTCCCCTTTTACTGTCCCCCGAGCCATCTCCAAACAGTACAGAGTCTTGGGGGCACTTTTGTTTTTGTGAGGGTGCATGTGATCGGAGCCAATGGGCACTGCCCAGACAGAGGGTGAGGGGTCCTGCAGCCTCATAGGACATTGAGGAGAGAAATTAAACTCCTCCTACAAACTTTAACCATTGCTCAGCTGGACACTGATAGAAGTCACAAGACTGCTATAAACTGCTGATGAGAAAAGATATTTAGCAGTTTGTATTTACTGAATACAGTAAAACCTTGGATTGAGAGTAACTTGGTTTGAGAGTGTTTTGCAAGAAAAGCTATTTTTTATTTTATTTTTTTATAAATTTTGGCTTGATAAGCAAAGTCTTGATATAAGTAAGTGTCACAACTGAGTATAAAAGAGAAGAGGCACCTTTTAAGTGTAGAAATATGGTTACATTTAATGAAGATTCAACATTAAGCAACTCACATGGTTGATAATTAAAACAGGCACATCTAAGTATGCAGGCATCAGGGGTAAAGCTGTCCACATAGACCATCCTCTGCACTGCCATTGACGTCATCCCTTCCACGCTGCACTTTAAGCCTCGCTTTCAGATTGCTCTACTGCAGTGTAGTCTTCCCGGTCACGATTGCAGACTGACAGCAGTGAGAGCCGGCGGTGCAGAGGATGGTCTATGCCAGTGGTTCTCAACTCCAGGCCTCAGGACCCACCAACAGGCCAGGTTTGCAAGATAACTGAAATACATCACAGGTGATATCACTTGCTGCTCAGTGATTGCAGTATTCTAGTCTGCATCTCCCCAAGGCAATACTTAAAATCTGGCCTGTTGGTGGGTCCCGAGGACTGGAGTTCAGAACCACTGGTCTATGCGGACAGCTTTACCCCAGATAACTGCATACTTAGATGTGCCTCTTTTAATCCTCAACCAAGTGAGTTGCTAAATGTTGTACGTTCATTAGATGTAACCATATTGCTACACTTGGAGACGCATCTCTTCTCTCTTATACTCTGTAGCTCCTGCTGGATTTTGCTTCTAATCCCCTTGTGGAGGCTGCCATTTGTGGATGGACATTTTATGGTTACACAACCTATCACATTGCTATAATCATTTTATATGGACTATAAACTGAAGGACTTATGAATAAATGGTTGTGGAACGAATCATCTGAGTTTCCATTATTTCTTATGGGGAAATTTGCTTTGATATATGAGTGCTTTGGATTACAAGCGTTTCCAAAACAAATAATGCTCGCAATCCAAGGTTTTACTGTAATTGCTTTTCTATCTTCTGTGTAGGGTGTGAGGCCATATATAGTGAATGCAGGGTCCTGGGTTTAGTAACACTTTAATAGAATGTACACTTTTACTTGTCATAAGAAACAATTCATTAATGGCTAGCTTAAATTGGCTCATTGCAGACCCATAAAGAAAAGCTCACTAACATGTAAGCAAATGAATCAAGATTAAACTAACTTGGATATTTATTTGCTCATTTATAGCTACAACACCTATGCTTCTGAGGTCCCCAGTACTAAAATAAACAAACATGTTTAAGCAGAATTAAGTGTTGTGGGGATGTGGGAGCTCTTGCAATAATGTTGAAGCATTCAGAACATACTTGAACGTTATGGCACAGTACCTGATAGGTCCAGGCTCAAGTCGCCCCTCTATCCCCTACCAATACTGCCATTCTTCTCACACCACCTTCTGGGTCTCACAGCACTCCTCTGCACATGCGAGCAGGAGTTAAATCATCACAACAATCTCTGCATGTGGAGCAGAAGCAGGGATATACAGTGCACATAAAAAAAAAAAAAAAAACCCATACGGTTACAGGGCAGAAGTTTTTGGGCAAAATAGATTAAGTATGACTTCTGCAAAAAAATAAAATCTAACTTTTTTTTTTTTTTTGTAATGCGTGTTCTGTTCTGCTTTTAATATTTTTCTACTTTGCTCCAACTAGGCTGAGCTGAACAAATCTCAGAAGACAGATCTAAAATGTCAAAAATTTCTTCTAAAACAGAATTTTTCTATAATATTTCTTCTTGTTTCGGGCTCCATGAGATCATGTTTGCTTTTTGCTGCTCTTGAATTCTTTACATTTTGTCCAACCCGCTGACTTTCTTGCTATACTTGCTAATCCCAGAAAATGTTTTTATTTCTCAAGTCATCTTCCAGGACGGCACACCTGAGAGATGAGAGGCTCCTCCCCACAGGAAACACAATCAATCAACAGCTGTTTTAAGTCCACACCCTTCCCCCTGATCCTCAGTTTTTGATTGTGTTTCTCCCTACACGGCGAAACTGTTTGTTTTTTTCCAAATGACCGAAGCCTGGGGCTGGTGGTCTCCCCCTGGGAGCCGGACCAAATGCCTGGGAAGCCTCTGGGTCTGGCAGGATATATTTATCCTTCCCGGGGGGGGGTTCCCCTATCCTTTCCTCAGGGGGGGGGGGGGCAGCAGAAACTGGGAAAGCCCCCCTGAGAGCTGAAGGCACCTGGGTACAGTGGTGTCCCCAGAACTTCAGGGGCCTTTATCCTGTCTCCCCCCCCCTTACCTGTCCGGACGTCCGTTCAGACGGGGGTGCTGGCCGTCGGTTCTTTCCAGGGGGATCGTATCCCCTGACTCCTGGGTCCCTGGTAGCTCGCGTGGGCTGCTAGGGAGGGCACCGCCTGAACGACCCGCGTTCTTACCCAGAAGGGAAGGCTGAGAGTCAGCAGGAGCAGGCACCCACATCCTCCTTTCGAGGAGGCACCAGTTTACTAATGGTGAATGTCTGCCTAAACCACCTCAGATGGGAATGAGGAACGTACGGCATTGCCCCCCCCATGTGTATATACTGACTGGACAGTGCAGGACACAGCCTAACCTTGCAGCTTCCTAAAGGGACAGCAGTTGTGGGGGGGCACTTTGGCGGCTATCCTCCTTGCGTGTGGGCCATAAGGATGGAAAAGCAAGCCCGGTGGCTGTGGCAAAAGGGGAAGACGACAACGGTGAGTCAAAAATCCCCAATCCCAGCCAGATAGTTTCTGGGCATTTGAGATAATCTCCCCTTGGGTCTGGATTCAAATAGCCCAGAAGCTTTTGCTAAAGACACCAGCCACAGCTCCCTCCTACTTCAGAGATGCTGTATGGTGGACAAGTGGTGCAGAGGAGCGAGTGTGCCTAAACCACCTCAGATGGGAAAGAGGTAGGTAAGGCATTTTTTTCCCCTTCCACCTGTATCTACTGAATGGTGCAGTGCAGGACCTAGGGTCTCCATAACAAAATAGCCCAGAAGCTACTGCTAAAAACCACCAGCCACAGCTTCCTCTTATAGCAGAGACACTGTGGTTATCACAACAGTAGGTTGCCAGCCTCTCCCTACATACCCGGTTGTGGTACATTAGTAGGGGTGAATACAGCAAAGAGGGTGACCTGGTAGAACAAAGAGTTCCTTACTGGCCAGGTATACCACTGAACAAGTTATTAATGGTGCAATGGTTGAAGGATTCAGGAGTAATCTCCCTTGCTCAGCAGGTGCACTAGGTTATCTGGCCCTATTAGCCCAGCTGCTAGGAATCTGCTTAAAGTTGCTCCAAGATGCTTAAAAGCTGACCTAACTCTCAACAATGTGGCAGGGACCAAGCTTCTGTGTAGCACAGTAGGGGTTCCCTTGTGACAGATCCTCCTTTTGGGGGTTGCTTGCTATGGGTAACTTTTCATAAGCTCCAACCTCCCACTCCACTCTTACATTGTGGTTATATTTTAATGCAGGGGGTAAGAAAAAACCTTTTTGTTGGTTTGGGCTACAGTCCACTCAGTGACAGATCTAAAAGCGATTTACCATAAATCGTTTTTCCTATATCCTTTGATTAAGGATTTTCTGTGCAAACATATGCAAGAGCTAGATGGCTATATGATTGCTTCTTTAAGGGCTGCAGGTGGCTATTTACCTCCAGGCTAAATTGGTAACCACCCTTTTCAAAGGTCTTATATTGATCTCTAGGGCTGGGCTCATTGAGACTTTAGTTACTGATCAGCCCCACCCGTGTATGAGCTGGCTAGCGTTTGCTCAATCTACGAAGGTAAGGTAGGAAAACAGCTACTATAGTAAGGTGTCCAACCATTTTATGATTGGTTCCTTCACTGGTGGTGAAGGATTAGTATCTACAGCCCAGGCTATGCCTATGAAATAAATTGCCCCTGTTTGGTTATTTCATAAAGGGATACACCATGACTCCTTCTTGGCTGCTCACCAGTAGACCTCAGTAGTGAAGGTTTGTCCTTGCTGGGGTGTTTGGTGGCACAACTAAAGTACACATTGAGATTTGTGACATCTCTGCTGAAGCTTGTTGGGTGTCCTTTATATCCTAAAGGTATTGCTTTGTTTGGCTACAGATCAGAAAATACAACAGGGAAGGTGGTCTGTACTTTCTGGTTTTGTGCCGCACGCCAGAAACGCACATCATTGAGTCTGGTGATGACATTTCTGCCCATAATTGTTATATTGCTGCACATCAGACCTACACAAGATTGGGGTCTGTCTGTGGGGTTTTTGTATCCTGTATTACTGCCTTATTGGTTGCTTATCAGAAAGGCAGCAGGAAAGATTGATGGCAGGGGTAGTACATATACTGCCTTTGGTAATCTGTACAGCACCACAAGGTGGCGTCGTGCTGATTCAGACAGCGCTATTAACGGCAATAGCTGCCGATTTTAGGCATGCGATTTGACATGTGAGTCGCATGCCAAATCGCTTCAATATGGATGTGCTATCTCTATTCAGAATTGTTAGATTGTTGCACATTAGAGATATACACGATTGAGGTTTGTCTGTGGGTCCTGTATTACTGCCTTATTGGTTGCTTAGCAGAAAGGTAGCAGTGAAGATGGATGGTCCTGATTTTGTTGGAAAATACAAATTGAACCTGTGCCATGGGTCGTACACATACTGCCATTGGTAATCGGTGCAGCACCACAAAGTGACGTTGTGCTGATTCAGACAGCGCTATTAACGGCAATGGCTGCCGATTTTTAGGCATGCGATTTGACATGTTGAGTCACATGCCAAATCACTTGAATATGGATGTGCTATCTCTATTCAAAATTGTTGTTGCACATCAGACACATACAAGATTGAAGGTTGTCTGTCCTTTATGTCTTTCATTTACTGCCTTATTGGCTGCATATCAGAAAGGACACAACAGTGAAGGTTGTTTGTCTTTTTCTGATTTGTTTTTGCTGCTCAGCAGGGAGATACATTGAGGGTGATGACATCTCTGCTCAGTATTGGTATATGCTACACATCAGACATACACAAAGATTGAACATTGTTTGTGTCCTGTATGTCCTATATTTACTGCCTTATCGTCCGTATATCAGAAAGGCACAGCAGTAAGTGGTGTTTCTCATTGATCTTCCTTCCTGTTTCTTAGGTATACACAGTAGGGGGTTGTTGGCTGCACTCCTCCAGGGAGCCACAGCATGGGGACCCCTTGTTTGTTCGACCCGAAAACTGCTTTTCCTGCGACCTATGTAATCTTGAGGTCTGTGGTTCCGTAAGCAGGGACTGCTGGAGACGCTGCGACCTGGAGTCGCACAGTCATGAATGGTACCCTTTGGAAGCCATAGTATATGACTTCTCATGCGTCTTGCAGTCCCAAGTGGCAGGTTGGGTCGCACGGGTGTGGGAACCCTAAGCTTATCTGTCCCTTCTGGTTCAGGTTTTGCAACGCAGCAGGAATACTCATTGTGGAGTTATTGCCTTATTTTGCTGTAGACCAGAAAGATCGCAGCTGTAAAGGCTGTCTGTTGTTTGTTTGTTTTTTATGTTGCTGCACAGCAGAAGTACTCAACATTGAAGCTTGTTGGTGCTTTGTTTCATATTGCCTTACCTTATGGCACTTCAGAAAAACACAATGCTGTAGGTTGCTTGTGTTCTTTCTCTGTTGGTTCTATGTAACTGCACTACAGAACTGCATAACAGGAAAGATTGTCTTATAACTGTACTTGGTGGTTCGTCATAAATGCGCAACATAGAAGTTTGTGTCTTTCTGTCTTCTCTTTATAGCCTTGTTTTGCTGTACATCAGTAAAACACCACTGTAAAAGGGGGTTCCCGTCCTTTCTGTATTTACCAGTTATGACCTAGCTAGCTGCACTTCAGAAATGCGCAGCATTTAAGGTGTGTTTGTGTCTTAATGCTTATATATTGGCCGCACATCAGAAAACCAGACTGAGGTTCAGATTTGGGTCTCTTCCCATATTTGATATTTTGGTTTAGCTAGTCACAATCAGATACACAACATTGTTGTCTATGCTTGTGTCCTTTCTGTCTAAATCTATTGTGCTATGTCCACAATCTATGATTTTTTTTTTTATTTGTGATATTAATAATACATGTATCACCTTTTTGTATTTCAGCCTTCTCTTCCGTGGAAGGGCCAGGAGTTCTGGCTGCAGATGTCACATGTCAGAATGCCTCGACCCCTTACATTCCGGGATGCCAGAGCCATTTCCTAGGGTTGAAGCCCAGTAGAGTTATGGGTCACTGGAGGAAGGCGATAATGAATCGCCCTGTTTAATAAGAACTTAGGAAGTTCGGTTCAGAGGAGTTTTATGGCCTGAAGATGAAGTATAAACATGTATACCCGACCAAATAGGTTACAGCTCGGTGCATGGCCTTCATTTTGCCCTTCTAGCAAAACTAGATGTAGCAATATGAGTGTTCTTCTCCTGCTATAGATGTTAGTCTCCTGAGTAGGCTCTCAGGCGTAAGTAAAACTATAGATTGGGCATGCCTTAAACCCAGGGATTAAGTTTTTGTTACCCTTGTTTCCCTTAAGTAGGTTTCCCTTCAGTCTTTGCTGACGTAAAGATAAAAATGAACAAAAAGGGGTTGTCTGTCAGGGGCCCCCTTTTTTTTTGTTTATTTCCCTGGACAGGGTTGTGTTAAGACAGGCCCCCTTATGGATCAATGTAGTGTCCTTGTCTTAAAACACAGGTCTCCGATTAATCTTTTTAGTGGTTCTAAACAGCACCTATAGGCAGAATAGGCCATTGTTGGTAGATGTGTGACAGGCAACATTGATAACCTACAAGTTTAACATGTTTTCTGATTCCATCTTTAAGAGCCCACTCCACCTAGATCCTGCATCCGAAACAGAGAAGGCAGGGACACCGGTGGAGTAGACCGGCAGATCAGCCGCATGATCCAGCTAAGATACCTTCATCAAGCATATGGAGTAAAGGTAAAGCTTACTGCAGAACCGAGGTTCGCCAAGAGGGTCTTGCAGTGGTCCCACCCTAAGGTAGGCCTGAGGTACTTGATTATCCTCTCAGGTGCGCCGTCCTGGAAGATAACTTGAGAAAAGTACTAGTTACTTACCGGTAACTGTCTTTCTGGGAAATCTTCCCGGACGGCAGGCCTACTTCCCACCCGTTGGAGGAGGGAAAATTTTAGAACACTAGAAGGTGAGTACCTATGAGGAATGATTTCCCTTGTGAACCAGGTTCAGGAGTTACTTCTCTACAAACTGAGGATCAGGGGGAAGGGTGTGGACTTAAAACAGCTGTTGATTGATTGTGTTTCCTGTGGGGAGGAGCCTCTCATCTCTCAGGTGTGCCGTCCTGGAAGATTTCCCAGAAAGACAGTTACCGGTAAGTAACTAGTACTTTTTTTTCTTCCTTTTTCCACAGGGGACCCGGAAAGCGTGGCTGGAGAATATGGCAGACACTCTCTTTATAAGATGCTTGGGTACTTCAGCTTGGTTGGCTTGCTGCGTCTACACTCACTGCTGGGAGACTATTACCAGGCCATCAAGGTGTTGGAAAATATAGAGCTCAACAAGAAGGTATGATCCCCTGCTGAAGAGATTTTTTCAAATCTCACTGGGGAACAATAAACTTTGAAGTGCTACGGTACTCACTCTAGGTTCAGAGCTGTCAAATCCCAGCTGGCAGTGTTGGGTTAGAGGCAAATTCGGGACCCTTTGCCCCCATCTGCTTGACTTGAGTAAGACATTAAACTAGTTCTAAAAGCTGAATGTTTTTTACCTTGTATTCTAAAAACTTTGTGTGCAGCTGCTCCCACAGCCCTTCTAAGGCTTTATTCACACCTATTCGTTTTTTGGTGCTTTTTGTAGACATGCACTGCAGTTATTTTAACATGGTTTCCTATATGACATGTTAACATCTATGTTTTTTTTTTTTTTTTTTTTTTTTTTTTTTTTAATGCAAAATGGTGCTTTTTTTTTTTGTTTTGAAAGACTTAATTGGAGAAGCTGCAGAAAAGCATGTAGTGTGTTTTTTGCCAAAATTTGCGTTTTTCAATCTGCCCAACAACAAATTGACCAAAAAAAAATGTAAAAAATTGCAAATCGTGGTAAAATTGCGTGTGAAAAAAACGCAAAACACACTGCAGAAACGGATCAAAAGCAAACTGCATAGGTGTGAACCAAGCCTAATACTTACCGAGCTCCCTCTTGATTCAGCGATGTGCATGACGTGAGAGCATTGACTTTCCGGGGATTCTCCCCCCCTCATTGGCTGAGACCGCAGCGGGAGCCGATGCAAGCTGCTTTCTCTGGGGACACTTAACAGGAGGGGAAGTGCCAGGAGATCCGGCGGGGGACATGGAAAGAGGAGGTTTGGGGGCTGCGCAGAGCAGGTTTGACATGTTTGTTATTTTTAAAGAAAAAAAATGTTTGTCTTTTAATATCACTTTAAGGTGTAGTGTAATTAGATTTGATGCCTCCATAAAGATAACCTATATTCAGCAACTCTGCATTGTGGGCGCTAATTGCAGTGTTGGCTTTATTCACTTTTACCAATGCATGTCTGCTTTGGCTGTCATGTGACCTGAAATAAATTACTGTTGAATCTACGTATATCTGACTTGCCCATCTGCTAATGTGAAAGGGACATAATGTTTGAGGTTTAGGTTTCCTTTTTAATTGCATATTAAAATGCAGAGAGATAAGAACTGGAACTCTATACCCCCCCCCCCCCCCCGATACTATTAGGCACCATTCACACTTGAGTCCACTTTCTCCCTGAATGTGTACTTATCTATACTTATATTTAAATTCCCTACATAGTAAAGTCATTGGATGTTTGAAGAATGAATACATCCTATGTAATGTAGCAAAATGGAATTTTATGGGGAATATTTACTGGACATCACATACCTAAAAACGTTCTCCAAAAAAATCTCTAAGAAAGTTATGAAGCCTCTACCTATATACTTGAATGGAATAGGTGTCACAAATCCAAGCGCAATTCACCACTTGTAAACCTCCCCTTTAAACTGTTTGAGGATGGGCGGATACTTACAAGGGATGGACGATGTAAAAGGAGCCCCCGTACACCGCCCCAACGTCCAGATGAAGCTACGCAATAGCACTGTGAAACGTGTTGATGTCACTTCCGCCCGGACGCCACGCTACGGCTCTATCCCCCATAGTGTTGGCGAATACCAGGAAGGAGACAGAGGAGTCTGTATATGTGACGGGTGTAGTGGGAAGTCCCCAAACCTGGGATTCAGAGTCCCGTGTTGGAACTGTGTGTTAGCCAATGCATCTGGAGAGATACCGGCTACTGAACAACCCTACTCCCACTCGTTGAGAGATACCCATATACATGGCGATGGCAATATCACCTTGATCTATTTTAAACGAGGAGGGCCATACACAAACCTGAACTTATAACTTCTACAAATGGTAACATATAGTAACGCTGATATTACTTGTACTCCCCATTTATCCACAACAAGCATGCACAGTTGGTTTGCGAGGAGATTAGCACACAGGGACTCTAGCTAAGGCCAAATCCCTACATGGGCCCGTTTTGGAGGTGACGGTATGGACATTGTGGAACGGGCTTCTTTCTATGGACCATAGGTCCTTAGTATTTTGAACAATCCATAGTCCCACTATAAGAGTAGCATCCAGTCAGTTTTTCTGGCCCCCTCTATACTCCTCTCCCCTTCCTTGGCTCGAGCCTCCAGGGGGATTGGTACAGGCCTGCTCCATACACAGGGTTCTGTCATACTGGTATTACCCAGTATGGTATTGTCCCAATTCACCAGGTGTCCGGACGTTTTTTCTGTATTATATGTTACATGTTTTGTGATGTATGTCCTACATGTATGTGACATTGTTTGGCTTGTTTATTATGGTCGGCCAAACTAGATATAAGCAGCCCTATATTAACATTTGTATTCACTAACCATGTTTTAAACCATCAGTAAAGTATTTATACTTTATCTTATTTGAATGAACTCTGTTATTTTCAAAAGCCCGCTTTTCTTCCCCATCACCTGTTTGGGACGCTTTTTTGTATGCTATTTAGGGCTGAATAACAGATACACTTTAGATAAACATGTTTTTTTCAAGCCTTCTATTTTTATATGCATAGAGAAAAGAAGGAATTTTTGCCTATTTTGCTCTTTTTTATCTTTTATCAGAGTATGTACTCCCGTGTACCAGAATGCCAGGTCACCACTTATTACTATGTTGGTTTTGCTTATCTTATGATGAGAAGATACCAGGATGCAATACGTGTCTTTGCCAACATCCTGCTTTATATTCAAAGGACCAAAAGTATGTTCCAGAGGACAACATACAAGTATGAGATGGTGAGAAGCCTCTGCCGTTCAGCTTAATTGTGTGTTTTTTTTTTTGTTTTTTTTTTTGTTTTTTTTTTTGTTTTTTTTTTCTCCAGTTCTGTTTTTCTAACCTACCTTTTTTTTTCTCTGTACAGATCAATAAGCAGAACGAACAGATGCATGGCTTGCTGGCCATTGCCTTGACTATGTATCCTATGCGCATTGATGAGAGCATTCACACACAGTTGAGAGAAAAATATGGTGACAAGATGCTGCGCATGCAGAAGGGGTAAGAAAGTGTGCTGGGTTTTAACCACTTCCATACCACGCCTATTCTGGCACTCCTCTCCTACATCATCATTTGTATGCTAGAAAATTACTCCCCAAACATTGTTTTTTTAGCAGAGACCCTAGGGAATAAAATGGCGGTCGTTGCAACTTTTAATGTCACACGGTATTTGCGCAAAAAATTTTCATTAAATAACAAAACAGCAATTTTTTTGTATAATGTGAAAGATGATGTTACGCCGAATAAATTAGATACTTAAACCGTCACGCTTTAAAATTGCGCACGCTTGTGAAATAGCGCCAAACTTTGGCACTTAAAAATCTCCAAAGGCGACGCTTTAAATTTTTTTACAGGATACTAGTTCAGAGTAAGATGAGGTCTAGTGCTATAATTGTTGCACTTTCTCTAATGCCCTGTACACACTATCGGAATTTCCGTCAGAAAAAACTTGGATGGTTTTTCCGACGGAGTTACGCTCAAGCTTGCCTTGCATACACATAGTCACACAAGTTCTCTGAACTTTCGACCGTCAAGAACGTGGTGACGTACAACACTACGACGAGCCAAGAAAATGAAGTTCAATGCTTCTGAGCATGCGTCGAATTGTTTCTGAGCATGCGTGATTTTTTGCGCGTCCGAATTGCATACAGACTAACACATTTTCGGATAGGATCTTTTTCAAAACTAAAAATAGAGAACCTGCTCTCAATCTTTTGCTAGCTGGAATTCTGCCAGCAAAAGTCCGATGGAGCATACACACGGTCAAAATTTCTGGCCAAAAGCTCACATCCGACTTTTGCTGGCGGAATTTCTGATCGTGTGTACGGGGCATTACACACGTGGCGATACCTCACATGTGTGATTTGAACGCTGTTTACATATGTGGGCGCAACTTAGGTGTATGTTTGCTTCTGTGTGCGAGAACACGGGGGGGGAGGGGTGCTTTCAATATTGAATTTTTACACTTTCTCTTGAATTTTTTTTTTTTCTTTTTCATACATCATGGGACAGAGTCAGGCTAATATTTATTACCTGCTGGTTATACTTAATCTCAAGGTGAATGGACACTGGTAGACCAAAGGTCTTTAGACCGGAAGTGATCCCCTATATAACCCCTCCCATACAGGATGTACTTCAGTTTTTAACCAGTGTCTGCAAGGTGGATGGCGCGGTTGTTTGAGCTCCAGGTCTCTAGTCCCACAAACTGTTCTTAAATGAATCAAGGGATTGACTGATGGGATCCATTTGACACAGGCTTTTTATATGCTTAGAGATAAATGGTACCCGAGCCTCGCAAAGAAGACTCAAGATCCTGTGAGATTTTGCACAGCGCTAAGGCATCTGCAGGGTGCTGTACAGGTCCAAGGGAATGGACCCTAAACCTAAAAAAGGTACCCAGTCCTTGAAGTTCCTCAAGTGACAGGAACCCGCCGTGATGGGTGAAGTTTGGGCTCTTAGTTTCTAAGCTGTATAATGTGGAGAACAGCGGCGCTTATCTGAGTGCAGTGTATTAAAATGCTAAATGATGAATTTATTAAGATAAAAAAATAAAATAAGAATTAACTCACAGGGTAAGGGTTAAAATGGCTACACAGCGAGCCTCCCCTTGTGACTAGCCATTATAACCCTTACCCTGTGAGTTAATTCTTATTTTATTTTATCTTTAACTTATCATTCATTTTAATATACTGCACTCGCGCTGTTTAAAGAGCTGCTTCCTCTTCCACAGCTGGCTCCACCTCTAGAGCGCTATATACATCTTTAACCCATCAAACTTGTTCCTAACCCATTTGATAGCCTGAACTGAACTTTCCGGGGTCCAAGTTACCCCCGACCACTGGATGGTGCGCCATTACGCCTTGGTTCACCATGGCGCACGTGCGTTCGTAAGAGTGCTGCTGTGTTCAGCAGTTTTTTGTTTGGCGGCCATGACGCAAGAGCGCCGTTGGACTTAGCAGTTTGTTTGGCGGCCATAGCACACGCAGCTTCACCGCACATGCGCAGTAGCCTTTATCTGCGTGTACGAAGATTTGCTTCATACGCGAATACAGCCACGCCCGTTCACCGGGACCAAGCACATGCATGCGCACACATAAACAGAACGTTCCGGCGCACAGCCAGCTTATTTAAGCTGTATATGCCAAGCATGCGGTGCTTCCAGAAGGCAGCTGTGGGACACAGAGCACACTCTGAACAGGCACTTGCAGAGGTTCATTTCTCCTTACCCGGGTCACGTGAGTCACCAAGTGTTGCTTGGCAGGCTAAAGGTGCTTAGCAGGATTGTTGCATAGGGGCTTGGTGAGCCCTATTAAAGGATTTTCCTTCTGAGGTGTTTTAACCACTTGCTTACTGGGCACTTAAACCCCCCTCCTATCCAGACCAATTTTCAGCTTTCAGCGCTCTCACATTTTGAATGACAATTACTCAGTCATGCAACACTGTACCCAAATGATTTTTTTGTCCTTTTTTTCATACAAATAGAGCTTTCTTTTGGTGGTATTTGATCACCTCCCTGGGTTTTTTATTTTTTGTACTATAAATGAAAAAAGACCGAAAATTTTGAAAAAAAACAAATTTTTCTTAATTTCTGTGATTTGCAAATTAGTAATTTTTCTTCATAATTTTTGGCCACAATTTATAATGCTACATATCTTTGGTCAAAATATCCAAAAATTAGTGGAAATTATTTGGTCTGTGTGAAAGTTTGAGTCTACAAGCTATGGTGCAAATCATAAAAAATCTTATGTACTTGGTGGCCTATCTCATTTCTTGAGACCCTAACAAGCCAGAAAAGTACAAATGCCCCCCAAATAACCCCTTTTGGAAAGTAGACATTGCAATGTATTTAGTTAGAGGCATGGTGAGTTATTTGAAGTTGTAATTTTTTCCCACAATTCTTTGCAAAATTGAGATTTTTTTTTTTTTTTTTCCCCCACAATATTGTCATTGTAATAGCTTATTTCTCTCACATAGCTTGTGTATACCACAAATGACACCCCAAAATACATTCTGCTACTCCTGAGTATAGCGATACCACATGTGTGGGACTTTTTCACTGCCTGGCCACATACAGAGGCCCAACATGCAGCACCAAGTGTTCTAGGAGCATAAATTATACATCACATTTCTCAACCACCTATTACACTTTTGAAGGCCCTAGAGCACCAGGACAATGGAAACACCCACAAAATGACCCCATTTTGGAAAGCTAACACCCCAACGTATAATCTCTGAGGCATAATGAGTCTTTTGAACGGTTCTTTTTTTTCCAGAAGTTTTTGGAAAATGTGGGGGGAAAAAATGAAACCGCATTTTTTTTACACAAAGTTGTCCGTTTATAAGATATCTCCAACACATAACATTTAGATAGCAAAAATGACACCCCAAAATACATTCTGCTACTCCTGAGTATGGCGATACCACATGTGTGAGACTTCTACACAGCCTGGCCACATACAGAGATCGAACATGCAAGGAACACCGTCAGGTGTTCCAGGGACACATAGCATGTACATACCAAGAATTACACCCCAAAATACATTATGCTGAGCAAAGCGTAAACAAAAGATTACCTGTGGTTGTAGTAGCGCAGTTGTACACAGGAGGATAGCACTGGTCCAGGCAGCAGGCAGGGACTTGGTCAGCAACGGCGAACACAATTGTCCAGGCAGCAGGCAGGGTTACTGTCCATATAAAGTCCACGGTCAGTGTAGGCAGAGATATTGTCAGCAGTGCCAAAAATATTGGTCCTGGTAGTAGGCAGGTCCATGTGGTGTGGTCAGTGTGACAGGCAGAGGCATGATGGCAGGAAGTCCTACAGGCAGAAGTAGGGCCTCGTTCAGGACAGAATGGGGACAGGGGTAGAGGCTTCTCCCACCCAAATCTCTTTGAAGCCTCAGTCTCCAGACCCTAATCTAGGATTGAGAAAACAAAAAAAATTGTTTTCTTCATCCAGAAAAACAATTCTGGAGCCCCTCGCATATGTGAGACCCCTGTGTTGAATCCCACTAGTCCAGTTGCAGGGTACAAGATCAGTCCATGAGGCAGGCAAAAAACATGGTCAAACAGTCCAAGGTCAGTTCCAGATCAGGCAGAGGTATGTACAGAATCGTCAGAAGCATGGTCGAATAACAAGCCAGGGTCAGTTACAGAGCTGGCAGTGGCATAAGAGGTGTGAGGGTAAATTGCAGGAACTGAGGCATACGTTTACCATACTTCACTAATAATTTACTGAAGTATGGTAACGGCGAAAAAATTCACCTATGCAGAGGCCTGGTTCGGAAGGACATTGTGCACAATAAAAAGATGTCTCTTCTGAATCCTGCTCTGGTACACACCTTACATTTTTTTGCCGTTGTTGGTTTGGGAGGGATTTTATCAGGAAAGTGGCGTTCGGAGAGTCGACTTAGAACGTCTGATCGGATATTTTCTGGTGGGCCGTTCGGGACTATAAGGGCAGTGAAAACTTCCTCCTGGTAGCCAAGGAAGCGTTTGGGGTTTTGGCTGAAGTTACGATAAATTACATATGAATTGTATATGGCCAATTGAAAAAAATTGTGACTTTTTTATACCAATGGTATGTCCGTCTTGTGGCAAGGTATGGTTCCAGCATTTGGTCATTGAAGTCGACTCCCCCCATAAACAAATTATAATCATAGATGCATTTAGGTTTTTGTATGGGGCCATTCCTTCTGGGGATTTCCACGAAGGTATCATTGTGGATTGAAGACAACATGTAGACATCTCTTTTGTCCCTCCACTTCACTGGCAAAATCTCGTTGTTTGGTAGACTTGCCGTTTCTCCTTTTCTCAATTTCTTATTGACAAGACTTTGAGGAAAGCCCTTCTGGTTCTTTTTTACAGGGCCACATGCTGGCGTCTTCTTCCGGTGAAGGTTGTGGAACAGGGGCAGAGATGTGTAGAAGTTGTCTACCTGTAAATTGTAGCCTTTTTCCAGTAGGGGGTTTATGAGGTCCCAAACAATTTTCCTGCTTGATCCCAAGTAGTCTGGGCAATTAGGGGGTTGCAGCTGGGTGTCCTTCCCTTCGTACACTTTGAAGGCATATATGTAACCTGTGACTCGGTCACATCATTTGTATACCTTCACCTCATAGCGGGCCCTTTTACTGGGTATAAATTGTTTTATTTTAAGCCTGCCACTAAATTTAACAAGGGACTCATCCACACATATGTTTTTGGTCCGGGGTAAACAGCTGGGGGAATACTTCAGATAAATAATTTAAAAGTGGCCGAATTTTGAAAGGCCTGTCCATAATTTGGGTCATTTCGGGGAGGGCACTGGGTATTGTCATTTGAAATGAAGGAACCTCATCATGAGGTATCGGTTTCTGTGCATTACCTTGGAGAATACTGGCATGGGGTGGGTTGACCAATAGGACATCAAAGTGTTTTTTTTTTTTTTTTTTTTGTGAGTCCCATATTAAATGTGAGGCCTAAAAAAACCTTCAACTCCTCCACCGTTAGGTCTCTCCACTCGTAGGGACGGGCATAGTAGGACGTTGGATTATTTAAAATAAATTGCTGTGCATAAAGGTTGCACTGGGCCGCAATATTTGATAGCATATCTTCGGTAAAAATTAAATTAAAAAAATGCATTGGGGAAAAATTCTGTGTCCACCTGGACTCCTGGCTGGGCAGTGAAAGGGGGAATGTTGGCTTCTCTTGAATTAGGAGGAAGCCACAAGGGGTTCTGCAGGGCATAGGGAAGGTTGGCACGGGTCCTTGGCCTTTCTTGCCGAGGTACTGCTGTGCTGGTGGATGGTACTGCTGTGCTGGTGGATGGTACTGCTGTGCTGGTGGATGGCACTGCTGTGCTGGTGGATGGCACTGCGGTGCTGGTGGATGCCACTGCCTCCTCACCAGAACGCCTTCGTTTGGCAGGCCGAATATCTTCCTCCTCTGAGTCACTCGGTGTTCCACTACTGAGGACTGGCTCATAATTTATGTCCGACTCAGAATCGGAGTCTGAAAGGGAATATGAAAAAGAGAGCTCCCCGTCGCTCTCGTCGGCCTGGGAATGTATTTGGAACGCCTCCTCGGCGGAAAAGCATCTTTTGGACATGGTTGCTGGTGGTGATGCGACTACACAGGTGTGTGCTAAGCCCGCACTGATGAGGCAGAACAGATGGGCACTGATGAGGTGGCACAGATGGGCACTGATTTCACAGATGGGCACTGATGAGGTGGCACAGGTGGGCACTGATGAGGTGGGCACTGATTGTGAAGATGTGCAAATGGACACTGATCACCGATTGGCACAGATGGGGCACCGTACTGATTGGCACTGTAGGCACAGTAAAAAGATTTTTGGAAATTTGCAGATCGCTGACATATATTCTCTCCCTCTCTCTCTCTCTCCTCACACGCTGTCTCTGTGTGAGGAGAGAGAGCCGGCAATGAGAGATGATCTCAGTTGTTTACATTTGAGATCATCGCTCATTGGCCATCGCGATCGCGCTGTAAATGGCCGCTGTGATTGGCCATTTACAGCGATCTGTGATTGGTTGTGTCCAAGGGACACGGCCAACACAGAATTTCCCCGATGTGAACGCGCACAGGGAGCGAGGAAAGGGGAGGCCGTCATGACGGCCTCCCGGGAATTGACATCCGCGCTGTAGCCATCATTCAGCTATGGCCGGATGTCAAGTGGTTAATACTACACCCAAGTACTCTCTTTTTGTGGCTAGTAAATGTCTTCAAAAAAGAGGAACGGGACTAACACTACAGGGAGGGGCACACCTATGTCGTCAGTTTCTGACGAACCTAGTGGCATCCCTAGTGTTGTATCCCCTGAAAGACCAGAGCTACCGGGCAATCTGAGCCGCTGCGCCTATCTGGTATTGTGCCTACAGTCAACGTTGCTGCTTCACCGTTTATTACCAAGGATGAACTGTCCTTGGCCTTAGCCAGGTTAGAGCACAGGATTGCTGGTAGGATTGCCTCCATCCCTCAGGGTGGCAAAAAGTGTGACAGATCCCCCCCCTCCCTGAAGCAGGAATGGGTTGAGGATGGGGAAGAGCTTAAAAGCTCAGGATTCTGTGGAGGGCCAGGCGGATTAGTCTGCTTCCGAGCAATCTGGACAAGAAGATATCCAGTTGATGTCTGCCTCCCAGTCGCAGAGGGTTTTCATCCTGACTCTGACCAAAATGGTTCGTTCTGCCTTTAAGTTGCCTCTTGCAGACGTGACTGAGCCCCTCTGGTCCTCTTGGGATCCCTGAGATCTCTCCAGGCCACACAGGCTTTCCCCCTACACCCCCTGCTGGAACAGGGGGTTTATGCTGATTGGGAACATCCTAACAGGATTTTGTGCCTCTTAAAAGGTTTTTTCCTTTTTATATCCCATGGATGAAAAGTTTAAGAAAATGGAGCATGCCAGCCGTAGATGCTTTAGTCTCTTACTTAAACAAGAACTTAACTTGTGCAGTAGAAAACGCACAGGGCTTGAAACACTCTGTTGACAAGAAATTGGAGTCCATTATTAAAGGCTTCCTTTTCTTTGGCTGGTTCAGCTATTCAGCCAGCTGTTGCAGCAATTGGTATCTGCCAGTCCGTAAAGGATCAGGTCAGACGGTCTGACAGGCTTAACCGGGAGGGTGATCTGGCTGAAATAAGACAGCTATTCCTCGAGCACTGTGTTTTGCTGTTTACGCCTTAAAAGGATTAATACAGCAGGCTTCTTGTTTGGCTCTCTTGTCTGTACATATGCGCAGATTTTGTGGTTTAAGAACTGGTCAGCCAAGCTTCCTTGTAAAAAGTTATTGGCAGGTTTCCCTTTTCATGGGGAACGTTTATTTGGTGATCATTTGGACAAATATATCCAAAAGATTTCCGGAGGGAAGAGTTCTCTACTTTCCATGAAGAACAGCACCAGACGTCCCTCACTTAAAACCTCAGGGACTGCTTCTCAAATGTTTCAGCGTCAAGGCAGTTCTGCCGCCAACCGGGGCGCTGGGGCCAGGAGCAAGCCGCAGGGCCAGAAAAAGCCCTGGGTCCAAAACTCTTCTAAACCCACCACCAAGCCCTCCTTTTGAGGGGACACCCCCACTCCATCAAGAGGGGGGAAGGCTGCTGCACTTTGCGGACATTTGGAGAACAATAATTCAGGGCGAGTGGGTCACCTCAATTATATCCCACGGTTACAAACTGGAGTTGCAGGGGGTTCCCCCTCAGAGGTTTTCCAAAACCGAACGGGGACATAAGGCCCATTTTGGACCTAAGATCCCGAACCAGTATTTATTGATACAGTCCTTTCGGATGGAGTCTGTCCACTCAGTAGTAGCCTCACTCCAGAAGGGAGACTTTCTAGCCTCCATCGATATAAAAGACGTGTATTTACACGTACCTATCTTTCAGCCTAATCAGAGGTTCCTATGTTTTTCAATAGAGGAATGTCATTTTCAGTTTGTGGCTCTACCCTTCGGGCTTGCTACAGCTCCCCAGGTGTTCACAAAGGTCCTAGCACCAGTACTAGGCCTTTTAAGGGCCCAAGGGATTCTGGTGCTTGGGTATGTGGACGACCTCCTGCTCAGAGATCACTCAGTACAGGCTCTAGAGTAGATTTCAATAAGTAAAAATAAGTGCACTTACAATCAAAAGTTCATATGTTACTTATAAGTGAATATAAATAATAAATACTTAATAAGATTAAATATCCTTAAATAAAATTGAATAAATACAATCAAATAAAAAACTAAAATCGATGGCGAATCAAGTGCTCAATGTGTAATCAAACATGTGAAAAGAAAAAACATAATCAAGAGTCAGACCATAATTTATAATTATGAGCTGCTTCTGTAAGCCGGAGAGGGTGTCTCCCTTCAGGCAGACGGATTGGACTAGTCTTTGGAAATGGACTTCGCTCATAATTATAATATGGTCTGACTCTTGATCATGTTTTTTCTTTTCACATGTTTGATTACACATTAAGCACTTGATTGATTCACCATTGATTTTTTAATTTTTTATTTGATTGTATTTATTCAATTTTATTTAACCACTTCCCGCCCGGTCAATAGCATATTGACGTCCGGGAAGTGGTTGCGTTATCCTGACTGGGCGTCATATGATGTCCAGCAGGACAACATGCCGGCGCGCGCCCGCGGGGGGCGCGCAGCGCGGCGATCGGGGGCGGCGTGTGTCCCTCGGACACAGCGCTTCCCCGATCACGGTAAACAGCCAATTTAATTGGCTGTTTACCCCGTGATCAGCTATGTCAAAGTCACAGCCGATCACCTGTCACAACAAACTCGGCGGCGCGCTCCGTGCGCGCCACCGAAGGCATGCAGAGCAGGGATCGAGGAAGGCGAGTGTCCCTTGGACACAGCGCTTCCCCGATCAGGGTAAATGGCCAATGAAATTGGCTGTTTACCATGTGACCGGCTGTGTCCAATCACAGCCGGTCACAAATGTAAACACTGAGTAGCGGTTACCATCTGATCCCTGCTCTCTCCTCACGCACCGATCGTGAGAGGAGAGAGCAGGGATCAGTGAGTGAAATCAGTGTCTGTCTGACATTATTGTATTGTACTGTGCACTACACGGCCCCCCCCCCCAATAAAGAGGACCTGTCACCCAGCCCATTTGTCACCGGCCCACCGCCATCGGTACCACCACCAGTAATGCCACTAGTACCTCCATCAGGCCCACCATCTATACTGCCACACAGGCCGCTACCAGTATCGCCACTAGTGCCGCCATCAGTACCACCGTCAGTACCGCCATCGGTACCAGCACCGCCATTACCACCTGTACCGCCATTGGTACCACCACCTGTACCGCCATTGGTACCACCACCTGTACCGCCATCGGTACCACCTGTACCGCCACCACCACCTGTACCGCCATCGGTACCGCAATCACCACCTGTACCACCATCGGTACCACCACCACCTGTACTGCCATCGGTACCACCACCCGTACCACCACCACACAGGCCTGCCACTAATACCTCAATCGGTACCACTACCACCAGCAGTACCATTACACAGGCCCGCCAATAAGCATTGCCATAATGTCCCAGAGGGTTTACACACCTGAGGAGGCATATGAGATTCTTGCCATGTCGGATGATGAGAGCAGCGGGGAGCTCACATGATCTGGTTCGGAATACGAGCCAGTGGAGGATAGTGGATCAGAGTCTGAGTCCGCAGAGGAAACCGTCCCTCCCAAAAGAATGAGATCAGGACCAAGATCACGAGATCTGCCCACCACCAGCAGCGCCTGACCCCAGGAAGAGGAACCCAGTACAAGTACTGGAATTACCCGCCCAACCCGAAGAACCCAGCCCCAGTCTTACCTTCCCGATGCCCTGGCAAACCCCTTATGGTTGCCTGCCAACTCAGGATCTGCTATCATCCCCCCTTTCACCGCACAGCCAGGTGTTCAGCCCGACACTACAAATTTTTCTCAATTCGATTATTTTTCTTTATTTTTCCCACAAGATTTTCTGCAGAATATGGTGGATCAAACTAATTTGTATGCATCCCAATTTATTGCTGCCAACCCCAATTCTTCCTACGCCCACATGTTCTAGTGGCGATGTGTCACACTGGATGAATTTAAATTGTTTTTGGGCCTAACTTTCAATATGGGGCTTACAAAAAGAACGAAGTCCATGCATATTGGTCCACCAACCCCATCCAACACATGCCCATATATTCCGCTGTCATGTCCAGGACAAGATACAACATGATTATGCATTTTCTCCACTTCAATGACAATTCACAGTGCCCTCCCCGAGATCATCCCAACCATGACAAATTGTACAATATACGCCCCCTAATCAATTCCTTTTCCCAGCGATTTAGAGAAGTTTTCATCCCAGACCAAAAAATTTGTGTAGACAAGTCCCTCATACATTTCACTGGCCGACTGCACTTCAAGCAGTATATACCAAGCAAAAGAGCCAGGTATGGGCTGAAGTTAAATAAATTATGCGATCGAGCCACTGGATATGTCTTCACATTCCAGATCTACGAAGGCAAAGACTCCCAGCTCCAGCCCCGTGACTGCCCCACATATATTGGAACCAGTGGGAAAATTGTCTGGGACCTGGTATACCCCCTGTTTGATAAAGAATACCATTTATATGTCGACAACTATTATACCAGCCTGCCCCTTTTTCGTCATCTTTACAGTAAAAAAACCCCGGCCTGTGGTACCTTAAAAAAAAAAACGTAAGGGATTCCCACAAAATCTGTTGACAAAAAAAATTACAAAACGGAGAATCGGCATTCATGAGGTACGAGGAGGTGTTGGCCATGAAGTGGAGGGACAAGAAAGATGTCCACATCCTCTCTACCGTTCACAATGACACCGTGGTGGAGTTTGAAAGAAGACGCGGCCCCATTGTAAAGCCCGAATGTGTCCACTACTACAATATGTATATGGGGGGGGGGGGGGTAGATTTAAACGATCAGATGCTAAAGCCCTATTTATCAAACAGAAAGTCCCGTTACTGGTACAAGAAAGTTGCCTTTCACCTGTTTCACATGGCCCTTTTTAATTCGTTTGTCTGCTACCAAAAAGCAACACAAAACCAACAAGTCACCTACCTCAAGTTTATTGAAGATATCGTCACTGCCCTCATTTACCAACAAGGTCCCGCCCCAGGAAGCATTCGCTCGGATAATGTGAGTCGACTTCACGAGCAACACTTTCCCTATAGCATTCCCCCAACAGAATCTGGAAGAAGACGCCAATTGAAATGCCGTGTATGCAGCAGAGGAGGAGTAAGAAGAGATTCCAGCTTTTATTGTCCCCAATGTCCCTCCCAACCTGGCCTGTGCATCGGAGATTGCTTCAAAAATGATCATACATCCATCCAATATTAGTTCCCCTTATTATTAACACACTGCCATTTCCGCATTTGCCTGCTACCATGTTAATTAACTGACCCTGGCCTGTTTACCCATGATGTCTTTGCTTGCCGATTTAAACCACGTTTCTGACTTCCACGTGCACCAACCTCAGCCTGTTTACCGACAATGCCTCTGCCCTCCGATTTAAACAACGTTTCTGACTTCCACGTGCACCGACCTTGGCCTGTTAATCGACCATGTTTTTGCCTGCCACTTGGACTGATCTTTTGGCCATCTACTTTAGTACACAGGGGTCTCACATATGTGAGGGGCTTCAGAATAGCGTTCTGAGTAGAGAGAACCAGTTTTTCGTTTTCTGTGCTCCCAGAACAGGGTCTGGTTGCCCGGAGGCTTCAAAGCGATTTGGGTGGGAGAAGCCTCTACCCCTGTCCCCCTGGCCCTAAGCTTGATGGTTCTTCCTGCTGCCTGGACCAATACTTTGGCTGTGCTGACCATATTGCTTCCTGTAAAGACCCATTACATTATGGACCATGTTTCTTCCTGCTGTTTGGACCAATACTTTGTCTGTGTTGACCATATATCTGCCTGCTGCCTCTACTGACTTTGGACAGTATTTCTGCCGGGACACCTGCCTGCTACCTGGACCTGTGCTCTGGCTGTGCTGATAGTATCTCTTCCTGTACGAACTATGGACAGTATTCCTGCCTGGATGATTGCTTTTGCTGTCTCTGACCTCATTCCTGCCTGCTGCCTGGACCGATGCTCTCCTCTGTGGACCACTGCACTTCTAAAACCACAGGTAATCTTTTGTTATTTGGTATGTACCTGCTATGTGTTAGAAAAATGAAGGGCCTACTAGATCCTATCGCCACCCAGAGAGCGGACACTCTGCCATTATGGCTCTCAAGTTCCTTTCATGGGACATCAAAGGTCTGAAAGCCCCTGAGAAGCGAACCAGCTGTCTGTCCGAGCTCTGGAGACTTAGAGCACACATAGGCTTCCTTCAAGAGACTCATTTTCGGGCAGATAAGGTCCTGAGGCTTTCTAACAAGCACTTTCCAGTGGCCTACCATAGTACATCTACTTCTAAATCCAGAGGGACGAGCATTCTGCTATCTAAATCTCTACACTGGCAGTTCCTGGATGAAGTCCGGGATGGGGAGGGCAGGTTCCTGCTCCTGAAGGGCAAAATCGATTCTCACACATTTACCCTTGCGAATTATTACTTGCCTAACAAGAACCAAGCTCATATCTTGGGGGCTTTCCTAGCAGCGTTTGGAGCCTTTCCGCGAGGGTACTCTCGTCTTGGGGGGAGACTTTAACCTCACCTTGGATCCGTCTAAGGATTCATCTGTCCAATCGTCCTCTCTACCTCAGGGTGCAAGACGGGCTCTGAAGGACTTGTTGCATGAGCATCAATTGGTAGACATATGGAGATTTTTCCATCCACAGGAAAGAGATTTCTCCTTCTATTCATCGACCCACAGAGCCTACTCTAGGATCGATTTTTTTTTTTTTCTAATACAACATTCTGTGATTTCCTTAGCCTCCAAAGCAAAGATCGGTCAGATAACGCTCTCCGATCATGCTCCAGTCTACCTAGAGCTCACTCTCCCACGCTCACACCCTAAGGCATCATCCTGGCGTCTAAATGAAACACTTCTCAAGGACCCTGAAACAGCTGCGGAGATCAACAGAGAACTTCGCTCCTATTTTAAAAACAATACTGGCTCCGTGTCTAACCCTCTCTCGGTGTGGTCAGCACACAAATGTTACATTAGAGGGATCTTCATAAAACTTGGTCATGTGGCCAAACAACGCCGCGCCAAAATTCTGACGGACCTGTTGACAAAACTTCACGTTTTGGAGAGGCAACACAAGGTTCGAACCGACCGTACATTGGAAGCAGAACTGCTTCAGACTAGAGAGGCTATCAGAGAGCACTCTCTGTATAAGGCCAAACATGTCCTGCTTAAGGCGCGCCGCTCCTTTTACGAGTATGGAGATAAATGTGGGCGTTTGCTGGCAAATGCATTGAGAGCGAAGCGCACACAATCATACATTCCAGCCCTCCTGACCCCATCAGGGTCCAAGATTCACACTTCATCGGACCTAGCAGCTGCCTTTTGGGCATTTTATTCTAAGCTTTATAATTTAGACGCGGCACAGGCTACTGGATCTTCGGCCCCCTCCCTATCAAACATACGGAAATACCTCCCCTCAAACATACGGGTCAAACTCCCCTCTCTCACGGAAGCCGAACGGGAATCACTTTCCCAACCACTACACGTAGATGAGCTCGCAGACACACAGCCGGGGAAGGCCCCTGGGCCTGATGGCTTTACCCTCCTATACTACAAGACATTTCAGACACATCTAGCACCCCAATTCATCACAGCCTTCAATGCCATACTAGAAGGGCATAAAGTCCCTCCTGACATGCTATAAGCTTCTATCTCTGTACTCCCTAAGCCCGGAAAGGACCCGTTGCTCCAGCTACAGGCCCATTTCTCTTCTAAACTGTGACATCAAGCTCCTCACGAAAGTCATAGCCTCTAGATTCAATGGCCTAATGCAACGCTTGGTAGCACCTGACCAGGTGGGTTTCATACGGACTAGTGAAGCGAGAGATAACACTATCCGGACGATAAGTTATAGAGAAGGCGAAAAGGTCCAACACCCCTCTTTTACTCCTATCCACTGATGCTGAGAAGGGTTTTGATATGGTGGACTGGGGGTTTCTCCGGGAAACACTCTGTTCTTTTGGAATGCCGAAGCCCATCTTAGACTGGATCTCTGCCCTCTATTCTAATCCTACAGCCATGGTACGAGTGAATGGGATAGAATCTGACATCTTTGAGATCTCTAACGGGACTAGGCAGGGATGCCCGCTTTCCCCCCTGCTGTTTGTCCTTTCCCTAGAACCATTTCTTCGCCATGTGAAATATAACCCTAATATCAGTGGGGTCCATTCGGACCACTATCAACACAAAGTAGCAGCATACGCTGACGATCTTTTATTTTTTATCACCAAACCTATAACGTCCCTGCCTTTGTTGCTACAAGAATTGAAACGGTATGGCAATCTTTCCAACTTCAAAGTTAACCTCCAAAAGTCAGAAGCCCTGAATATTTCCATACCAGACAACACACTGTCAGGTTTGCGACCCTTTTTCCCGTTTTTAAATGGGCCACCCGTTCTATTCAATACTTGGGTACCAGAATTCCGGCAAATCCAAAAGATATCTTTGCCCTGAATTTTCGTCCCTTCCTAGCGACGCTCAATACAGACCTTAAGAAATGGGATCCCCTTGCTCTATCTTGGTTTGGCCAGTGTAATGTATTGAAGATGAAGATGAACGCAATGCCTCGGCTCCTATATTTGCTACAAGCCTTACCTGTCAAATTACCGCAAACTTTCTTTCACGAGGTTCGCTCAAGGTTTATTAAGTTCCTATGGCGTGGTAGACACCCACGAATGGGTAGGGCGTTACTGCTTAGGCCGAAGCTGAGGGGAGGCATTGGTTTCCCAGACCCTGCTCTTTATTATACTGCAATGCACATGACCCAAGTAATTGACTGGTGCCATCATGGGGAATGGAAACTCTGGGTAATGTTAGAGCAGGAGATGGCCCGGGTCCCATTGGCTGGTCTACCTTGGGCAGGTAAACATCTTGACTCCCACGTAACCACTCATCCGCTGATTGGCCCTTCTCTTGTAGAGATGGATAGATTTTTTTCGTCTTTCCTCCTTGCCTAGTTTCCCTTCTTCCATGACCCCAATTATAGGACATCCCAAATTCCCCCCAGGCTGGTCAGACCTGGCCTTTACTGGGCAGGCCCCGAAAAGGCTCCTGCGCACGTCTCAATTCCTAGGACCCAAGGGTTGGATCCCCACAGGGTCCGTGATATCAGGACAGGCACCCATCACGTTGGATAGTTGGAGAACGGGGCAACTCTCCCACTTTCTCGGCTCACTACCCAGATATATGCTTTTTTCTAGACAACTTCATTCCTTTGAGGAAATATGTCTGGGTGATGGCCCAATCCGAGGTTCCCTTTTTAGATCTTACAAAACTCTGTTGGACATGCATGCTGCCACAGACCCCCCCCTTCCTAGCTAAGTGGGAAAGGGACCTACAAACCACATTTACTACTCCACAGAAGGAACGCATACTCTTCTTCGCTCATAAATCGTCACTTTGCAGCAAATATCAAGAAATCTCCTATAAGTTGACCACACGCTGGTACCGCACGCCGGCCGTATTGGCCAAAATATTCCCCAACCAATCTGACCGCTGCTGGCGATGTGAGCAACAAACTGGCACTATCCTACACATCTTCTGGGAGTGCCCCAAACTACAAACTTTTTGGCAACCTGTCCTCCGCTACATCCACAAATTCACAGATATTTGTTTAATCAATGACCCTGCTGCTGTGCTCCTCAACCTCACTCCCATGTCAAGAAAGCGATATCGTAAATCTCTTCTTAAACACCTACTCAATGCTGCTAGAGCTTGCATCCCAAGTCAATGGAAGCAAACAGTCTGCTCCGACTGTGGCCCAATGGTTCGCACGGGTCAATGATATCGAACGAATGGAGGATCTCACTGCTACGATCCGGGACAAATCCGAGGAACATAAGACCAAGTGGTTTTATTGGACCCAGTTCCGCTTCTCAGAGGAATACCTCCGCGAGACATAGCCAGGCTACATTGAATACCAGAGGCTCTTGTACCTATCCATGACCGACAGATGGCCTGGGGAATTTGGGGCGGTGCTTGCTCTCTGGGTGGACTTCTAACTCTCCCCCCTCACTCTTCCACCATACCACCCTCCTTCCCCCCTTCTTTCCCTCTTCTCCATTCCCCTTTCTTACTCTTTCTTTTCTTCCCTTTATTCTCCTTTATTCACTTCCTCTCATTTAATCCAAAAAATTTGGTATGATTCGACCTAAGTTGGTCACCCAGCAGCACCCTTCCCCTATGCATAGGTTCTCAATTTCTCCTTGGATACTGGGGCGATTTCATAGAGCATTGTAATTGATCAGTTCCACCGTCAAGGCGAAGCCCTAGTCCTTTACCCCCAGGGTATCCGAATATCTTGTGTGCTTACTGACCTGTCTCTGTTATGTAATTTTGAGTTTACTTATCTTTTGCTCATATACCACTACCTGATGTCCATATGTAGGCTACTTTGTTTACACTAATTATTCTGTGAAGTTACCGTTTCATTGTATGTCGCATACCACTAAATAAAAAAAAAAAAATATGAAGGGCCTTCAAAAATGTGATCGGTAGTCAGAAAATATGTGTAATTAATGCTGCTAGAATGCCTGGAGGTGCTACTTGGATTTTGGGCCTCTGTATGTGGCCAGGCTGTGTAAAAGTCTCAAACATGTGGTATCGCCATACTCAGGAGGAGTAGCAGAATGTATTTTGGGGTGACATTTTTGCTATGTACATGCTATGCGTTATAAATATCTTATAAAGGGACAACTTTGTTTTAAAAAGAAAAAAAAAAATGCATTTTCATTTTTTTTTTTTTCCACATTTTCCAAAAACTTCTGGAGAAAAATGAACCGTTCAAAAGACTCATTATGCCTCATAGATTATACATTGGGGTGTGTGCTTTCCAAAATGGGGTCATTTTGTGGACAATTCAATTGTCCTGGTGCTCCAGCACCTTCAAAAGTGTAATAGGTGGTTGAGAAAGGATATGTGCAATTTATGCTTGTAGAACGCCTGAAAGTGCTACTTCAGTGTTGGCCCTTTTGTATGTGGCCAGGCTGTGTAAAAGTATCACACATGTGGTATCGCTATACTCAGGAGGAGTAGCAGAATGTATTTTGGGGTGTAGTTGCAATTATGCATATGCTGTGTGAGAGAAATAACCTGTTAATATGACCAGTTTGTGTAAAAAAAAAAAAAAAAAAAAAAAAAAAATCTTAATTTTCCCAAGAATTGTGGGAAAAAATTACAGCTTCAAAAAACTCACCATGCCTCTTAGTAAATACATTGGACTGTCTACTTTCCAAAAAGGGGTCATTTGGGGGGTATTTGTACTTTCCTGGCTTGTTAGTGTCTCAAAATGAGATGGGCCTTCAGGTGAGATAGTACATCAGGTGTGATCAATTTTCAGTGATTGGCACCATAGTTTGTAGACTCTCTAACTTTCACAAAGACCAAATAATATACATTACTTTGGGTTATTTTTACCAAAGATATGTAGCAGTATAAATTGTGGCACAAATTTATGAAGAAAAATGACTTGTTTGCAAACTTTTACAATAGAAACTAAAAAAAAAGTACGTTTTTTTTTTTTTTTCAAAATTTTCGCATTTTTTTGCTTATCGCAAAAAAAATACCCAGTGATGATTAAATACCACCAAAAGAAAGCTCTATTTGTGAGAAGAAAATGATAAACATTTTGTTTGGATACAGTGTAGCATGACTGAGTAATTGTCATTCAAAGTGTGAGAGCGCTGAAAGCTGAAAATTGGTCTGGGCGGGAAGGTGCATAAGTGCCTGGTATTGAAGTGGTTAAGGATATTTAATCTTATTAAGTATTTATATTCACTTATAAGTAACATATGAACTTTTGATTGTAAGTGCACTTATTTTTACTTATTGCAGTTTATTACACAGATATTGGTGTTTTTTGGTGCAGCTGCAGTCTTGTAATCCTTTTTGCTCTGCAGCGCGGGTTCTTTTTTTCTTTTTAATTTGGTCTACTAGAATAGATTTGCCACCTCATCCCTTTAAACCCGAACACATATTGATTACACCGGTTCTGCGGCTGATTAAAGTGGTAATTAAACTCATTTGGAAAGTAATAAAATTCCTGTGAGCCTCAATCAACCCAAAGCCTAATAGATATCACTAACCAGCTGCAAGCGTTACACACGTCTCATAAGCTCGTGCACATAGACGAAAATAGTAAATGATACACTGTGCTTTAGAATATTACACAATAAATTCATGCTGAAGATTAAAAGAAACAAGTGTAGTGTTAATGTGACGTAAGTGACATGTGACACAGATGTAATATGACAAAAATACAATAAAAACAATAAATATTTCAATTAAAACATTAATATTAAAGTGTTCATGTGCATCCAAGTGCTTTGTAACACAGATATAAGTGTCCAGTGGTATATAGGGAACAACACTAGTCCCACTTTAAATAGCAAAAAGTGCTATTGTGCAAAAACCAAGTATTTTTATAAAACAATGCTGTGACAGTCCTGTTGAAAAAAGTGCATATGCGTAGTATCCAGTAGTAGCACTGCTGACATGCTTATAAATCCATGCGCCTAAAAATGATTGATAGGTGTTGCAGATCATGCATTGGTGCTCTTATTCCAGTGACCCCCTAGATATTAAATGCTCACCTTGGAGCGTGTGACTTAGCAGTTACGCTCAGTCAATACACGATTGTGAGCCACCCCTGGGTTCTATAATGGTAACAGGATCTTGGGCTTCCCACGCAGTATCTCGGGAATAACGGGGAATAAAAAGCCTCGATAGTGTGATATTGCTTTAAACGTTTTATTAAACAAATAAGAACAATCCCCCAACGATGTACTCACATGTACCAGGGTGCATCAGTGCACCGCTCTCAATATGGCATGAAGTATTACAGCGGCTGCTTTTGGAATGGTGTATGCTTCCTCCTAGGCAGACTGCCTGCCTGTCGTACCGTCCTGGCCCCTCCCCTACACGTGTTCGATACAGGGTAATCGTATCTTCATAAGGAGGAAATTCTAATTGGACGGCCGATCTGTCTATCATATATAGTGTGCCCGTGGCAATTTTGTTGTAGACCGCGGACACCCTAGTGTCAATCTATACTTTAGAATGGTGTACTGTATAGGGAACGCTGCACAGGATACACCTATTGTTTGTATGCATTGGTATTTGCATGTCATTGCTGGTAGCTGGGGCATTTAATACCTAGGGGGTCACTGGAATAAGAGCACCAATGCATGATCTGCAACACCTGTCAATCATTTTTAGGCGCATGGATTTATAAGCATGGTGGTTGCAGGATCAGAACCTGCGAAAGGGAAAATCCTTCCCGGTAACTTGGAGAGTACTGACTACAGATGCCAATCTCTCAGGCTGGGGAATGACCCTAGATGGGCCCGAACAAGAGATCCTCTGGCAATCAGAGCAGATGCTCCTGGTAGTTCCATGAAGCCAGTACTCCCTGGTTTATGCTTTCCCTCTGATCCCTCTCCTCTCCTAACATTTGTTATGCAGGATTCGGAGAGAGGGGGTTCCAGTCATTCTGGTGACATCAGCCTGGCCCAGAAGGACTTGGTTCCTGGAGATTGTGAGACTGACAATAGACGGGCCATGGACGCTTCCATGTCGCCCCGATCTACTGTCTCTCAAGGTCCTATATTCCACCCCAATTTACAGTGTCTAAATTTGACGGCATGGCTATTGAAGCCAGGGTGTTAAAGGACCGTGGCATCTCGGGACCAGTGGTGTCTGTCCTAGTGAATGCTAGAAAAGCTGTCACTGGAAGATCTATCATAAGGTCTGGAAGACTTATATTGCTTGGTGTAAAGCCAAAAAATGGCATCCTCGGAGATACGTGATTGTAGAAAAGAGAGAATTCTCCCAGTCATTTGTGGAAATCAAATTGGCTTTGAATACAATCGGAGGTCAAGTTTTGGCCCTATCAGTATTCCTCCAAAGGCCTTTAGCCTCCCATTCACTGGTCCGAACCTATATGCGGGGGGCAACTCGTCCCCCCCCCCCCCCCCCTCATTAGGTCACCTATGTGTCCTTGGGAGCAACCATTTGAACCTATCAAGGAAATTCCATTAGACTTGCTGTCACGCAAGCTAGTCTTCCTGATGGCTATCACCTCGGCTAGAAGGGTGTTGAAGTTGGCGGCCCTTCCATGCAGGGAATCATACTTGATCCTTCACCACGACAGGGTCGTGTTACAACCTGTTCCATCCTTTTTGCCAAAAGCAGTGTCAGCCTTTCATTTAAATCAGGACATTATTTTGCCTTCTTTTTTCCTTGGGCCTCGTTAAGCGGAAGAGAGACAACTGCACTTCTTGGACATTGCTTGGGCAGTCAAGGTTTATTTTTCTAGATCTGCGGAGACCCGAAGATCAGACTCCTTTTTTTGTTTTTGGAAAGTAAGATTATATCATTTACAACCAGGTATAATTTAACCACTTGCCGACCGTGGGACGTCCTAGGACGTCCTGGGTTTGTGGAGGTATATCTGAATGATGCCTGCAGCTAGAGGCATCATTCAGATATTGCCATTTTCAGCCGGTGATTCCCTACACCATAAGAACGATCATAGCAGCGGGTCAGCCGCTTGATCGTTCTTACGGGCAGCGAGAGGGGACACCTCCCACTCCCACCGCCCTCCGGTGCTTCTACCGCCTCACCTCTGCGATCGGTGAGTCTGAGAATGGATCCGCCGGCGCCGGATGTCCACCATAGAGATTTCCGGTGGACCGGGTGGTCGCCGGAGTCTCTATGATCATCAGAGGCCGGAGGCAATGTTATGACGTCATGCCCGGCCTCTGCATTCAAAAAAATGGCGCTGCTTCAGCTGGGAAGCGGTGATCATACACACACATATATATATATATATATATATATATATATATATATATATATATATATATATATATATATATATATATATATATATATATATATATAATTTTTTTATTTTAGGCTTCCCAGCCTTGAGGCGAGATGTGGGGTCTTATTGACCCCATATCTCACTGTAAAAAGGACCGATTGTGCCATATTCCTATTGCAAGGGATATTTACATTCCTTGTGATAGGAATAAAAGTGATCAAATTTTTTTTTTTTTTTTAAAGTTTCAAATTAAATTTTTTTTTTTTTTAAGTAAAATTAACAATAAAAAAAAAAATTTAAAGTGCCCCTGTCCCCGTGTGCTCGCACGCAGAAGCGAACGCATATGTAAGTCCCGCCCAAATAAGAAAACAGTATTGAAATCACACATGTGAGGTGTTGTGGCGAACGTTAGAGCGAGAGCAATAATTCCAGCCCTAGACCTCCTCTGTAACTCAAAACATGTAAGCAGTAAAAATTTTTAAAGCATCGCCTATGGGGATTTTTAAGTACCGAAGTTTGGCGCCATTCCACGAGCGTGTGCAATTTTGAAGCCTGACATGTTAGGTTTTTATTTACTTGGCGCAACTTCATCTTTCACATTATGCCAAAAAATTGGGCTAACTTTACTGTTTTTTGTGTTTTTTTTTTTTTTTAAAGCCTGAAACTGTTTACCGTGCGAGATAAAAAGTTGCAATGACCGCCATTGTATTCTCTAGGGTCTCTGCTAAAAAATATATATATAATGTTTGGGGGTTCTGTGTAATTTTCTAGCAAAAAAAAAATATGATTTTTACATGTAGGAGCGAAGTGTCAGAATTGGCCGGGTTGGTAAGTGGTTAAAGTGCTCTGTGCAGAAAAGTCATTTTCATTCCATAAACCACAATATACATATGTGAATATTGTTCATTAAAAGTCCATAGATTTTTTTTCCCTGTGATAATTTTCCAAAAGTTGTCACCATCATCGTAAACGGATACGAACAAATTGCACCCGGTGTGTTTTGTAGAGTTTCCCACTCACTGGAAGGACATGACCTCTGTAACTTAAAAAAGGTCAAAATAGACTTGGTTTGTGGATCTTTATGCTTGCTTCCGTAATCACTGGAGATGAACCAGGGTATCCTTCCATATAACAGCCTCCTCTCCACCAGGGTAACCCATCACAAATGAGATGGAGAAATTTCCGTAGTGTAAAATAATTTATTAAAAATAGAAAAATAAAATCCAAATGGCTGCTTACATTAACAGGTGCCTAGTCCCGGCACTGGGAATGCTTGCGGACGGTTTAGGCAGGGATTGCGAGCCGCTCTGGAGCCTCGAGCCTTTCCCCCATCGTGTTACAAGAAACCGGAAGCTCGGGGCCTGGAATGCGCCTCGACGTACAAAGTTTCGTCTTACGACGTCATCAGGAAGCGATTCCGGTCACTAGGCATATTACATTAAATAGCCTGGTCCCGATATGTGATTGGCAGTGATATTAATTCCCGCCTCCTGCACCTCTGAGACCAGAACCATCCCCTTTGCTACTGCGCAAATGCAGAGAGAGTTACCACGATCTGGCTTTGCTTGAAAACTGAAGTATTTTTCCCCATTCACCAGATATTGCCAAGAAAATTACCAAATAAATGACAGTGATAATAAGTTACACATACTGGGAAAACTATAGTAATGGAAACCTTAAAGAAAATAAAAGTAAGAGTGAAAGAAAAAAATGGCTTTGCAAATAAAATTAAAATAAAAAATAAAGATAAAATGAATAGATGAAAAAAAATTGATACAATGAAATAAAAAATATGAATGAAAAAATAAACTTATATAAAAAAAATAAACATAAAATACATTTTAAAAATAAACCATGTGTATATATACACAATAATCCATATATACCGAAGATGGTTATAATGTAATCCAATTGAAAATATGTATCGGCAATTAATGCACTAGGCCTTACTTTGTGGTATAGAAAAATAGTATGTTGGCACGCATGGCTCAAATTGGTCTGTTTAATGTAGTGTGAATCCTCAATGGTTAGGTGGAGGAAAAAAAAAATCAGCACCCTAGATCCTGGTCATATTGACCCCCATCTACCCCTCCCCAACCCTACATTTTAACGTTCCACCAATAATTACTGACCTAATCATTGGTTAAAAAATAATTGAGGTCTAAACCAATGTTCATTCCTACAGGTTGCCTAGGGTTTCATTTTGTGATACTGCTTGTTTTAAACGGGTCCCTCTCCAGTGTTTAGAAATGTTTATTGTGTAAAAGGTGAGTTGGGTTGGATCCCTATTATGATATTGTCTGAAGTGTTTTGATACATGTTTGACAAACCTGTTTTTGATATTGGTAAGATGTTCATTTATTCTTTTACATAATTTCCACGTTGTTCTGCCTACATATTGCTTTGGACATGGGCATTCCAACACATATGTAACATACTCAGAATCACATGTAATAAGTGGTTTGACCTTATTGGGGCCATGGGGAACAATTTATTTTTGGTTCTTAAATTGATACTATAATCAGATAAAGGGAGTGGCCATGGAGGCTCGCTATGCCCCCAGTGTGGCCAATTTGGTGTTTGAATAAATGGGAACAAGAAATCATTTACAAACAAGTGGGCGGGGCTTACATGTCAATGATGTTTTCTTACTATGGGAAAGTTCCCAGGCTAGTCTAACATTATTTTTGGGCATTATTAACAATAATGCCTATGGTCTAAAGTTTGTAGCACTATGGGATGAAGTGACTGTCAGCTACTTGGATCTAATCCTAACAAAAAAAAAATAAAATTAGTACTAACACCCATTTTACAGAAACTGATAGAAACGGCTACGTATCAACACAAAGTTGCCATCAATCAGTTACTCTTACAGATAGGTTCCTAGAAAAGGGTTATTTGCCTGGACAATTGACAAAGTGTCAAAACCAAGTCCTTGCCATGGATAGGCAATCTTTTAAATAACAACAAGAAAAAAACTTTCTGAAGAGAACTAGCCTTCACAGGATTTCACAGACAATATAGGGAAATAGAACACATTTTTAAAAAACACTGGCCCATCCTCTTGAAGACAAGGATCTAAAGAGAGTTTTACCAAACAAACCCAAATTTATTTATAAAAGGGTACCAGGGCTGAGGAACAAAAATGCACCTAACATTTCAGACACCCCCAAAAAAGTAGGCACGTTTTTAGATGGGGCAGGTTTTCACTATTGCACCAGGTGCAAGGCGTGTAAAACCACAAAGAGGAAAATTGATTGTTTTCAGTCAGTGGCCACACCACAATTTAAGGTCAAACCACTTATTACATGCGATTTTGAGTATGTTACATATGTGTTGGAATGCCCATGTCCAAAGCAAAATGTAGGCAGAACAACTAGGAAATTACATACAAAAATAAATGAACATCTTGCCAATATCAAAAACGGGTTTGTCAAACATAGTGTGTCAAAACACTTAAGACAATATCATAATAAAGATCAAACCCAACTCACCTTTTACGGAATAGACAACATTTCTAAACACTGGAGAGGGACCCATTTAAAACCAGCAGTATCACAAAATGAAACCCTATGGCTACACAAGTTAGAAACCATGCAACCTGTAGGAATGAACGTTGATTTACACCAATTGTTTTTTAACAAATGATTAGGTCAGTAATTATTGGTGGAATGTTAAAATGTAGGGTTGGGGAGGGGGTAGATGGTGGTCAGTATGACCAGGATCTAGGGGTGGTGGTGTTTTTTTTCCTCCACCTAACCATTGAGGATTCATGCTGTATTAAACAGACCAATTTGAGCCACGGGTGCCAACATACTATTTTTCTATACCACAAAGTTATGAAGGTTTCAATTTCTATATAGTTTTCCAAGTATTTATGTGAAACTTATTATCACTGTCATTTATTTGGTCATTTTCTTGGCAATATCTGGTGAATGGGGGCAAATACTTCAGTTTTCCAGTAAAGACAGATCGTGGTCACTCTCTCCGCTTTTGCGCAGTAGAAAAGGGGATGGTTCTGGTCTCAGAGGTGTAGGAGGCAGGGACTAATATCGTTGCCAATCACATATCGGGACCAGGCTATTTAATGCAATCTGCCTAGTGACCGTAATCGCTTCCTGATGACGTCGTAAGATGAAACGTACGTAGAAGACCAGGGGGGTGTGACCAGATGGATGGGCATGTGTGGCGCTGTGTGATGGAGTGAGCAGGGACGCCGTGTCGCTCTCCCTTCCCCCTGCTTCGCTCTCCGGTTGCTGCCCGGCTTGACACGTGCCTTGCAGGTGCCCTGTCAGCGCGCCCTGATCTGGATGGAGGCCGGTGGAGACCTCGGACGCTCGGTTGCCTTCTTTTCCTCTCTTTAGCTCCCCGCACTGCAGGCGGGCGGTGCGGAGGGGGGACATCTGCCCTCCGGTCGTACATGGAAGACTCGGGACCACCTAGAGCTGCAGAGCGGGGATATGAGACGTTCCGGTTATACCTAGGATCACGCAGTCCTACCAGCTAAACCACCACTGCAGGTGAAACACCCAGAGAACCACAAGTGAAGGGGTACAGTAAGTGGTCCGGATTGCTGCATAACAGGTAATATCAAGGCCAGCAGGGAAAACCTGGATGTAAATGCTAGCGGCGCTGCATCATATCTTTCTTTCCATACTAACACTCTATACAAAGGTAAAAAACGGCACATGCCATGATTACAGGAGGGGAAAAGAACTCTGCACTAACTCTGTGGACTGTGGACTGTGAGGCTGCAGACATTCCTGGAGGGCAGTTGGAGGGGTGGCCAGCAGTTTTTTTCTGTGCTAGTAAGCCCTGGTCGTCAGGGTAAAAATACCCCTCATGTAATATCTTGAGTGTACGCCGATTGGGAAGCCCTGCACCTCCATAGATCCCCCCCCCCCCCCCCAAGGGACTTATGTGTGTCAAAGCTATATTGCTTAAATGAAGGCTTGGCTCATTGGGGGTCAGTGAGTAGATATCGTGAAATGCTCAGGGGTTTAGTATTAAAGGTGTTAGCACTGTCGTAACCTCCTGTAGCCTGTGGCAACTGTGTTAACCAAGGAGGGGTCTGCCTGGTGGCACCCTTACTGGATATACTGTGTCACTGAGCGGGGGGCATACAGTGCGTGTCCCCACCCGGTGTAAATAACGGAGTGTATTGAGGTAATAATATATAATACACATAGTATCTGCCTGTTGGATAAATAACATACAATGCAGAACTTGCGATCCGCCAAAGACAAAAACCCGCAACTCTCAGCAGCAGCGTCAGCAGCTGCAAAGTTGGAGCAATATGCCGACGCCTCAGCTGTGACCCCTCCAAAGAAGGGGGCACAACCGAAAACTCACCAGGGGGGATCCCCGATAGGAAAAGCTAAGGTCAGCAACTAGCTATGCCAACAGGGGGGGTCACAGGCTACCCAATCATCCAAAACCCATAATCCAAAAGGCTCGGGGTCAAATGATCAAAATATAAATACGGAGATCAGCACCGTCGCAACCTTGACTTTAGAGAAAGAACCAACACTTGGCTGTAGGGGTGTGTAACTCCTCACTTAAGGAACTTTGCGATCAGATGAGGGGTGTAAAAGCAGACCTGTTATTGGTCAGGCAAGACCTTCAGAAAACCGCTGAGCGAACAGCAGCTTTGGAGGAAAGAGTAGGCCTACTGGAGGACGATGTATCCCCCCTGATTAAAGAAATGAAATTATTGAAGGAGCAGGTTTCCAGACAAGCTTCTAAATTAGATGAAATGGAGAACAGGAGCCGAAGGGATAATGTGAGATTAGTGGGGCTCCCGGAGAAAAGCGAGGGTTCGGACCCGCCTGAATTCATTGAAAGGTGGTTGGTGGAGTTGTTTGGGAGAGAATCATTTTCTGCCTCTTTTTCAGTCATAAGAGCCCACAGGGTCCCCTTCAGAGCTCCTCCGGCAGAGGGTTATCCCAGACCTCTGCTTATAAGGTTTCTCAATTATAGAGATAAAGTAGTGTTGCTTCGGAAAATTAGAGAGGTAGGGTCTGTTTTTTTCAAGGAGGCCAGAGTTTCTTTCTATGCCGATTTTTTTTTTTTTCACCGGACTTGCAGAAAAGAAGGGCAGAATTCATTCAATCAAAACGCGCTTTACAGAAATTCAATCTCCCTTATGCCCTTCTGTACCCTGCAAAACTACGAGTATCAGCTCTGGGGGGAACTTTGTTTTTTGACTCCCCTCTTGGGGTAGAGAAGTGGCTGGAGGAGAATAGAGAAAAGTTTGTAAATTCAGTGTAAGGGGTTTGGGAGTTATGGTCAGTTTGGAAAACCTTGTTGATGTGTGGGCGGGGGGTGGGGGGAGGAGGGTTACACAGGCGATGGAGTACAGAAGTGGATGGGGAATGAGTTTGAGATGAAGCGAATGGTAGTAGTGGGAGCTAGATGGGTAACGGTCACGGTCAACCCCCAGGGGGTTCACCTAGATAGGTGGTGGGAGGGGGGATGGAAGAGAGAGGGGTGGGGGATGGGAGGTGGGGAGGATGGTTAGGGTAGCATGTTTAAAAAAAAAAAATAAAAAGGAGAAAGGAAAAAAAAAAAAAAAAACCTACAAAGAAAATTTATACACGAGTGGTAAATACCTGGGCTGGAACCAGGGATACACATCTAGATATACACCTAGACACACTTAGATATAATGACAGGAAACTGGCTCTTAAGATAATTTATACACGTTTTAAAATTTACGAGTACACGAAGTATACCAAGTTGGAATTATTATGGTGTTATTTTTTGATCCTACAGGTAGTATACATGGGGTGAAACTCACTTAACAGTAAATAAGCTTAGTCTTGGCAGTAGGACTTGTATCGTTTGCTTCCGGTCCCTCCACCCTGTCCCCTTAACTAGCGGTGGATGCAGGCTGAAATGTTGAAAATCAGTTCCTGGAATGTTAGAGGATTAGGGACTCCCCTTAAGAAACTGGCAGTGCTCTCAGTGCTAGAGAATTACAGGGTAGACCTGGTCTGCCTGCAGGAAACCCACCTCACCAGAGATACAACACAATTCTTACAGATGCATAAATTTCAACATCAATATCATGCGGTTCACTCTTCCTATAGTAGAGGGGTGAGCATTCTTGTGAGAACTGGGGTTAACTTTTCCTGCAGGCAAACCAGGATTGATGAAATGGGTCGATTCATTTTCTTATTTTGCTCTATTAATGGCGCCATGTATGTACTGGCAAATATATATATCCCCCCTCCCTTTAACCTAGATGTCATGCTTAAATTGAATGAATTCTTGATAGATAAAAAGGAAGTCCCTATTATAGTAGTGGGAGACTTTAATGAGGTGTTAGAAAATTGGACCGCTTCCCGTTGAGAACCGTATCGGAGTATACCGCTAAAAGCCGTCTGAGTCAGTTTATAGAGAAAGTGGGGTTGGTGGATCTATGGCAGGTGCGGAATCCGGGGGTGCTCCGATACTCATGTAGCTCAGCGTCACACTCGACCCTCTCGAGGATAGACATGGCCATGGGTAACGATAGAACATCCCAGTTAATAGGTGAGATTATCTATGGGTCAAGAGGGGTCTCAGACCATTCCCCCATAGTGATTTCACTGAAGGTAGGGGGACATAGTCCAAGGAAGGAATGGAGAATAAGTCCGCATTGGCTTGAGGTAATTAGGAAGGGAGATGGAATTTCATCCATACTGAGGGAGTTTGTTAGCTTTAACCAGGGAACAGTGACACCCGTAGTACTTTGGGATACGTGCAAAGCCTTCCTTAGGGGGGTTTTAATACAACATATGGCCAAATTTAATAAAGAAGAAAAACGGGAGGTAGAGAACTCTTTAGAGGATGTAATGGAGTCCGAAAACAACTTTATAAGAGATCCAACCCCTGAAAAGGAAAAGATCTGGCAAGAGAAACAGCGGGGCTATAAACAGATTACTATGCAGAAGGCTGAGACTAGGCGGCTCCTCCAGTGTCAGGTATCCCTAGTAGAGGGTGGGAAGAGTACTAGCCCAGTTGGTGAAATCCAATAAGGCTCCATCAACGGTCCTTGCTATCAGAGCACAAGATGGAGAGATCCTCTCAAGCCCCTTAAAAATAGTGCAAACTTTTAGAGACTACTATAAAAAGCTGTGCACTTAACAAAAAAAAAGTAAAGAGACAGAGATGGAGGCTTTCTTGGGGAAGTTATCAATTCCGTCTCTATCGCAGGAGGAAAGGGATCGGTTGGAATCCCCAATAACAATTTCAGAATTACAACAAGCAATTAAAAGTATGGCGTGTCTTAAATCGCCAGGCCCCGATGGAATACCAATCGAGGTCTACAGGCACTATGGGGAGGTGCTAGTCCCAGAACTACTGAAGGCCTTGGGGGATGCGCATGAGGGGGGGCGGCTGCCGGTATCAATGCTAGACGCAACAGTTATAGTCCTGCAGAAAGAGGGGAAAGATCCCCTTGACATGGCTGCTTATAGGCCAATCTCCCTAATTTGTACAGATGCTAAAATTTTGGCCAAGGTCCTGGCTGCCAGATTGAGCAGAGTCATACATAAATTAATACACGAGGACCAGGCGGGTTTTATGACCAATAGATCTACAAGCCTAAACATTAGAAGGGCTTTCTTGAACTTGCAGTCTACTATGGAGATGAGAGTTCAAGAGCCCTGTTGACTCTGGATATTTCCAAAGCCTTCGACAGTGTGGAATGGGATTATATGTGGCACATACTGGGAAAGTTTGGTTTTGGTCCATCATTTATTGGATGGATTAAGATGCTTCATAACAGCCCTAAGGCAAGAGTAAAAATAAACAATGAATTTTCAGAATGGTTTGTATTAGAGAGGGGGACAAGACAGGGGTGCCCCTTGTCCCCGTTGCTTTTTGCTCTGGTAATGGAGCCCCTGGCTATGTCCATCAGAGCGAGCCACGAGATAAAGGGATTCCAGAAGGGGTTGATTGAGGAAAGAATTGCGTTATACGCAGACGACATTCTGTTGTTTTTGGATGATAAGAACTCAGTGGCAGGGGTAAAAAGAATAGTGGCGGAATTCGGTAATTTTTCCGGTTTGGAAATAAACTGGGAGAAATCCGAGTTCCTACCGCTAGCCCCCTTAGGAACACCAACTGTGCCTGGATTGCCCCAGGTGGCAGTCGTGGAAGCACTGAAGTACTTGGGGATCGTTTTAACGAAGGACCCCAACCAATACGTTAGTAAGAATCTAGTACCTCTCCTAGCCAAATTTTAACAAAAGATAAGCATATGGAGATGCCTCCCCTTGTCAGTAGCGGGAAGATGCAGTCTGATAAAAATGGTCTGGATGCCCCAATTGTTATACATCTTACACAACTCCCCAGTCTGGATCAGTAAGAGCTGGTTTAGGAAAATAGAGACTCTATTTAGGGATTTGATATGGAAAGTTGGGCAGGCTAGGCTTCGGTTGCAGGTTCTCCAGCTCCCCACTAAAGAGGGGGGTTTGCTCTTTCTCACCCGGAGCGTTATTTCCTCGCATCCCAATTACAGCACCTAATGGGCTATGGAGTATCAGAGGGCGGCACTTCGAATGGCAGGTTAATCCTGTTAAATGCTCGGCATAATACGCTTATTGAGGCTTTGGAGGCAGATATGTTCTATCATAAATTCCCGATTAGGTTGCTAATTAAGCTTTGGAAAGCTGTTAAACTAATGGGGTATGAGGAATTTATAGAATACACCCCTATTTGGAACAACCGGAACCTACAAGAAGTTCGAAAAATTGGAAGGAGCAGAGGGTGGGAGGCTGGCGGTATTAAAAAGCTGAGACGGCTCTACTCAGGTAATACTCTTAAAGAATTTCCCGAGCTGGTTAGGGAATTTAAGATCCCTCAGAGCTCCCTGTTTTTCTACCGACAGATAGAACATGCTCTCAGGGCACAATTTGGTGATCAGTTCCCGGGCTGGGTGGAAATGCCCTTAGCTCGCCAGCTGCTACAAGTAGTACCTACTAGGGGGCTGATAACCAAAATTTATGAACAACTAAGCAACTCGGAGAATAGAATGAGAATACTCCAGAAGGTAAGAGCTAAATGGGAGGAGGAACTGGGGGTAATCTCTGGGGAACAATGGAGGAGAATATTCGAGATGGCGTCCCAGGTGTCAGTATCCCCTCCACAGAAGATTTCCCATTTAATGCTGCTTAATAGGGCCTACTATACCGCAAAACGGCTCTTTAGGTTTGGTAGAAGGCCCAATGATAGATGCCCTAGGTGCCAAGAGTCGGGGGACCTTATCCATCTACTCTGGAGATGTCCTAAGCTATTTCGATACTGGGAGGGAGTAATCAGTACCTTGGGGGATGTCTGCACGTCAGTAAAAAGGGAAGCGGTGGAATGTATTTTGGGCTATAGAAGGGTAAGGGGAGAGAGGAGGTGTATTACTCAAGCAATCCTGAGAAGTTTATTTCAGGCTAGAAAAATTATAATGCTAAGGTGGCAATCAAAGGACCCCCCGACAATGTACGACTGGATAGATACATTGGACGTCTCTATCGGTAGAGAGAGATTGGAGTACATTAAAAGGAGGAACCTCCAGGAATTTGAAAAAATGTGGAAGCCATGGTTGGATAGGGTGGTCGGATTAAGGGGTAAACTTGGAATGTAAGGGATTAGGTTGATAACCCAGATATACACGCACTAGAGGAATATAGAATGGGTTGGATACATGATGAAAATTAGGGTCATTAGTGGTTAGATGTAGCTAGGTATTAGAAAACACTAAACCTTGTAGATAGGTAGGTTCTCACATGGGAAGGTTATGGGAATAGAGGGGGGGGGGGGGGGGGGCGCGTAGGGGGTTATTTATAAAATATTTAATAGTCCACTATTAGTACTAATAAGGGGCTTTGGGGGTGGGGATCCCATAAGCCCAGCTTTCTATAAGTGGTCTTCTCCTAGCTCTCTTTTATTGTATTTCTTGCTTCTCCCTCTCCTCTGTATGTAGGTCTGCAGGTGTCAATGATACCTTTAGTATCCCAGAGAGGGAGGAACAGGATTTATACAACCTGTTCGGCTCAAGAGGGGCTTTTTAAGCAGCCTGAGGTTAATTAGGTTAAGAATTAATTTGGGAGAGTACTCAATAAAGCTTTTATATATTTATCTGTATTACAATCGATGAAAGTAATGGAAAAAAAAAGGGGGGGAAGAAAACCACAATGATGTAAATCCAAGTCAGCGACAATAAATGATCAATACGCTGATTAAGCCAGGCGGCGGTGATTGCTGAAGTGGTAAAATAAAAAAAATTTAAAAAGATGAAACGTACGTCGAGGCGCATTCCAGTCACATAATTTCCGGTCCCAAACTTCCGTTTTCTTCTAACACGACAGGGGAACGCATGCCAGCTCGAGGCTCCAGAGCGGCTTGCAATCCTTCCCTAAACCGTCCGTAAGTATTCCCAGTGCCGGGACTAGGCACTTGTTAATGTAAGCAGCCATTTGGCTTTTATTTTTCTATTTTTAATAAATGATTTTACACTATGGAAATTTCTCTCTCATTTGTGATGGGTTACCCTGGTGGAAAGGAGGCTGTTATGTGGAAGGATACCCCGGTCCATCTCCAGTAATTACGGAAGCAAGCATAAAGACCCACAAACCAAGTCTATTTTGACCTTTTTTTGTTAGAGGTAATGTCCTTCAGGTGAGTAGGAATTTCTACCAAACACACCGGGTGCAATTTGTTCGTACCTGTTTATGGTGATGGTGACAAGTTTTGGAAAATGATCACAGGAGAAAATGTATGGACTTTTAAATAATAATAATTACATATGTATATTGTTTATGGTCTTAGAGATGACTGGGGACTATCTGGTCACCGGAAATCTCTATGATCAACATCCGGCAGTGGCCGATTCTTCCTCCGGTTCGCCTACTGTACGGGCGAGCCCGGAGAAGCACCGGAGGGCGGTGTCACTTCCTGCCACCTGTAAAAACGATTATGCGGCTGAACTGATGTTAAAAAAAAAAAAAAAATTATAAGAACTGATAATTTTAATTTTTTCAGGAAAAGAGAAATTTCCAACATAAGGTACAGGAAAATACACTTTGTAGTAATGAAAGTACTTCTGGCATATAATCAACAGCATAGTTCGGTGCAGACGTACACAGCTTAAAACCGTTGGCAGTATGCAGAATTATCGTGTTACTCGGATAGTACAACATTTTCTGGCCTGTATAAAGGTGCATAAACAAATGTAGGAGGAGAAAGATATAATGAAAAGGTTGAGGAGAGTCAGGTAAAGAAAAAAAAGAACAGGCTGGAAAGAAAGTAGTGAAGGAAAGAGAAGAAGAGAGTACTACCACCCGCCCCTAAAGCCCTGCGCCACCTGGGAAGCACCAGTCATGGGTACTGGCAGTCTCTGCAAAATCGAGGGTTACGGAGCATTAGGTTGTAGGAGTCTCCAATAGGACCCAGGGCTCCCATACTCGATTATGTTTTATCAAGAGTGTCATTTAGAGAGGCCATCAGGTACTCCATTCTTTTAACATCTCTGATCCCGGAGTGCAGCTCAAATAGTGAGGTGGGGTTCCCCCTTTTTCCACCTCAGGGCCACCAAACGCCACGCTGCAGTTAGCATGTGTGCCAAGAGTTTTTTTGACAGTTTAGAGAAGGAGGTAGGTGGGAGGTCCAAAAAGAAAGTTTTCGGGTCGAAGGGCACTCCAGTATCAAAGATGTTTTGAAGCAGGGAGTACACCATCTGCCAATAGGGATGAGTAGAGGGTAAGTCCAATAGACATGAAATGGCGTCCCCCTATCCTTACAACATCGCCAACATCGGGGGTCAGCCGAGGGGTATATGGAGTGGAGCAGGTCAGGGGTCTGATACCAGTGAAATAGAATCTTATTTCTTTATCGTACATCACGGGACACAGAGCACCAGAATAAAGACTATGTGGGTTATACGCTTACCTTTAGGTGATTGGACACTGGCAACCAATAGTAAGACGGTTCCTCCCATATAACCCCTCCTATACCGGAAGTACCTCAGTTTTTTCGCCAGTGTCTTGAAGGTGATGGTCATGGCTTTTGAAGCTCTTCAGATTTTTCAAAGATGTTCCACTGAGGACGTTATAATCGGATCCATTCGGATGGCTTAACAAAAGCTAAAGGGATGGTACCCGAACCTCGGTTCAAGAACGAGGTGTTGCTTGTAATGTGTCCTGTATAGGCGCTGGACCCTTGTTAAATTGGTATTCCTGGTCAATCTTGCCCAAGGTAAACCAGAAAGGGTGCTTTACAGGTCCAGGGGTGTGGACCCCAAAATATGGGGGACCCGGTCCTTAGAGGTGCTACCCGCCGTGAACAGGCCCTGCTGCTTGGGATGGTGAGTACTCCCTTTGGGAATTTTTTTATATATATATTTCCCTCTGAAACCTGCTGGTAAACCTTAAACCTGTGTCTGGGATTACAGATGGCCGGTATGGCGCACTTTTGGTGAGCGTGCGCGCATGCGCCGGCGTGTGTGTGTGCGCGTGTGTGCCGCTACCGTGCGCAAGTACATATTTGTGGGGGCACACCCTACAATGCGCTTAAATTCAAGATGGTGCTGCTATAGGTCACGGATGCGTCACGTGCGTCAGTGCGGCGGGCATGCCGCTTATCACGCTGATGCGCGCGCTCACTCTCAGGCTAAGGCTTTATAGGGATGGAGCTCCTGGCGTGTGCATGGACAGCACAGAGTGATAGTGGGCACGTGAGTCTGTAGGTCTTGGACACAGTTGTGACAGGTTGAAGGCTGGTTGTAGTTTGTAGGGAGTACTCCTTTTCTTCCTTGTGTGTAAGCAATGTCTTCCAGAAAATGAGGTATAGGGAACAAGGCAAGCAAAGGGGTAAGAGTACCTCCTTTAAAAACAGGAGACCAACCCCATGCTGATGCAGCCTCAGTTTCTCCCGAAAGACCTGCAGTATCTGGCCTGGCTGAGCCATTGCATTTGTCAGGCATAGTGGCCACTACCAATATACCTGCCTCGGCTTATGTTACAAAGGATGATTTGGCATCTGCCTTAGCAGGCCTTGAGGGCAAAATAGCTGGCATGATTGCCTCTGTAACACAGGGGGGGAGGAAGCGTAATAGATCTCCCTCCCCTGAGCCTGGGCCAAGTGGAGAGTCACTAGAGCACCAGGGCTCTTATAGCCAGATGGGTCCAGGTGATCTGGAACCAGAATGGGCGGAGGATTTGGAAGAGGTGGTCATAAAAGACCGGGAGGAAGGAGAGGCTGAAGAATCCTCAGGTGAGGACTCCGGCTCGGAAGAGCCAATTTCAGCCTCCCATTCCCAAAATTTGTTTATCCAATCTCTAATTGAGATGGTACGAATTGGGTTTAAGTTACCCCCGGTTCAGGAGTCTGGACTCTCCTGCTCTACTTTGGGATCTTTGCGACCTCAGCAGATTTCCCAAGCGTTCCCTTTGCATCCGTTACTGCAGCAGGTGGTTTACGATTACTGGGAGCACCCTGACAGGATATGTTTACCTCCAAAAAGGTTTTCTATCTTGTATCCTATGGGGGACACCTTTTGGTGGACGCTGCCATATCTTCAGCAAATAAAAGTTTAACCTGTCCAGTGGATAATGCCCAGGTATTTAAGGATCCGGCTGATTAAAATCTAGAGTCCTTATTAAAAGCCTCCTTTTCGGTGGCTGGTGCAGCAGTTCAGCTAGCAGTTGCAGCTATTGGGATTTGCCAATCCCTAAAGGATCGCTTTAAAAGGTTGGTAAATAACCTACCTTCCCAGGAGGAATCTGCCGAGGAATTGTCGGAGATTCCTCATGGCTTATGTTTTGCAGTAGACGCATTGAAGGACTCAATCCAACAGATGTCTCGTTTTGCGTTACTGTCAATCCATACGCACAGAGTCTTGTGGCTAAACAACTGGTCTGCTGAGACGCCATGTAAAAGGCTACTCGCAGCTTTTCCATTCCATGGAGAGCGCTTGTTTGGCGAGGATCTGGATAAATGTATCCAAAAGATCTCTGGAGGAAAGAGTGCCCTACTCCCTATTAAAAAGAAAGGGTGGCAACCCTCTTACAAAATTCCCAATGCTCCAGGAACCTAGTGCTTCTTCCCCCTAAGCGGTATCGACGGCCTCAGCCGTCTGGGTTTAAAAGACCCCAGGGTCAGAAGAAACCCTGGACCCAAAAGCCACCCAAGCCCAACTCCAAGTCTACCTTGTGAATGGGCGCCCCCGCTCTCACGGGGGGGGGCAGGCTTTGGCTATTTGGGGATGCTTGGGAAGAACTGGTTCAAGACAGATGTGTCATTTCCACTGTAAAATATGGTTACAGAATAGAGTTCCGGGAAATCCCCCCAATTCAGTTTCAGTACTCAAGGGTTCCGTCGGATCCAGAGAAAAGAAGATGCCTATTCCTAGCTTTACAGCATCTGCTGATGCAGGGAGTAATTGTAAAGGTTCCGCACGAGGAAAAATTCAAGGGGTTTTACTCAAACCTATTCACCGTGCCAAAACCAAATGGGGAAGTAAGGCCCATTTTGGACCTCAAGGCTCTCAACCTCTTTGTAGACATCCGATCCTTCCGCATGGAGTCGGTTCGTTCAATAATAAAATCCCTGAGAAAGGGAGACTATTTAGCGTCCATAGATATCAAGGACGCGTACCTTCATGTGCCGATCTTCGGTCCACATCAAAGGTTCCTACACTTCGCAGTAGAGGGCAATCATTTCCAGTTCGTGGCATTGCCATTCGGTCTGGCCATGGCCCCCAGGGTTTTCACAAAGATTCTGGCCCCAGTATTGGCTTCCCTAAGGTCTCAGAAGATCTCCGTAGTAGGATATCTGGATGATCTTCTCCTAAGAGATTGCTCTCGTCCCATACTGGTTCAAAATGTGTTAAGAACAGTATGGGTTTTACAACGCCTAGGTTGGATTCTAAATGTGGACAAGTCAGCTCTTTGTCCGACCCAAGCCTTGGTGTATCTGGGTCTGGTCTTAGACACCGCCCAGGAAAGGGTGTTAATGCCCCCCTTAAAGGTCGTCTCCATAGTGGAACTCGTCCAGAAGGTGAAAAAACCTCTAACACCTTCTATTCGGCTGTGCATGAGGTTACTGGGCAAGATGGTATCATCCTTCAACGCAGTGCCATATGCACAGTTCCACTCCAGAGTGTTCTAGAACAGTATTCTAAGAGCCTGGGACAAGTCGGCTTGAACCTTGGATCAACCTATGGTTCTATCTCCACAGGTACTATCTCTTGGTTAAAAACCAGCAATTTGAGGAAAGGGAAATCTTTCCCGCCAGTAGCCTGGAAAGTCGTAACTACAGACGCCAGTCTTCTCGGCTGGGGAGCAGTCCTAGAGGAGGCGTCTGTTCAGGGAATATGGTCCCAGACAGAAAGGACCCTGCCCATCAGTCTTTTGGAGATTCGGGCAGCTTGTCTGGCTCTGCGATTCTGGACTTCCAGATTGCGGGGTCTTCCTGTCAGAGTCCAGTCCGACAACTCCACGGTAGTGGCATATATCAACCACGAGGGAGGTACCAGGAGTCGGGCAGCCCAAAGAGAGGTAAATCATATATTGACTTTGGCAGAGAAACATGTGCCGTTTCTGTGTGCAGTGTTTATCCCGGGGGTAGACAATTGGCAGGCAGATTTCCTAAGTCACTAGAAATTGTTGCCAGGGGAATGGTCCCTGCGTCCCAAGGTTTTTCTACAGATCTGCCAATACTGGGGGACCCCGAGATATGGATCTGCTGGCATCCAGATTCAATGCCAAGCTGGGCAGGTTCGTATCCAGGACCAAGGATTTGCTTGCTGTCGGGATAGACTCATTAGTATTTCCTTGGGATCAGTATTCTCTGATATATGCCTTCCCTCCGATCCAAATCCTGTCGCACTTATTACGCAGAATACAGGAGGAACAAAAACCAGTGATCCTAGTGGCCCCGGAGGTCCTGGTACTTGGAGATTGTGAAGTTGGCAGTAGGGGACCCACTGGTCCTTCCATGCCGTCCAGATCTATTGTCTCAAGGACCCATATTCCATCCTTCTTTACGGTTGCTGAATTTGATGGCTTGGCTATTGAGACCAGAATATTGAAAGACCGTGGTATTATGGGTTCAGTCTTGTCTACTTTGATAAACACTAGAAAGTCAGTTTCTAGAGCTATCTATTATAGAGTCTGGAAATCATACATTTCTTGGTGTGAGGAAAGGAAATGGAACCCTCGTAGGTATACGATTGGAAGAGTTCTTGCCTTTCTTTAAGCAGGAGTAGACTTGCAGCTGGCTTTAGGGACAATTAAAGGACAGATTTGGGCCTTATCGATTTTTTTCCAAAGACCAATTGCATCTCATTCTTTGGTGCGAACCTTTGTCAAGGGAGTAACACACTTAAGGCTGCCGGTTAAACCACCTTATGTCCCTTGGACCTAAATTTGGTACTGTCAGCCTTACAGTATCAACCGTTTTAACCTATTAGGCATATTCCTTTTGTCCTATTGACCAGAAAATTGTTTTTTTTTTTTTTTTTTTTTTGGTGGCTATAACATCGGCTAGAAGGGTGTCAGAATTGGCCGCCCTTTCTTGCAAAGAACCTTTTTTGATTCTTCATCAGGACAGAGTGGTCATGCGCCCTCGTCCGGATTTTCTACCGGTTTCCAAATTTCATTTGAATTAGGATATCATTTTACCTTCCTTTTTTCCAAAACCTAAGACTAGGGAGGAAAGGTCGCTTCACTCACTGGATGTGGTAAGGGCGATCAAAGTTTACTTGAAAATGTCAGCTCCTTTTCGGAAGACTGACTGTTTTTTTGTCTTGCCAGAGGGTCCTAAGAAGGGACAGCAGGCAACAAGTTCAACTATATCCAGGTGGATTCATCAGACTATTATCCAGGCGTATGGATTAAAGTGCAGGGTTCCACCTTGGCATTTAAAAGCACACTCCACTAGAGGGATTAGTGCATCATGGGCAGTACGCCAACAGGTGTCTATGGCTCAGGTTTGCAAAGCGGCCAGTCTTCAGTTCATACGTTCACCAAGTTTTACCAGGTGGATGTCAGATCTCAAAGGGAGACTATTTTTGGCCACAGCGTGTTGCAGGCGGCAGCTTTATAGTCTCAGGCCCGTTGGGCTTAGGGGTAATGTTTCCCCCACCCCCCCCCGTCTCAGGTGCATTGCTTTAGGACATCCCACATAGTCATTATTATGGTGCTGTGTGTCCCGTGATGTACGATAAAGAAAAACAGATTTTTAAAACAGCTTACCTGTAAAATCCTTTTCTTGGAGTACATCACGTGACACCGAGGTCCCTCCCCTCTTTCTGGGATCGTCGTTGCTTGCTACAAAACTGAGGTACTTCCGGTATAGGAGGGGTTATATGGGAGGAACCGTCTTGCTATTGGTTGCCAGTGTCCAATCACCTAAAGGTAAACGTATAACCCACATAGTCATTATTATGGTGCTCTGTGTCCCGTGATGTACTCCAAGAAAAAGATTTTACGGGTAAGCTGTTTTAAAAATCCGTTTTTTCTCATTATAGAGCGTACAGATGGAGCTCTTAGATGCCTGTGACCATATGAGCTGTGTTCAGGGGTATGTCTACACCCAGGGCCTGCTCCCACTTACCCATATAGGCATGCCGTGGTCCGGCTGGTGATAAATCCATGGTCAGGAGCTGATAAGTGCGCAAGATCATACCTTCAGGGGACGAGCCTTCTAGACACAGTTTTTCAAATTCAGTTAAGGGGGAGAATTGAAGATTCGTTACCAAAGATTGCGCATAATGCCGTATTTGCAACTAGCTAAAAAAAAGCCTGTCTGGGTATATTAAAGGCATCTTGCAGATCTTGGAAGGATCTTAGGGATCTGGTTCTGGGGTCTACCAATTGACCGTAGCGAAATAGGGCCTTATCCATGCAGAAGTGAGACATCTGTGAGGTCAAGCTATCTGGCATATTGGGTGTGAATAAGAATGAGGTGACTGGGGAAGAGGTGGTGGTAAGCGTGTATGATTTTGCGCGCCGCCACAGCATGCGCAGAAGTGCCATTGGCCCTAGTAGCTGTATGCCGCCAGACACTACATCAGGGCTCAATAGCATGGAATTTGGATGAACGGGGGCTAACCATAATTTCTCAATTTGTGTCCATCGGTTATAGGCGTGGAGAGTGCACTAAGAGGCTACAGGGCGTAACTGGGCAGCTAAATAATACTTGGCTATGTTAGGGAATGCAAGGCTGCCTTGATTGCGGGGAGCGTACAGGACCGATCTAGTAATCCGGTGCCTCTTATAGTTCCAGAAAAAATTATCAAGTCGCCCTGGAGCCTCCTAAAGTGTGGGGATGGGTAGTTTCTCAAAAAGGTATAAAAGTTTTGGTAGGATTGTCATCTTTAAGATCGCAAGGCGGCCGAGAAGACAGTTTTAGAGATTTCCACTTGGTCAGAGAGGCCCTGATGGAGGTGTATAGTTGGGGGGAAATTGGCTTTATAGAGTGTCGTATGTGGGCGTGAGGTGGACCCCGAGGTATTTTAAGGAAGAGGTCTTCCACGTGTAGTTAAATGTTTGCGAGAGGGCCGATATTGTTTGGTGGGGTATATTAAGGGGGAGGGCTTCCGTTTTTGAATTATTGATTTTGTATCCTGAGAGAGCACTATACCGGTCTAGCTCTATGTGTAGATTCGGGAGAGAGACATGGGGTTGCGTGAGAGTGAGGAGGACATCGTCCGCAAATAAGGAAATGTGCGGAACGCTCGGGTCGTTATACATAGTTGAATAATAGTTATGAAAAAGTTGGGAAATTTTAGTGGGGTGAGATTGAAGGACGCCATTTTCATCTTTAAGGTCAGTGGGTTAGGAAGTTGCCGTCCGCTCGTGAAGTTGTCTTGCTAGAAGCGTATGTGGTTTATTGGCCTTGTCGTAGTAGGTCTGTCATAGCCTAAGCAGCGCTTTCTCTATCTTACCCAGGTCTATGTCCTTTAGCCCAGTCCTGATGCTTATAAGTTCCCTGAGAATGGTTAGGAACAGGGATGAGAGCAGTCGTGCTTCCAAGTGTTTGAGTTTGTCTAATAGGGCTCGGCGGGTTGCATTAGCGTTCCTTTTTTGAGCAGTGTGATATGCACTGACCTCTGAAGACCGCCTTATGACCCTCCCACAGGGAGGAGGTAGAGACCTCAGGAGAGCTGTTTTCTGCAAAGTACAGCTTCAGGGTTTATTCCAGTTCCACTCTGAAAGGGTCATGTTTGAGTAGAAAATCATTTAAGCGCCACTGACATGTACAAAAGGATCCCGGGGAGAGTGTGAGGGAAAGTTTAATCGGAGCGTGGTCCGACCAAGAGAGAGCCTGAATATCTGAGCCTGTATAGGCTCTCGGGGTCGGAGCATTGACAAAAAAGTAGTCCAGTCATGAGTGGGACTTGTAGGGGTGGGAGTAAAAAGTGAATTGTTTAGCTGATGGGTAGGCGGTGCGCCAAGTATCGAACAGGGCATAATTCCTGGTTAATTGGCGAAAGAGGGTGGATTTTCTATCAACGGCCGTGGGGGTTTTCCCATACCCTAAGGAGTGTTTGTCAAGGCATGGGGAGTAGGTCAGGTTAAAGTCCCCTCCAATGACCAAATATTGGTGGGGAGCAGCAAATAGTCGTTTATACACTTTGGACAAAAAGGAGTTTTGATTGGTGTTCGGGGCATATATGTTGCATAAAGTGAGATTGGTACCCTGCCTGGAACCTCTAAGAATAAGATAGTGCCCTAGTGGATCTGAGTACAGGAATTGTAACAGGAAGGGGGAACCCTGCTTAAAAAGGATTGCTACCCCTGCTCGTTTAGGTGGGTTGGAGGCCAGGTATATTTGAGGGAAGTTTTTAAGGGCGAATGCCATGATGCCGGTTTTAGCGAGATGTGTGTCTTGGATAAAAATGTCAGCCATGGACCGCTTAAACTCTTGTAGTGCTAGGCCCCGCTTGATATTGGAGTTGAGGCCCTTCACATTTAGTCATAGTATGTCACTCATGGGGGGGGGGGTAGCTTTGTGGGTCCGTTCCCCCGGGACAGCTTAGAAATGGAGATTCACAGCAGAATTGGTAATGCTGGCATGCTTATCCCAAGCCCCTCTAATAATGCTTTCTTTATCGTACATCATGGGACACAGAGCCTTAAGTAATTACTTAATGGGTTATAGGCCACCTTCAGGTGATGGACACTGGTATACCCAATCCAAGAAGTTCATTCCCTATATAACCCCTCCTCCTCCTTCCAGGGGCAGATCAGTTTTTTCACCAGTGTCTAAGGTGTTGGTCGTGAGTGAAGTGCTCTGAGGAGCTCCAGGAGGGATCCATGCTGGTTTTAAATAGCCTCCATAGACCAGATCCATCGCACGAACGTGGGAACATTTTTAAATGTAAAAAGGGGTGGAATTTTTTCTTGGAGGGGCGGGGCCTAAGCACGGTGCCGTGAACGTCCACGAGGACGCACGGCAGGCATAAACAGATAAAACTACAGCTGGGACAGTCTCTCTTCGGCTGACGAGGAGGAAACAAACAGCCTGCACACAGGGACAAAGGAGCTGTGGGACACGTGAGGGTTGCAAGCTGGCATTCCTGATACATGATGGACACTTTTTTTTCCCAGTACTAGGCTGAACCTTATAGCGGCTTTAAATGTCATGACTATATTCAGCGATTAAGTGCAATTGTATAGCGCCTCTGTTTTTGTGCTTAGGACTATGCCTACCAAAAAAGGCACCACAAAGACCAAAGAAGTAAAGGTTTCACCCCCAGGCGTTAGGATCTCGAGTCGCATTCCCACGCTGTCATCCTCGCCTGAATTACCAGTTACGGCAAGCCAGGTTGAGCCATTGGACTAAATTGATGGTACAACTGCTTCTCACATCTTAGTCCCTGTATACATGACTGAAGATGTCCTTTCCTCCTCCCTGCAGGGGCTGGAAGGAAAATTAGCACCTTTAATGGCATCCTCCATTCAAATGGATAGGAAGCGTGCTAGATCCCCCTCCCCCACTTCAGAACCTTTGCAAGGGGAACAGTGGGCTCAGGATGAGTTGTTGCCCTTAATCGATCAGGAGGAAAAACAAACCGATAACGGTAGATAAACCTTTTTCAGACTCACAATCTAAGAAATTGCTGATACAAACTCTTACGGAGATGGTTCCACTTTCATGCTGCCCCTAACGCACTCTCCTGAAAACTCGGTTTCTTCCTTGGGTTCCTTAAAACCTTCTCAGCCTTTGCATGCGTTTCCTGCACATGCATTGCTAGAACAGCTTATTTTTGCTGAATGGGATCACCGGATTAGCATTTTCTCCCTCCTAAGAGATTTTCAATTCTCTATCCCCTGGAGGAGAAATTCTCCAAAAAATGGAAAGTACCAGCAGTTGACGCTGCAGTTTCCAGTGTGAATAAAGGCCTAACTTGTCCTGTAGACAATGCACAAATGCTTAAGGATCTAACAGATAAAAAGTTGGAATCCCTGTTTAAAATCTACTTTTTCCTTGGCAGGTGCCGTTACTCAGACTGCAGTCGCTGCAATAGGCGTCTGTCAATTACTAAAGGACCAATTTAAACAGGCCCTTAGAGAGATTCTTGCACAACAAGCTCGGGAATTGGCTGAACTACCAAAAGCATTATGCTTTGCCATAGATGCCATTAAAGATTCTATTCACCAGGGGTCTTGCGCTTATGCTTGTGCATATGTGTAGAATCCTGTGGTTAAAAAATTGGTCAGCTGAAGCACCATGACTGGGTTTCCTTTTCATGGGGAGCGATTATTTGGAGAAGACTTGGACAAATATATCCAAACAATTTCTAGTGGGAAAAGTACTCTTTTGCCAGTCAAAAGAAAGTATAAATGTCCTTCATTTAAATGGGCTCTTTCCCCTGCACCAGGGGCTTCTGCCTCTAGGCAGTGGCGACGGCCTCTGCCATCAGACTAGAGGAAAACCTCAGGTCAGTAGTGTCTATCCTTCTAGGAGGAGAATTTTTGGCATCAGTCGACATCAGCGATGCATACCTGCATGTCCCTATATTTCCCGCTCACCAAAAGTTTCTGCAGTGAGCGGTTAGTTAGAACAGCAGCATTTTTAGTTTGTAGCCCTGCCCTTCGGGCTAGCCACAGCACCCTGGGTGTTCACAAAAGTGCTGGCCGCCCCTCCTCTCAGGTTAAGGGCACAGGGGATAACAGTCATAGCGTACCTAGACTATCTATTACTAATAGATCAGTCGGTGGCTCGTTTGGAGCAAAGCGTACGCACTACAACCAATTATCTGGAAAGTTTGGGTTGGATTCTCAACCTAGAGAAATCTTCCTTAATACCGCTAAAAAGGCTGGAGTACCTGGGTCTGATCATAGACACAGCCGAGGAAAAGGTGTTCTTGCCTCAGGCAAAAATCAACTCCATAAGAGAACTGGTGCAGATGGTCAGGTCAAAAGGCGATCCCTCCATTCGCCTTTGCATGAGGTTGCTAGGAACCATGGTGGCTTCATTCGAAACCGTTCCCTGTGCCTAGTTCCATTCAAGACTGTTGCAAAACAGTATCCTGTCGACTTGGAACAAAACAATTTAAGCTTTAGACTTGCCAATTTGGCTATCCCCAACAGTGTCCCAAAGCCTCACTTGGTTACTAACCCAGAATCTGCTGAAAGGAAAATCCTTCAGACCCATCATCTGGAAAGTGGTAACAGATGCCAGCCTTTCAGGCTGGGGAGCAGTACTAGAAAGGACAACTGTCCAGGGTCAAGAACCGAAAGAACCTTGCCCATCAGTATCCTAGAAATTCGGGCAGTGCGTCTGGCTCTAAAGGCCTGGACTTTCAGGTTACAGGATTGTCCTGTCAGGATTCAATCCAACAATGCCACAGCTGTGGCCTATATCGATCACCAAGGGGGCCCCAAAAGTCTCTCAGCGCATAGAGAGGTGAACCATATTCTAACTTGGGCAGAAAGGAATGTTCCATGCCTATCGGCAGTCTTCATTCCGGGAGTAGAGAATTGGCAGGCGGACTACTTGAGTCGCCAGCAGTTATTCCCAGGGGAATGGCCTCTTCACCCCGACATATTTTGGACTGTTTGCCAAAGATGGGGAACTCTGGACGTAGATCTTCTAGCATCCAGGTTCAACATGAAGTTAGTCAACTTTGTGGCCAGAACAAGGGATCCACTCGCATGCGGAGCAAACGCGTTGGTGACCCCGTGGGATCAGTTCTCACTGATCTATGCATCCCCCCCCCCCCCCTATTCAGTTGCTGCCTCGACTTCTTTGCATGATCAAGCTGGAAAGAAAGCCGGTAATTCTGGTGGCACCAGCATGGCCCAGAAGGTCATGGTATGCAGAAATCGTAAAGATGGCGGTGGAGGATCCATGGTCCCTTCCACTTCCACTACGGCCAGACCTACTCTCACAGGGGCAGATATTCCATCCTACCTTACGAACATGAAATTTAACGGCTAGGCTATTGAAACCCACATTCTGAAGAAACGTGGGCTTTCCGGGTCAGTTATCTCTACCTTAATTAATGCAAGGAAGCCAGCCTCCAGAACTATATATTATAGAGTCTGGAGGGCTTATGTTTCCTGGTGTGAATCCAAGGGTTGGCACCCTCGGAGATATATCATAGGCAGAATCTTGCCTTTCTACAATTGGGGTTAGAAATGTAATTGGCCTTGAGTACTATTAAAAGCCTAGTCTCAGCTTTATTGGTCTTATTTCAAAGACCACTTTCTACTCATTCTTTAGTCTGGGGTTTTATACAAGGGGTGACGTGGCTTAATCCACCCGTCAAACTTCCCTTGAACCCCTGGGACTTGAACTTAGTTTTGTCTGTGTTACAAAAACAGCCATTTGAACCGATACAACACATTCCCCTAGTCCTTCTGACAAGGAAGTTGGTATTTTTGGCTGCTATATCCTCAGCAAGGAGGGTTTTGGAATTGGCTGCTCTTTCTTGTAAAGAGCCATATTTGATTTTTCATGAGGACAGAGTGGTGTTGCGCCCTCGTCCAGGTTTTTTGCCAAAAGTGGTCTCAGGTTTCCACCTGAACCAAGATATTGTCCTGCCATCGTTTTTTCCAAAACCATATTCCAGGGAAGATAAGTCACCACATCGTCTTGATGTAGTGAGAGCATTGAAAATGTATTTAACAGCAACTGCTCAGATTCCTAAGACTGATGTCTTATTTATTCTGCCAGAGGGTCCTAAAAAAGGACAGGCTGCGTCGAAATCCACTGTCGCTAATTGGATTCGGCAAGTTATCATTCATGCTTATGATTTAAGGGGTAAGATTCCCCCTTTTCAAGTTAAGGCGCACTCTACTAGGGTGGTTAGTGCTTCTTGGGCAGTGCGTCATCAGGCCTCCATGGCTCAGATCTTTAAGGCCGCAACTTGGTCTTCGGTGCATACATTCAAGATTTTATCAGGTGGATGTAAGGAGGTATGTGGATATCGACTTTGGGCGCAGTGTGCTGCAGGCAGCAGTATAGGTCCTCAAGTCTGGGGGTACCCTCCAGGTTGTGTCTCCCTCCCCTCAAGTAGCATTGCTATGGGACGTCCCATTAAATAATTTCTTAAGGCTCTGTGTCCCATGATGTACGATAAAGAAAATAGGATTTTTATAACAGCTTACCTGTAAAATCCTTTTCTTGGAGTACATCATGGGTCACAGAGGTCCCTCCCCTCTTTTTTGAGATTTAAGTATATTGCTTTGCTACAAAAACTGATGTGCTTCTGGAAGGAGGAGGGGCTATATAGGGAGTGAACTTCTTGGATTTGGGTATACCACCTGGAGGTGGCCTATAACCCTTTAAGTAATTATTTAGGGCTCTGTGTCCCATGATGTACTCCAAGAAAAGGATTTTACAGGTAAGCTGTTATACAAATCCTATTATTTTATTTATTTATTTCAGGTACTTATATAGCGCCGTCAATTTATGCAGCGCTTTACATATACATTGTACATTTCACATCAGTCCCTACCCTCAAGGAGCTTACAATCTCAGGTCCCTAACTCACATTCATACATACTAGCGACAATTTAGACAGGATCCAGAGGAAACCCATGCAGGCACAGGGAGAACATGCAAACTCCAGGCAGGTAGTGTCGTGGTTGGGATTCGAACCAGCAACCCTTCTTACTGCTAGGCGAGAGTGCTAACCACTATACCACTGTGCTGCCCCGCCCTATTATTTTCTATTATTTTCTCAACAGTGATCATTTTGTATTGTAAAGTGTTTGTGTGCACTGAAAACATAGGGTTTACTCCCTGTACATTGCATATTCAAACACTGTGCCTGCATATTCTTTGGTTATGTGTATGTGCTCTTACTGTGTAATGAGGAAAGCAGGGAGGTAGCTTGGAGTATGCTCCCTGAGTGCAGAGCTGTATGTGTACAAGAACCCTCTAGTGCTGCTGACAGGAAAAAAAAGGATTGTGCAGTTTTCTTTTGCACTCCTCTGGATGGATATGATAGATTGCTGTGGGCATCGCATGTCTTTTTTTTTTTTTTTAACAGGTTTTAAAAATAAGCCAAAGCGATTCTCCCGAAGTCTGATTTTGATTTTTTTTTTTTTTTTTATATATTTAACAGAGATGCACAGATCTATGAAGAGCTGTTTAATTTTGCATGTCCCAAGTTCCTGTCACCAGTGGTCCCTAACTATGATAATGTTCACCCTAACTATCACAAAGAACCCTATCTACAACAACTAAAAGTCTTTTTGGACGAAGTTCAGCAGCAAGCTCAGCTGTCCACTATCCGGAGGTGAGTCACATTTGTATATCTTGCAGAGGTATGTTATTTCTGTATCCTGTTACCTCATATCCCTCTCTTGCCCTCAGCTTCTTGAAGCTTTACACCACCATGCCTGTGGCCAAGCTTGCTGGTTTCTTGGATCTTCCAGAGCAGGAGTTTCGGATTCAGCTGCTTGTTTTTAAACACAAGATGAAGAATCTTGTCTGGACTAGTGGCATCTCTGCATTGGAAGGAGAATTTCAGTCTGCCTCAGAAGTTGACTTCTATATAGATAAGGTGACTACAATACATGTGCCAGGATTGCTTAGGGCTCGTCCACACCATACATGCATGAAACCTGATGGGAAAACCGTGCATATTTCTCTTGCAAAGACACATGTTTTACATCGGTTTTCATGCGCAATTTACTGAGTTTTTATGCACACTGACATTTTTCATGTGCTTCTTTTATGTGCCCTGTTCATACCACAATGTGCAGAAAAACTGACATCTCTGTACATGGTCTGAACGAGACCTTTTAAAAGTGTGATTTCAAAACTAACGTAAAAATTGGATAAAGATGGAATAGTGCATCTTACTTGGAATATATATTATAGTTTCTGTATGAAGAAAAAAATTTAATAACCCATAGAAAAAGTATACCTTTAGCTGCAATTATCACCTTAATCCCCTGCCTGGTCCTCCACAGACACTCTACTCTATCCACTAGCAGCTGCTTGTTCTCTAGGTCCAGGGTTATTCTGCTATTCTGAGTGAATGTTGTAATTGACCCAGCTGCTGCAATATCGCACAGCCTGGGCTCGTACCAAATACTGCAAAGACTGTCTATCACATATCACAATGTGAGCACTGTTCTATGCAGCATTGAGGAATGCCAGTGCTGGAAAAGATCAAGAAAATGGCTGGGAGGAAACTGAATTATAAGGTACTTGTATGTATGCTGGAAATGGTACAAGAATGGGGAAGGGGGAACCTGAAAGCTGAAGTTGTGCTTTAAAGAATATGTAAACACCTTACGACCACAGTGCATTTTAATGTAGGAAACAACACTTGTTAACCATAATCAAATGTGGATTTGTGAAAGATTAAACATTTTGTACCTCCTTCTTTTTTTTTTTTTTTCTATCCTGTTTTCACGTGACTGCACAGTCCTCCTTGAGTCTTTAGTTCTCTCCCACACTAGAGGGGGCTTGTCCCACTATTAAGTGGGCAGGCAGTGCCTGATGTCACACACAGTAGGGAGGTACAGTCCCTGTCTCTCTGCATTAGGAGTCCTGTATCCCTATTTCTGATGTACACAGCCTGCAGCTCTCCCCCTTCTGCAATCACTTGCTGGCCATCTCTATCCTGTCCTGCAGCCGATTTCCACCTCAGTGCTCTAACATGTACTCCATTCTGATGAGTCTGCAGCCCCCTCCTATCTCCAACCACCTGCAATACAGCTCTTCAGCTGATCTCCACCTTGGCACTCTAAATACACTCACTCCAGCTGAGAGTCTGCTCAGTCTGTAGTCCTCCCTAACCTCCTGTAACAACGACTTCAATCACTTCCTGCAGCTATTCTCACACACATCATAAATAAACTGCAGTTTACAACTTCTTCTTTATGGGTCATAATTGGTCTGGGCTGAGGGGGATGTGTGATTGCTATTGGTCAGGTCACACACAGAGGGGAATAGCACTCTCTGTCTTTGTGTCCTGTAGATTAGGCAGCTGTCTATGAGCAGATCAGGGCTGAGTGGGGGCATGGCATTAAAGTGACCAGGTATTTTACAGCAACCTGCTCAATAAAAAAAAAAGTTAGATAACACTCACTAAGTAGTAGGTATAATTGAAAGCATATATGTTTTTTTCATTTTAGGGTTACGAACTCTTTAACCGGTTCCCGAACAGTCGCTGCAGTTTTACTGTGGCAGAATGGCACGGGTGGGCGAAACTACGTTACCCAACGTCGGGCGCGCGGCCCACTAGGTGGCCGCGACATTCGGATTAGTTTCAGAACTGATCAGTCTCCAGGCCCAGGCCAATGATTTCTGGCCTGGACCTGCTGATCGGTTCTGACGAATGAAATGCTTCCCTTGCCTGTAAGTGTAAACACAGGCAGGGGAAGTGAGGTCATCTCCCTCTCTGGAATTCTTTTCCGTTCCAGAGAGAGGAGAGAGGACATCTAAACGTGAGTTGCACCAACACTACACTGACACAGTACATGTAGACTAGGCACACATTTTACCCCCCCTCCTGTCCCTGTCGTGTCACCCAGTACAGTGTTCATATTTTTCTTTGATCACTGTACTGGTGTCATTTGTGACACTAATCAGTGTTTTGCTACTTAGTAGTAGGCCCATAGGTCTAGGGACCCCCCCTAAACCCCCCTAATAAAGGTTTAACCCCTTGATCACCGTATTAGTGTCACGGGTGATGCTGGTTAGTTATTTTTTTATAGCGACAGGGCACCCGCCGTACATTACCTAATAAAAGGTCTAACCCCCTGATCACCCGGCGGGTGATATCAGTTAGGTTTTAGCATCAGTTAGGGTCTGCATCACCCAAGGCAGCGTCGGATTAATGCCAGTAGCGCTAACACCCACTCACGCACCATACACCTCCTTTAGTAGTATGGTGTCTGAATGAATCGATATCTTTGATCTGATCAGAACTATATTGACGTTCCCAGAGGTAGCGGGATCAGCCCAGATACCTGCCAGCACCTGCATTTAGCCCCTCAGCCCAGGCCACCCAAGTGCAGTATCAATCGATCACTGTCACTTACAAAATACTAAACATAACTGCAGCATTCGCAGAGTCAGGCCTGATCCCTGCCAACGCTAACAGTTTTTTGGTAGCGTTTGAAGCAGTCGCTGACAGGTGCACTTTTTTTTGTCTCACTAGTTGTATCAATTTAGAGGCCAAAATGTCCAATCAAAGGTACACTAGTGAAGAGGCCTACACATTTCTGAGCATGACAGATGAGAGTGAAGAGGAACTCGCCCATCTGTCAGATTCAGGCTCAGAATACAAACCTATAGACAGCAGCGGCACCCTGACAGATGGCTCTGATGACGGAGTAGTGGTCCCTGCCAAGGTCAGGTGTACCCGACCCTGTTTTCATCTGTTGAGGTGCAAGAACCGCAGGGCTCTCGTATGGAGCAGAGAGTCAGTACTAGTGCTGCTCATCCTTCTGGTGAACTTGCAAGCACCAGCGACCTAGTACATCCTGATTGTACATCCAGCACTGCTGTAACACTTGGTGATATGGCGAGTCCCATAAGTGCAGTTCAAGCTGGTGAGGTGGCTAGCACAACTAGTGTCCCGCAGCCACCAAGAAGACAGAGACAGGCCCGTCGAGCCCATAGTGCCCTTCCTGCTGCATTTGCCAATCTGAATTGGGAGCCCACCACTTCTGCAGCACCCGTACTTCCCCCATTCACTGGCCAATCTGGAATTCAGGTGGAAACAGTTGATTTTACGTCACTTGATTTTTATCCGCTGTTTTTCACGGAAGATCTCTATAGATCTATTGTGGACCAAAGTGATTTGGAGGCTGGTCAATTAATCGCCGCTAATCCCCAGTTGACCCTTGCCAGAGATTGGAGACCTATTACGGTCTCCGGATTTAAAACCTTCCTGGGCCTATACCTACTTATGGGCATAACTAAAAAAAGTGAGTTGTGGTCATATTGGTCCACTGGCCCAATTACCATATGCCCATGTTCTCTGCCTCCAAGACCAGGACACGATACAAGCAGATCTTGCGGTTCATGCATTTCAATGACTATGAACTGTCGTCATCGGGTGACCCTGAATCCGCTCTACAAAATTTGGCCCCTCGTAAACCACTTCAACCATCAGTTTGCAGCCTTGTTTTTTCCAGATCAAGTTGTCTGCGTTGAGTCCCTGATTAAGTTTTCTGGCCGCTTGCCATTCAAACAGTATCTTCCCAGCAAGTGTGCCAGATATGGGGTCAAGATGTACAAGCTCTGTGACAGGGAAACAGGCTATACATATAGTTTTATGGTTTACGAGATGGTTACGTAGAGCCGGAGAACTGCCCAGACTACATAGGGAGCGCTGGTAAGATTGTGTGGGACTTGGTGTCACCCTTATTTGGAAAGGGATACCACTTGTATGTGGACAATTATTACACAAGCGTGACACTTTAGTCACTTGTTTGATCATGGAATTGGCGCATGTGGCACCGTGCGGTCTAATCGCCAGGGCTTACCCCAGCGGGTTGTAGATTCCCGTCTTGGGCTGGGGGAGAGAGCCTGCTTGAGATGTAATAATTTGCTCGCTGTGAAGTGGAGGGATAATAAGAATGTTTTCGTTATTTCCTCCCTTCACGCAGACATGACGGTCCAAATTCAAACGGTGACTGGTGTTGTGGAGAAACCCCTTTGTGTCCATGAATACAACCTTAACATGGGAGGGGTGGACCCAACGATGGCGCCGTACCTAATTGCTCGTAAGGCCAGACGCTGGTATAAAAAGTGTCTGTATATTTATTCCAATTGGCTCTGCTGAATGCTTATGTGCTATACAAAGCTTCAGGACGAACTGGATCCTTCCTTAAATTCCAGGAAGAGATAATCACAGCCCTTCTGTTTCCAGACGGTGCTGTGGCCCAGCTTCCCGACCTAAATGCAGTGAGCGGGGTGCATGAGAGGCATTTTCCTCCCTGCTACCCCTACCCAAAGAAATCCCCAAAGAAGATGTCGTGTCTACAGAAAATGCGGATATAGGCGTGACACCCCCTTTTTATTGTCCCTCCTGTCCTGACCAACCTGGTCTTTGCGTTGGTAAATGTTTTGAACGCAACCACACACATTGGTGAATGTTTTGAACGCTACCACACACTAGTGGAGTATTGGCGTAGGGTACCGCATTGCACAGTCCTAGGGCACACTTACACAGGGTCTCGAAAGATGAGATGGCCATCACATTTTGAGAGACCCTAATCTGGAACGTTTACAGTTTATATAAAAGTGCAAAAAAAAAAAAAATACACACAAAAAATAAAAAAGCCAAAAATAGTTGTGGTTTTATTTTTCTTCTCTCTATTCTTATGTTCGCTCTCTATTGTCCATTCTATTGTTCTCTCTATTGTTACTGTATTTTAGAACTGTAATGTTTTTTATTTTTACTTTGTTTTATTGTAATGTTGCTTTGTCTTATTGTTAACCATCATTTGCTTAGCAGGTACGCCATTCAGCTGCAGCACAGGTTTATTTATTCTAACAGCAACAGCGTTTGCTCCCACGATACGTAAAGCCGTGACTCCAGCGCTGTAGGAGGTGATTTCACCACCACAGTTAAAAAAAAAAAAAAAGCATATATGCCGAAGCATGGGGGGCAGGGGTGGAGGAGCGAGTTGCTCCTAACATTAGGGGGCGGATTGCCCCCATGCTTCGGCATATATTTTTTTAGGCACTGATTGCGTTAAAAAATCAAGTTTTATTGAGTTAATGTCTTTTCCTCAGTTGTCTTCCAGGACAGCCCTTGAGAGATGGAGTCCCTCTCATCGCCACAGGAAACGCATTGCCACAGTTCAAAAGGCGGTCCCTCAGGTCCCTGGCCAGTCATTTGTGTTTCCTCCGTTGGAGGAACGGAACATGTTGCCAGGAACCAGGAGAGGACTTCATCTCTCAGGGGCTGCCTGAAGGGAGTGGAGACTGCATGAGGGGACTGGGTCCTATCCATCGGCTCCAATGAAGTTCCTACCTTATGCTATTCAGGGCTAGGGTACCATCCAGCGTGTTAAGGAGCAGACCCATCCCCCCCCCCCCCCCCTCCTTCCAGTGCCAAAGTGAGGCAGGTTCCCCCAGGAGCGTTCTTGGTGGATTCGTCCATCCCAGCTCCTTGCTGCAGTTGCGGTGGGGGCCGGAGACGCCGTTTGCGTCATTTCTGGCAGAACCGCGTCATCACTGTGCGCCGAGACTTCCGGGTCTCTAGAGGCGCAAGGAGGAAGGGGAAAGCCCAGGCTGGGCCTACTATTCCCGACCAGCGTCCAGCAATGCTGGACTAGTGGCGGGATCTGGAGCGGGGGGGGGGGTGGGGGAGACCATGGAGGCCTAATCCCCAGGACGCTCCGGTGGATGCAGGCACCAGCCAAACCCAGGTAGGCTGCTGGGCAAGCCCTGTACTGTGGTTTTTCATGTGGGTAGTTGTAAGGCTGGGACCTGTAGTACCCCATGGTGGTGGATACCTCACTATCCCGGATATATGCAGTTTGGTGGTTGCAACACGGGTGTTTAAAGAGGACTAAAAGGTTTTTGATGCTGAGTTCATTCTTTCTTTATTTTCAGGCTAAGGAGGCTCCAAGGGAAGACAAGTCGGGCCGCAAAAAGGGCCCTAATTGTGGAAATAAGTTATCTTCAGGCTCTAACAAAGCTTTATGCAGACAATGTATTGCAGGCTTATTTAAAACAGAGGCAGACTCTCCCTTGGCTAAATTCCTTAGCTCCTTTAAAGATGAGATGTCGTCAACCTTTAAATCTCTCAGGGAGTTAATCGCAGATGTAAACACGTCTGCTTCCACCAGTAGAGCAGCTGTGATTCCCTCTTCATCAGGCCTTACAACACCCAGCTCCAGGGAGCCCCATACAGTCAGGGAGTATAGGCCCGTGTTAGTTAGCCCTGAATTCTCTGACGCAGACTCAGACCAGGTGGAGGATCAGGCTGTAGCTAACAAAGCCGCAAAATACAAGCTCTCTTGAGGAGAAGTAGATGAGCTGATAAGCGTTATTTATGATACACTGGAAATTGATGGAGAAGAAGTTCAATTGTCCATACATGATAAGATGTATGAGACTCTGGGGAAAAAGAAGGCAAAAGTATTCCCTATACGTAATGTGCTTTCTGACCTTGTCCGTAAGGAGTAGGCCGAACGGGATAAAGTCTTCTTTCCAAATTCTCTTAAAAGACGATTCCCCTTTGACGAGAGCCCAGAGGCGGTCTGGAAAAAAAACCTTAACTATACACCCCTCTGTAAAAAAGTCTCTAAACAGTCTGACCTTGCTTTCGAGGATATGGGTCATTTAAAGGACTCAATGGACAGGAGAACAGACGTAGTCTTTAAGAGGGCCTGGGATGCTTCTATGGGAGGCTTAAAACCAGTTGTAGCCACTTTGTGGCTAGAAATCTGGAGTTCTGGTTATCACAACTACAAGAACACCTAAAAGCAGGCGCTCCTAGGGGGAGCTCTTAAAAACCTTCTCTATGCTTTTCAAGGTGACGAGTTTCATTTCTGACGTCTACTGATTCCGTAAAATTTACGGCTAAAACTGCAGCGTTTTCCCTCACAGCCAGGAGGTCAGTCTGGATGAAAATTTGGGGGAGGAGACACAGCGTCCAAAACACGCCTGTGCAGTGTCCCTTTTACAAGAGACTTAGTCTTCGGCTCTGAATTAGATACCGCCTTAGAAAGGACGGCGGATAAGAAGAAAACTCTTCCCACTAAAAATTTAAACTTTCAAGAGCGTAGGAGCGGCAAGGATGTGGATTTCCCTTCCACAGGCTGTGGTCTCAGTTGGGGGCATCGATAGTTTCAAGAAACTATTAGATAAGCACCTGAATGACCACAACATACAGGGATATACAATGTAATACTGACATATAATCACACACATAGGTTGGACTTGTCTTTTTTCAACCTCACCTATGTAACGATGTAAGGAAGTTTTTTCGCCCCCCAAAAGAACCCTCAAAAACAGAGAAGGACTTCATACCCAAAAAGCACTTGACAGGGCAAAAAGGATAAGGGGGCATACTTTTTAACCGCCCCAGTCAAAACCCTAAACCCAAGTGACATCAGGGTCCCTGTGGGAGGAAGATTAAAGAATTTTCTCCCGCAGTGGGAAAAGATAACCTCAAACGAGTTTGTTTTAAATATAATAAGAGGTTATGCGCTGGAATTTCACAGCGATCCACCCTCAAAATTTCTTGTGACAAAACTTCCAAGGCACTCAGAAAAGGCCAGGGCCTTACCATTACTAGTAGGGGAGATGGTGGTTCAAGAGGTATTGACTCCAGTGCCTATTCAGGAACAGGGGGGCGGTTTTTACTCGCACATCTTTGTGGTGAAAAAAACATCAGGGAAATTCAGACTAATCATGAACCTCTGACCTCTGAACCTCTCCATCCGATACAAAAGATTTCGGATGGAGTCCATTAACTCAATACGGAATCTTCTCCAAAAAAGAGGTGTTTATGGCTACCCTGGATTTAAGGGATGCATATCCCGATAAGGAAGGAATGCCAGAAATTTCTTTGGATGGCGGTTCAGATAGACGCCAAGATTTATTACTTTCAGTGCAGAGCACTTCCCTTCGGACTGTTGTCCTCCTCCCCGAGAATTTTTACCAAGGTTCTCAGGGAGGCATTAGTTCCGTTAAGGCTTCAGTCAGTCGCGATCATTCCGTATCTAGACGACTTGCTCCTCCCATGTCCCACTCGGAGAAACAACTCTGTCAGGACTTAGAGTTAACACAACTCAGCCTGAGTCAATTGGGGTGAATAATCAGTTTGGAATAGTCCAAAACTACCCCAACATAGTCTTGCCGGAAGAAAAGATATTGAATCTGAGGCAGAGAATGTCCTTTCTTCAAACCAGCTCCAAATGTGCAGTGAGAGAGGTGATGTCAGTATTAGGACTTTTGACAGCGGCAGTTCCGGCTGTACATTGGGCCAGGTTCCACCAAAGAGACCTTCAGAGGTTTGTGTTGGAACAGTTAAAAGACAAGGATCTGGAAGAAGATATTTAGATCCCCACCAAAGTAAAACGCTCCCTCTGGTGGTGGAAGGACACAGAGAATTTAAACAAAGGGGTACTCTGGGTCTTATCACATCCACACTGACTACGGATGCGAGCAGTTGGGGAGCCTATCTCAACTCAGGCTGGCCTCAGGGCAGGTGGGCGCCAGAGGAGAAACAATTCTCTTCCAATTGGAAGGCACTAACAGCTATCCTCAGAGCCCTACTAGATTTTCAGGACACAATACAAGGACACAATACAAGGTCACCATGATTTCGCCACCACAAAAAGTGTTTTCTTTAAAAAAAAAAGCGTTTGAAAAATCGCTGTGCAAATACTGTGTTAAAAAAAATTGCAACACCCACCATTTTAATCTGTAGGGCCTTTGCTTTAAAAAATATATATATAATGTTTGGGGGTTCAAAGTAATTTTCTAGCAAAAGCAATGTTTTCCATGTAAACAAAGTGTCAGAAAGGGCGTTGTCTTCAAGTGGTTAGAGTGGGTGATGTGTGACATAAGCTTCTAAAGTTGTGCATAAAATGCCAGGACAGTTCAACCCTACCCCCCCCCCCCCCCCCCCATGACCCCTTTTTGGAAAGTAGACACCCCAAGCTATTTGTTAATAGGCATGTTGAGTCAATGAAATATTTTATATTTTGGCACAAGTTTTGGGAAAATAACAAACTTTTTTTTTTTTATTATTTGCATAAAGTTGTCACTATATTATATATTGTTCAAACATGGCATGGTTATTATGTGGAATTACACCCCAAAATACATTCTGCTGCTTCTCCTGAATATGGGGACCCCATGTGTTAGACTTTTTGAGAGCCTTGCCGCGCACAGGACCCCAAAAACCAAGCACCGCCTTCAGGCTTTCTAAAGGCGTAAAATTGTGATTTTACTGCTCACTACCTATTACAGTTATGGAGGCCCTGAAATGTCCAGATAGCACAACCCCACCCCCCCAAAATGACCCCATTTTGGAAAGTGGACACCCCAAGGTATTTTCTAAGAGGCATGGTGAGTATTTTGCAGGTCTAATCTTCTTTTTTTTCTTTTTTTTTTTTTTTTCTTCAATTTTCAAAACTGACTGAAAGCGAGATCTGCAAAATGCCTAACATTGTAAAATTGTATAAAGTGCTCTCTCTGGTCATTGAGCAGCCAAATCTTCCGAGGCTGCAGTGGTTAAGCTTGTTTTGTAAAAAATGGAGCAATGGTATGATACCTGAGCCTATTTAGCTTACATGTTTCTGAGCATTACATGATTTTGTGTTTTCCTCCTGTGCATGTGCTTAAAGCTGTAATTCTGAACATCTTACGAATGCCAGGGTGATATGATCCCCATCACTACTCCAGCAATTGGCAATAAAAAATAACATGGAAGCTTGATCAACAGACAAGCTCATTGGTTTGATTCCTTTGCACATGCATTATTACTGGGCTAGACAGATTATTGGGAGCTGAAGACAAATGGATTAGAGGTCACCTGCTTTAGCGGAAATTTTAGTAGGTAAACAAAAGAGTTTGTGGGGAAGATGGATGTGAAAATGCATATGCATAGTTTGACTACTAGTGTGTTCTAAGTTGGGAACATTTTACTAGTATCTGTTTTCCACTTTAAATTTTAATTTATTCTGAGAATATGTATTTAACATTTGAATTGTTTATCCACTTCTTGTCACTATTATACAGTAGGTTCATGTTCCTCATGCATTATGCTCACACACCTCTCTATAGAACTGCACGGGTCAAGCTTGCTACTTTTTTTACATTAGCGGAACCAAATTGTTTCTGAGCATCACAAACTGAAAACACTTTAATTTGTATTATTTGAAACAAACCCACCCATCCATGTCTCAATGCTTTATTTCCACTTTGAAAAACACCCCCTAGCATTTTTGGCCAAAGCTAATGAGCATAGGCAGATGATTCGTCTAACGTTTACTTCCTGCAATTCATCTGTCCTGAGCTAAGACACACAGGCAGGAGGGTGTGCAAAGCTGAGAAAGCTTTTCCTTCCTTTCCTCCTGAAGATTCCTGGAATGTATGACATAATTTTGCCTAGGTCTCAAAACCAGGGAGTAACTGAAAAGATGTAAAGAAACTGTTTTTAAAACAGGTACATTTTATATACTTTACTTTCCTATCCATTTACGATTGAGAGCAGCAAGAGGATTTAAATGGTCAGTGTTGATTGAGGAGTTTAGTTCTGCTTTAATGTGCTGTATTTAGGGGCGATGCTGGGATCCCTGAGAAAGATACCCCAGTAGTCATTTTAAAGTAGAACTGGACTCATCTGCCGGTTTGTTCCTTCAATGATGAGTTGCTCCTCACTGCTCCATCTGCTGGCTATATCCTCTTCACCTCATCGTCTGAGTCCCAGTAGGATGAGCCAGGGTGTACGCTGCATTGCACATGCACTGCAGGCAGTGAACATGTTTGTAAAAACTGCTAGGAGAGAGGAAAAGGTGTGTGGTGTGTTTTTTTTTTTTTTCTTTTTTGTTTGTTTTTTCAGAAGAGATATAAAATAAAATCATGACGTTCTAGCAACTTAGAAAAAAAATCGAAATTGAGAAATCACACTTTAGAAACCTATTTAATGTTTAACTCCTCTTTTTTTTTTTTTTTTTTTTCAACCCCAGGATATGATTCACATTGCTGACACCAAAGTGGCCCGACGCTATGGAGACTTCTTTATTAGGCAGATACACAAGTTTGAAGAGGTAAGTTTTCTTTGCATCTCTATAAATCTCTTTACAGAATACTGTATTTATTGGCGTATAACACTCACTCACTTTTTCACCAAGAAAATCGTGTGCAAATAGCGTGTGCGTGTTATACGCCAATACTTAAATTTTAGCTCCCTCGGAGGGGACAGGGAGGGGGTTGGGACGAGCGCCGTCAGATTAAATACAGTGAGAATCTCCTGTTTACTTGGTGGCCTCTGTAATAGGAAGTCCCATCTCCTGGGCCGCCATTGGACCACTGTTCTGTCTATCATAGGGGATTCTCACTGTATGTAATCTGTCGGCGCTCATCCCGCCTTCCTCCCTGTCCCCTCTAGGCTGCAGATGGGCATCGATTAGGCTGCATTGATGGCAATGGTGAGGCTGCTGCATTGATGGCAATGGTGAGGCTGCTGCATTGATGGCGATTGTGAGGCTGCATTGAACTGGACTGATGAGGCTGCATTGATGGCACTTGTGAGGCTCCAGATGGGCATCGATCAGGCTGCACTGATGGCAATGGTGAGGCTGCTGCATTGATGGCAATGGTGAGGCTGCTGCATTGATGGCGATTGTGAGGCTGCATTGAACTGGACTGATGAGGCTGCATTGATGGCACTTGTGAGGCTCCAGATGGGCATTGATCAGGCTGCATTGATGTGGACTGATCAGGCTGCATTGATGGCACTTGTGAGGCTGCAGATGGGCACTGACCCTTATTTTGCTTCAAAGTTCCTTATTTAAAATTTAAGTTTTTTTCCCCGAAACTTCCCTCTTAAAATTAAGGTGCGTCTTATACGCCGATAAATACGGTAATTAAAAAGGTAAATATTAAACCAGAATGAGGGTGATTCATTCATAAAATCTGTAGGGAAGAAAATGTCTGAAATCCTGATCTTATTCTAACACCTTCAGTGCAAAATAGAAAACTTGAAGACATCGTTGTAAACATTCTTCAGTTCTCTAGATTTGTTTTATTTTATTTTAGGTACTTATATCGCGCCGTCAATTTACGCAGCGCTTTACATATACATTGTACATTCACATCAGTCCCTACCCTCAAGGAGCTTACAATCTAAGGTCCCTAACTCACATTCATACATACTAGGGACAATTTAGATAGGATCCAATTAACCTACCAGCATGTCTTTGGAGTGTGGGAGGAAACCGGAGTACCCGGAGGAAACCCATGCAGGCACAGGGAGAACATGCAAACTCCAGGCAGGTAGTGTCATGATTGGGATTCGAACCAGCGATCCTTCTTACTGCTAGGTGAGAGTGCTACCCACTACACCACTGTGCCGCACACTCCAATTTGTTGTACCCTGCATTGGGAGCAGATAATCCAAATAAATTTCCCTACATACTGACCAAATTCACCAATCGTATTTAGATATAAATATATAGAAGTATAGCATAGATGTAGAACTCTTGCGCACAGGCGCTCTGAGCCCATTGATATGTAGATTCTGCATAGTTTCTTCACCCAGGAGCTGCATGACATGAATGAATATACGTAGCTGTATGCGGGTATACATTGGTACACGTGAACACTCATTTAGCGTACAGGCATATTCCAAAAATAGAAATAGCTGCACAGCCATTCATGTGTTTAGGCGGCTGTATGCAGCAACAGGGCTTCTTGGTATGGGGGAAATACGCCAGAATTTCTGCTGCAACAAGCTCAGGTTGCCCTGTGAGCAAGAGGCCTTACATGTGCAGTATTTACTCGGCTAATCTGATAAATATAATAGGTTTGCATTGAATAGTGTGCATTTTCAATAGTCTGACTGTAAATAAATCATTTTTTGTTTTCTTTTTATAGTTGAACAAAACCTTAAAGAAGATGAGCCAGAAGCCTTGAGAGCTCCACACACACACACACAATATATTTATAAGGATTGAAGGTCGAATACAACTTCGAAGCACAGTCAATCTTGGAAGGACTTGATTGTTTTAATAAAATGTTCAGAATGTTTAAGGACTTAACTTTGTCAATTACTTTGCCAATTTTAACATGAAGGCTATAGGGTGCACAAGGAAGGGTAGTGTTAGTCTAATCCTTATTAACAGAGGGGTATATAATGTGTCTATTTGCCCTAGGCCTCTTGTCACCCCAGAGAAACTAACAGAGATTTCTTTGAAAATGTAATAAATCGGTTCTGACCAGAGCAATATACAAAGTGCGAAAAAGGTACATAATCCTAGGAAGGATATTTTATCTTTATATAGTATAGTCTGCCGAACCATGATGGAGGATGGATCTGCCAGTTATTTTATTTATTTTATTTATTTCAGGTACTTATATAGCGCCGTCAATTTACGCAGCGCTTTACATATACATTGTACATTCACATCAGTCCCTACCCTCAAGGAGCTTACAATCTAAGGTCCCTAACTCACATTCATACATACTAGGGACAATTTAGACAGGATCCAATTAACCTACCAGCATGTCTTTGGAGTGTGGGAGGAAACCGGAGTACCCGGAGGAAACCCACGCAGGCACAGGGAGAACATGCAAACTCCAGGCAGGTAGTGTCGTGGTTGGGATTCGAACCAGCGACCCTTCTTACTGCTAGGCGAGAGTGCTACCACCACACCACTGTGCCGCCCAAGTCTGCCGTTAAGCGCTTATAGAGTGCAGGGTAATTTTGGGAATACAGGGTGTGTATGGAGGGAGTTAGACATATACCTAAATAGGAGAGACCGATAGATTCTCAAACAAACTTATAATGAAAGTTGGCTCGCTTTCATCATCCGATCCGGAAGGGAGATATTTAGTACTCTGTTTTTTTTTTTCTGATTAATTGAGAGGCCAGAGAGCCATGAGAAGGGCTGTAATATGCCATAGATATTGGGAAGGGTGGTGATGGGCATGGAGACCATCAGTAGGATATCATCCGCAAAAAATGCGTATTTATGTTCCCTCTCCCCACATTCTATCCCTTTTTATGTCTGGGCACTTGGGGCACTTGGTTCTATAGCCAGTACAAACAATAAAGGTGATAATGGGCAGCCCTGGCGTGTCCCATTTTGAAATGGAAAGGAGTTGGATGTGTAGCCATTAATCATTAAAGAAGCTGTAGGGGAAATGTACTGGACTTTGAGTCGACAAAAACTGCGGACCAAATCTGTTTCTAGATAAGACATAGAAGAAATGGTCCCATTGTAGGGAATCAAAGGCCTTCCAAATATCTAGATATAGCAGCATGCCTTGTCTTAGGCCCCTTCCCATCCCAATCTGATCGGACAGCTGAAATCTCTATTATCCTTCTGGTCTGGTCAGATGCCTTCTTGATCATGATGTATATAACGTGCATGAAAATAATTCAGTCTACAGGCCAATATTTTGGACTCTAATTTCAAATCCACATTTTTTTTAAGGATATTGGATGTTGATTAGAGCATATCTCCGTGGTCCTTACCCGGTTTTGGTATGAAGTGTATATACGCCGTATTTTCATGAGCTGGGATGCAATTACTCCTACGGATGTATTTGAAATAAGCGCATAAGTGAGGGATGAGAATCTGTTGATACTTCCTGTAGTATTGACCTGAATAGCCATATGGGCCCGGGGCCTTAAATGGGTGTAAGCTCGTAAAATTCTCCTTCCATAAGCTCCGTATGGACTTGCTAAAGCTGCGGTAGAAGGACCCATAGTGTAGTATTTATGTTTTGACCAACGAATGGATTTTTCTGCTTGGGTGGTGAGTCAAATTTAACCACTTCAGCCCCGGAAGAATTTACCCCCTTCCTGACCAGAGCGGTTTTTTGCGATTCGGCATTGCGTCGCTTTAACTGACAATTGCGCGGTCATGTGACGTTGTAGCCAAACAAAATTGACATCCTTTTTTTCCTCACAAATAGAGCTTTCTTTTGGTGGTATGTGATTGCCTCTGCGATTTTTTTTTTTTTTTTTTTTTTTTTCTTTTTTTCTTTTTTTTGCGCTATAAACAAAAAAAGAGCACCAATTTTGAAAAAAAACAATATTTTGTACTTTTTGCTATAATAAATATCCCCGTTTTTTTTTTTTTTTTTTTTGTTAAAAATTCTCAGTTTAGGCCGATATGTATTCTACATATTTTTGGTAAAAAAAAAAAATTTGCAATAAGCGTATATTGATTGGTTTGTGGAAAAGTTATAGCATCTACAAAATAGGGGATATATTTATAGCATTTTTATTATTTATTTTTTTACCAGTAATGGCGGCGATCTGAGATTTTTATCATGACTGCGACATTAAGGCGGACACATCGGACAATTTTGACTTTTTGGAACCATTGGCATTAACCACTTCAATACCAGGCACTTATGCACCTTCCCGCCCAGACCAATTTTCAGCTTTCAGCGCTCTCACACTTTGTATGACGATAGCATGACTGAGTAACACTGTATCCAAACAAAATTTTTATCATTATCAAAATTTTGCAAATAAGTCATTTTTCTTCATAAATTTGTGCCAGAATTTATACTGCTACATCTTTGGTAAAAATAACCCAAATTAGTGTATATTTGTTCTTTGTGAAAGTTAGAGTCTACGAACTATGGTGTCAATCACTGAAAATTGATCACATCTGATAACACCTGATGTACTGAAGGCCTATCTCATTTCTTGAGACACTAACAAGCCAGGAAAGTACAAATACCCCCCAAATGACCCCTTTTTGGAAAGTAGACAGTCCACGGTATTTACTAAGAGGCATGGTGAGTTTTTTGAAGTTGTAATTTTTTTTCCCACAATTCTTGGGAAAATTAAGATTTATTTATTTTTTTACACAAACTGGTCATATTAACAACAGGTTATTTCTCTCACGCAGCATATGCATAATTGCAACTACACCCCAAAATACATTCTGCTACTCCTCCCGAGTATGGCAATACCACATGTGTGAGACTTTTACACAGCCTGGCCACATACAGAGGCCCAACATTGAAGTATCACCTTCAGGCGTTCTACAAGCATAAATTGCACATATCCTTTCTTAACCACCTATTACACTTTTGAATATATAACAGATGCATGCAAGCACTCAGGACAGAATTAGAGGGTACAGTATTGAAAATAATAAATGTGAGTTCGATCAATGAACCAAAAAACAAATATGGACAAGACGACTGCAAGATGATATAATCAATAGTACAAGGCAACAATGTAGCTGCAAAACAGTCTCATTATTAGTCCATAGCTACAGCTGTGGATAGCAGTAAACTTGTATCAAGGAGATAAGGGCAAGATAAAACAAGGCTGAAATGTCTCTAACTAAAATGTCTATAGTCTGTAACCAGCGCTGAGGGCAAGCTTTCCAAGTGAGCAGAGTCAGCTTTCCAATAACCATGAAAGAAGAAAGCGCCTCAGAGTGCAGGTATTTATTACTGACAATAGGTTATCCACACTTACAGTAAGGTAAGGAGAAGACCGGCTACAAAACGGGACATGACTTCAGTGACAATCTCAGCGTCCATGGCATGGATCCGGCATGATGAGCGGTGGAGATGGTCTCGATCCCCCACGGGAGAAAGCAAACAGGCCGCTGCGCTGGATGACAGTCCCGTAATCCAAGACGAGGGCGTGTGACGTCACCGAAGTGAAGAGAACCACAACGCGTTTCTGAGCATGCGCGAAGTTCCCACTGGGCATGCGCGCTCCTTTATCAAGTGTAGGGCAGAGGGGAAGAGCAATACCTTATATAGCTCCGCATAGAAGAAAAAAAACACACACTGACAGCTGATGGAAGAGACGAGATTAACTAAATACTAAGTGTTGGAGGGATGTGTAAAAAACCAAAAATAGGGTTAAAAACAAAGACCGCTAATAAGGGCAGAGGGGGAGAAAGGGGGGGGGGGACCTACTATTAGATACAAAATAGGAAAATAATAAGAGAAAATATATATATATATATATATATATATAAAATAAAGGAAATAAATAATGAGAAAAAATAAGAAAAAAATAAATCATGTATAGAATAAAAATAATGATCAAAAAAGAAAAAAGGGGTGAAAATTAATAATAAAAATAAATGTGAAGATAAAAGTAAAAATAAATATAAATAAAATTTAAAAAATATATAATAAATAATAAACCAATATAATGGGGGATATGATTACAATAAAAATTATACATATCCATATATCATGAAGAAACACAAGTATGTATAACAATTATATTACTAAGGGAAAACAAAAAATGATTATAAATGAACCGAATAATGATATGTCGCATGACAGCGACTTCTATCAGAAACTGGATGGTGGGTGAATGGGGATTATTAGCTGTTATCTGAGCATGCGCGAAGTTCCCACTGGGCATGCGCGCTCCTTTATCAAGTGTAGGGCAGAGGGGAAGAGTAATACCTTATATAGCTCCGCATAGAAGAAAAAAAACACACTGACAGCTGATGGAGGAGACGAGATTAACTAAATACAAGTGTTGGAGGGTTGTGTAAAAAAACAAAAATAGGATTAAAAACAAAGACCGCTAATAAGGGCAGAGGGGGAGAAAAGGGGGGGGGGCAGACCTACTATTAGATACAAAATAGGAAAATAATAAGAGAAAAAAAAAAAAAAAATATATATATATATATATATATATATATATATATATATATATATATATATATGATAAAGGGAAAAAAATAAATAATGAGAAAAAATAAGAAAAAATAAATCATGTATAGAATAAAAATGATCAAAAAAGGGGGGAAAATTAATAATAAAAATAAATGTGAAGATAAAAGTAAAAAAAAAAATATATATATATAATATATATATATAATAAAAATAAACCAATATAATGGGGGATATGATTACAATAAAAATTATACATACATATCCATATATCATGAAGAAACACAAGTATGTATGATAACAATTATATTACTAAGGGAAAACAAAAAATGATTATAATTGAACCGAATAATGATATGTCGCATGACCGTGACTTCTATCTGAAACTGGATGGTGGGTGAATGGGGATTATTAGCTGTTAAACATATTCTAAATATTTTAAATATATTTCAAACCATTATTGTCTATGAGAGGTATTTTAAAAACATTTTAAAATTCGAAAGACTAAAAGTACATTACCACTAAACTGATAGATTACTAAAAGTAATGGGAACTCTCCGTGACAATTAAATATACTGGGAATATTAGCTAAATTAAATTATGTATGTGTAAACGCAAAACAACGTACATTATACATATATTCTTATAAAATACAGATAATTCTATATAGGTGTACATACAAAAAAAATTATATCAAAAAATATATATCAAAGATACTTCTACATAGATCCATATTGGGATGGGAACAAAGAGATCAGGGCTAGAGGGTTATATGATGGTGTTAACTTCTAGTTCTTCATTTAACCCATTGGGAGCAAGAGTGTCGAGGGTGTATATCCAGAAAGTCTTGCGTTCGCATAACTTGGAGAACCGTTCAGCCTCAGACAAGTTACGGGGAATCGACTCTAGGACCCACACCTGTAAGCCAGCAGTTGATTGGTTATGGTGCTCTAAAAAGTGGCGAGGAACGCTATGTTCATCGCAACCTTTCTCAATGAATCTGCAATGTTTGCCAAACCGTTGTCGCAATGGACGAATAGTGCGGCCTACATATAATGATCTACATGGGCATGTCAAGCAATAAACCACATATTCAGTAGAGCAGTTGTAAAAGCCCTCCAACTGGTATGTCTTATCTTTGTGTTGAAAGCTCCGTTGACCATGTCGCACAAAAGCGCAAGTTTTACAGAGTGGTTTATTGCACCTATACATGCCGGTAAGAGGGATAAGAACCAGAGGGTTATTAGGTTTAGTGCATTTTGGTTTACTGGGTGCTATCTTATTTTTTAGGGTAGGGGCCCTTCTGTAAGTGACCTTCGGTCTATTTGTGAGGTTATTACTAAGGAAAGATCCTGTTTAAGGATGTTCCAATGTTTATGGAGAATATGCTTAATTTTCTTATATTTGCTATGGTATCTGGTAATAAAGCGCACAGTATCATTTTCCAGCTGTTTTTTAGTCTTAGGTTTTTTTCCCAGAAAGAAAGGTGGTATAGGCCTGGTCTACCAAATTGTCGGGGTATCCCTTATCTAAAAATTTCTTTTTGAGATGCAGTCTGAATCTCTAGTGCAGTTTTGTCTCCGTCTACAGAACTGACCTTTCGGAATGTTATTGACCCACTGCGGGTGATGGCAGCTATCAAAATGTAGATAAGAATTCCCTGCAGTGGGTTTGGTGTAATTACGTGAAAAAATATGGGTATTGTCGTGAAAAAGCTCAAGGTCTAAAAACGGAAGGCTTATCTACATTATGTACTGAGGTAAAGGACAGGCCTAAATCGTTATTATTGCAGTGTGAGACAAAGCTGTCTATTGAGGTGGAGGGGCCATCCCAAATGATGATGATGTAATCTATGTATCGACCGTAAAATACTAGGTGTTTAACAAAGGGGTTATTGTTCCATATAAAGCAATCTTCCCACAAACCAATGGTTAGATTCGCATAAGACGGGGCAAAATTGGTGCCCATGGCAGTACCATGGGTTTGCAGAAAAAATTCCTCCTCGAAGTGAAAATAGTTGTGTGTTAGGCAATAGGCGGTGGCTTCCGATATAAATATAGGCTGCTTTGCATTTAACAGAGGGTCCAGAGACAGAAAATGTTGGACTGCCAATAGACCTATATGGTGGGGTATGGACGTATACAGGGCGTTGACGTCGAGAGATAACCAAGAGTAACTGTCATGCCAAATGTAGGGAGTCAAGAGTTCCATCAAATGTATGGAATCCCGCACATAGGATTGGAGATTCTGGGCCAAGGGCTGTAGAAAGGAATCGACATACTGAGAAAAACCACTGGTCACACTGTTCATAGAGGCCACAATAGGCCTACCAGGGGGATGAGATGAGTTTTTGTGCACCTTGGGTAGATGATAGAAATAAGGTGTACTGTAAAATTCTTTGCACAGAAAAGCGGCTTCATTCTTGTTGATGACTCCATCTGATAGAGCTTTCTTAGTTAATGCCTCGGCCTCTAATCTAAATTGGGGTAGGGAATCAGAGTAAAGCTTTTTATATGTTTGGCGATCTGCGAGTAATCGCGGTGCTTCTGCGATATAAAAGGTGCGGTCTTGTATAACAATCCCGCCTCCCTTATCAGCAGATTTGATCGTAATGGCAGGGTTGTTGGAAAGAGAATGGAGTGCAATTTTTTCGCCAGAGCTGAGATTATAACTACAGTATTTTTGTGTTTTGTCTGCTTGTTGGCATAATTTTTGAAAGTCTGCAAAGACCACTCTATTAAAAGCTTCCAAATACGGACCTTTGGATTTGATTGGGTAAAAAACGGATTTTGGTTTAAAATTGGAATACCTGACCGGGGGTGAAGTCTGGATATGTTGAGTTGAGTAGTTCAAAATCTAGGCCCAGATCAAAGTCTCCATCTGATTCAAACTCATGAATACTGATGGGGCTCTCGGGGGAGTCATCTATGGTGATGTTGGGGGAAACTGCTTTAACAGGTGTTGTATTTTGGATGTTGTTGACCGATAAATTCTTCGCTGATTGGATATTAAAAAATCTTTTCAAGGTCAAATTTCTAATGAATTTGTTTAGGTCCTTAAAAAGAAGAAAGGAATTGGGTAGTATAGTGGGTGAAAACGTGAGTCCCTTGCCTAATAGGGAAATTTCTTCAGGGGATAATGAATGTGAGGAAAAATTGAATATTTTTATCGTTTCTGTACTTTTGCATTTGTTTTTGGATTTATTACGTCCACCTCTGCATCCTCGTCTGTGTATTTTCTTCTTAAACGCTGCTTGAGGTGAGGATCCTTCTCTAAATAAAAAAAAAAAGGAGAGGGCTGCAGAGTGGGGGGCTATTTCTCCACTTTGAAAATCACCTAGGAGTAGATTATTGATGGAGGAACAAGAAGTGACCAGTTCTTGTTTAGGAAAAGGTAGATGTATGTGAGTTGTCATTATTAAGGGGGACAATTTTAGATGGAGATGAGGTATTGACCATATGAGCTTTTAAGGACGTGGAAGTGGATACAGAATCAGGGGACCTGGATGATAATGATCCTGATGAAGCCAGATCTACTTGAACAGATGGTAATGAAACTGTTGGGGCCTGAGAAGGGTTAATGGAAAGAGAGGGTGCAGTAGGCAACGTTTCTACTCTGATAGATGATGGTAGAGGTCTAGCTCTGTCTGGCATTCTGCCTTTGAGGTAGGGGTGTAGCTGGACGATGGGGACAGGATTTTTTGGGGTCTAATTTGAGAGGCTTATGTTGAGGAAGTGTCTTTTCCTTAGAGGGCATAGGGAATGAAGTCTGAGGGGGCACAGGATGACCCTGTGTTGTCGTTTTCTTGGGTATTAGTATGGTCGGGTGAGGTGACAAGGACATTAGGGCTGGTATAGTGTCATTTCTCTTCCAGGAGAATATTTTCTTATGTCTATAGTCCTCTAAGTGTCTCTAAAATTTACCCAGTTTAGTTTGGATAAGATGATTCTCTTTGTTCTTGGTGTTCTTTTTAAGGGTCTCTAACCAGGTGGGTGGGATTTTTAAGTTGAAGGACGTGATCTCTAGTGATAAAATCTGTATCTGATGTACCATCTCACTATATTTCAGATTTCTTTGGCTAATGAGGATCCCTATCTATTTTGTGGTACAAACTTCAGCGAAATTTTCCCATTCTCTATTATGGGTATCATCAAGAAAACCACAGGTCTTAAGGATCCTGAGTCCTCTAGGAGAAATTTTTCCTTCTAGATATTTTTTTAGGAAAAACTGGTCCCACCACTGGGAGTTAGCGGTGTGGATCAGTCGTTCCAATTTTTTGAACTTGCCACAGAGAGTGTATCTATCAGACCGGGTAAGTTTAGAAGAATGACAGAATAAATCGGGGGGTAATGTGATATATAATGTATCCAGAATCTCATATTTATGAAATTCTATATCCTCAATAAATTCCATTGGGGAGAGTAATAATTCACCAGAAGTGGAGTGATAATTCACTAAAAGCGGCGCTAAAAAGATGTAAAAAATATGTATAGAGCATGGGGGTGAAAAAAAGATAAAAATAATAATTATAGTAGATAATAAACACAATCGTAATTCAATTCTGGAAATAGGATAAAATACAAATTGATAAAACAACGATAATAGATTAAATGAAAAGCATGACCCCTCTATAGTCCCAGCTGCTGACACAGGACTCCAAATAGTAGGTAGATGTATAACAGATGCGTGCAAGCGCTCAGGACAGAATTAGAGGGTACAGTATTGAAAATAATGTGAGTTCGATCAATGAACCAAAAAACAAATATGGACAAGACGACTGCAAGATGATATAATCAATAGTACAAGGCAACAATGTAGCTGCAGCTGCAAAACAGTCTCATTATTAGTCCATAGCTACAGCCGTGGATAGCAGTAAACTTGTATCAAGGGGATAAGGGCAAGATAAAACAAGGCTGAAATGTCTCTAACTAAAATGTTTATAGTCTGTAACCAGCGCTGAGGGCAAGCTTTCCAAGTGAGCAGAGTCCGCTCTCCAATAACCATGAAAGAAAAAAGAGAAGAAAGCGCCTCTGAGTGCAGGTATTTATTACTGACAATAATAGGTTATCCACACTTACAGTAAGGTAAGGAGAAGACCGGCTACAAAACGGGACATGACTTCAGTGACAATCTCAGCGTCCATGTCATGGATCCGGCATGATGAGCGGTGGAGATGGTCTCGATCCCCCACGGGAGAAAGCAAACAGGCCGCTGCGCTGGATGACAGTCCCGTAATCCAAGACGAGGGCACGTGACGTTACCGAAGTGAAGAGAACAACAACGTGTTTCTGAGCATGCGCGAAGTTCCCACTGGGCATGCGTGCTCCTTTATCAAGTGTAGGGCAGAGGGGAAGAGCAATACCTTATATAGCTCCGCATAGAAGAAAAAAAAACACACTGACAGCTGATGGAAGGGACGAGATTAACTAAATACAAGTGTTGGAGGGATGTGTAAAAAAACAAAAATAGGATTAAAAACAAAGACCGCTAATAAGGGCAGAGGGGGAGAAAAGGGGGGGGGGGCGGACCTACTATTAGATACAAAATAGGAAAATAATAAGAAAATAAAAAAAAAATAAATAATAAATAATGAGAAAAAATAAGAAATAAATAAATCATGTATAGAATAAAAATAATGATCAAAAAAGAAAAAAGGAGGGAAAATTAATAATAAAAATAAATGTGAAGATAAAAGTAAAAATAAATATAAATAAAATTAAAAAAATATATAATAAAAAATAAACCAATATAATGGGGGATATAATTACAATAAAAATTATACATATCCATATATCATGAAGAAACACAAGTATGTATAACAATTATATTACTAAGGGAAAACAAAAAATGATTATAAATGAACCGAATAATGATATGTCGCATGACAGCGACTTCTATCTGAAACTGGATGGTGGGTGAATGGGGAGTATTAGCTGTTAAAAATATTCTAAATATTTTAAATATATTTCAAACCATTATTGTCTATGAGAGATATTTTAAAAACATTTTAAAATTCGAAAGACTAAAAGTACATTACCACTAAACTGATTACTAAAAGTAATGGGAACTCTCAGTGACAATTAAATATACTGGGAATATTAGCTAAATTAAATTAAATGATGTATGTGTAAACGCAAAACAACATACATTATACATATATTATAAAATACAGATAATTCTATATAGGTGTACATATGAAAAAAAAATTATATAAAAAAATATATATCAAAGATACTTATACATGGATCCATATTGGAATGGGAACAAAGAGATCAGGGCTAGAGGGTTATATGATGGTGTTAACTTCTAGTTCTTCATTTAACCCATTGGGAGCAAGAGTGTCGAGGGTGTATATCCAGAAAGTCTCGCGTTCGCATAACTTGGAGAACCGTTCAGCCTCAGACAAGTTACGGGGAATCGACTCTAGGACCCACACCTGTAAGCCAGCAGTTGATTGGTTATGGTGCTCCAAAAAGTGGCGAGGAACGCTATGTTCATCGCAACCTTCCTCAATGAATCTGTGATGTTTGCCAAACCGTTGTCGTAATGGACGAATAGTGCGACCGACATATAATGATCTTCATGGGCATGTCAAGCAATAAACCACATATTCAGTAGAGCAGTTGTAAAAGCCCTCCAACTGGTATGTCTTATCTTTGTGTTGAAAGCTCCGTTGACCATGTCGCACAAAAGCGCAAGTTTTACAGAGTGGTTTATTGCACCTATACATGCTGGTAAGAGGGATAAGAACCAGAGGGTTATTAGGTTTAGTGCATTTTGGTTTACTGGGTGCTATCTTATTTTTTTAGGGTAGGGGCCCTTCTGTAAGTGACCTTCGGGCTATTTGTGAGGTTATTACTAAGGAAGGGATCCTGTTTAAGGATGTTCCAATGTTTATGGAGAATATGCTCCATTTTCTTATATTTGCTATGGTATCTGGTAATAAAACGCACAGTATCATTTTCCAGCTGTTTTTTAGTCTTAGGTTTTTTTCCAGAAAGAAAGGTGGTATAGGCCTGGTCTACCAAATTGTCGGGGTATCCCTTATCTTGCGGTCTTGTATAACAATCCCGCCTCCCTTATCTGCTGATAAGGGAGGCGGGATTGTTATACAAGACCGCACCTCTTATATCGCAGAAGCATCGCGATTACTCGCAGATCGCCAAACATATAAAAAGCTTTACTCTGATTCCCTACCCCAATTTAGATTAGAGGCCGAGGCATTAACTAAGAAAGCTCTATCAGATGGAGTCATCAACAAGAATGAAGCCGCTTTTCTGTGCAAAGAATTTTACAGTACACCTTATTTCTATCATCTACCCAAGGTGCACAAAAACTCATCTCATCCCCCTGGTAGGCCTATTGTGGCCTCTATGAACAGTGTGACTAGTGTTTTTTTTCAGTATGTCGATTCCTTTCTACAGCCCTTGGCCCAGAATCTCCAATCCTATGTGCGGGATTCCATACGTTTGATGGAACTCTTGACTCCCTACATTTGGCATGACAGTTACTCTTGGTTATCTCTCAACGTCAACTCCCTGTATACGTCCATACCCCACCATATAGGTCTATTGGCAGTCCAACATTTTCTGTCTCTGGACCCTCTGTTAAATGCAAAGCAGTCTATATTTATATCGGAAGCCACCGCCTATTGCCTAACACACAACTATTTTCACTTCGAGGAGGAATTTTTTCTGCAAACCCATGGTACTGCCATGGGCACCAATTTTGCCCTGTCTTATGCGAATCTAACCAAGGGTTTGTGGGAAGATCGCTTTATATGGAACAATAACCCCTTTGTTAAACACCTAGTATTTTACGGTCGATACATAGATGACATCATCATCATTTGGGATGGCCCCTCCACCTCAATAGACGGTTTTGTCTCACACTGCAATAATAACGATTTAGGCCTGTCCTTTACCTCAGTACATAATGTAGATAGCCTTCTGTTTTTAGACCTTGAGCTTTTTCACGACAATACCCATATTTTTTCACGTAATTACACCAAACCCACTGCAGGGAATTCTTATCTACATTTTGATAGCTGCCATCACCCGCAGTGGGTTAATAACATTCCGAAAAGTCAGTTTTGTAGACGGAGACAAAACTGCACTAGAGATTCAGACTACATTTCTCAAAGCGTGCATCTCAAAAAGAAATTTTTAGATAAGGGATACCCCGACAATTTGGTAGACCAGGCCTATACCACCTTTCTTTCTGGAAAAAAACCTAAGACTAAAAAAAACAGCTGGAAAATGATACTGTGCGCTTTATTAACAGATACCATAGCAAATATAAGAAAATGGAGCATATTCTCCATAAACATTGGAACATCCTTAAACAGGATCCCTTCCTTAGTAATAACCTCACAAATAGACCGAAGGTCACTTACAGAAGGGCCCCTACCCTAAAAAATAAGATAGCACCCAGTAAACCAAAATGCACTTAACCTAATAACCTTCTGGTTCTTATCCCTCTTACCGGCATGTATAGGTGCAATAAACCACTCTGTAAAACTTGCGCTTTTGTGCGACATGATCAACGGAGCTTTCAACACAAAGAAAAGACATACCAGTTGGAGGGCTTTTACAACTGCTCTACTGAATATGTGGTTTATTGCTTGACATGCCCATGTAGATCATTATATGTCGGTCGCACTATTCGTCCATTGCGATAACGGTTTGGCAAACATTGCAGATTCATTGAGAAAGGTTGCGATGAACATAGCGTTCCTCGCCACTTTTTGGAGCACCATAACCAATCAACTGCTGGCTTACAGGTGTGGGTCCTAGAGTCGATTCCCTGTAATTTGTTCTATCTTATTTGTTTTGTAAATGTCCCAGGTGTTTACTGTTATTGAGCTCAGGTTTGTTTCATTGCCTCCTGTGTGGGACATCCCAGTTAACCAATCGCAGTATCCAGCTTGGTCTGAGTTAGCCAATAGCGCGGTTTTCTGAAGCGCTGCTTGGCTATTTAATACGCATGCGCGATCACGTACCCCTGATGACGTCAGTTGTGACGAAACGGCCGTAGGGTCACAACGTGAACTCGCTTCGCGCATGCGCAATTTTAATTTAAACGGCGGTGAAGTTTTCTGTCTCGCTGGTTGTGACAGTCTCACTGCTGGTGCCTATAGGCATCTCTCTGCATACATCACTTTATCTTGTGCACGTATATTTGATGTATTGCAGTGCATCTGTCATTTTTTATGCATTTTATTTGCAATTTACATGCACTTTATGTATAAACTGGTGCAATGTATTTTTAATTTAATTTTTATTAAAACGTTCCTGGTTATCTGCACTACTGGAGTCCCCTTCTCTCTTTTTATGTTTTTTCCTCGTGTGGACACTGGCCATATGGTCCTTCCTGGAACCATCTCATCTTCCCTGGGTATCACCTGCTGCTGAGGGGAAGTTAATGCGGAGAGTGATCAACAGGACTTCGATTGTGGTTTCAACAAGACACCAACGTTGATCTACTAAGCCTGTTTTGACCCCCCTGAATAAGGGCGGTCGCAGGCTTTTTGGTAAGCCTTTATTGCTCTCTGGTGGTGGATGTCACTGTTGATCACATCGTTGGATTGATTTTGCACTAATATATCTTTGGACTTTTTTCCAACTAGTTCGGACTGATTTTCTTCTTTTTTCACCATTCCTCTATTACAATGAATTGTTATAGATGAATATTTACACATTGATGGTTTCTTAATATTATGGATTGTTTATAGTACCTACATCATCACTTCATTGTCGTCATTTAATTTTTGGTAATATTATTATTATTATTATTATTATTATTATTATTATTATTATTATTATTATTATTCACTTTGCTCTTGTCCAGCGCTGCACTGATTATTATCTACAACTAGTCTTGCCTTATATCGGGGTTATAGTGTTCAGCAGCAGGACCCAACTCACGTTCTTTTTGACTATTGATTAATTTTGCACTGAGCGCAGGTTTTTTATTTTATTTTTTAGCTTATTTTTTTTGATATCCAAATCTGCAGCTGGTGTTCCTTTAAAATGGATATCTTTGAGTACAGGTCCCAGGTAGTCATTGATACTACGGGAGTCTTTGATGGTAGAGAAGATCCGAGAGATGACTTAGCAGGATGTTTCCTTAGATTGAAAAATCTTACTATTACGGAAATACATTTAAGATGGGATATTGCTTACTTAGAGGAATACATAAAGGAAAATATGGTCCCGAGGAGCTTAAGGTGGGAGGTCAATCCTCAGAAAGAGGACAATGAACTAGCAGAGTGGTTCAAGTATTTTAACGAAGCTGGGGTGGGTTTTTTACAATTTTTGGTGGCTAAAAAGAAGCGTAAACTCACCATGCTGGATTTAGAAATTAATGACATCAGGACCAAACTCACTCCCTTTAAGGATGATCAGGAATACTTACGTAGATCGGAGTCCTTAAAAACTATACTGATTAAGGAAGAAAATGAGCAAAAACAAAAGAAAAAAAGGAAGTATAATAGGGATATTAAGGATTATAAGGACAACTTGGTCTTTAAATGGCAGACACCCCCCTCCATTGATCCTCCCACTGTCCCCGTTAGTCATGGTTTGCAATCTTCAACTATGACTCAAGAAACTAGAGCGGGTCTGGTATCTAATACTTCCTATACATATCATAATTCTCCTCAACCCTCTAGAGGTAGGAGACCACAACGATACCTGAGTCAATCTAGGAATGCAAGAGGGGGCAATAACTCCTTCCCTCATTCATATCAGCACTCACCACCACCTTGGAGACAAGAGGGCCGAATGAATTATCAAAGTCGCAATGGTGGTCATCACCATTTCAGTCAGCAGAATCCCACTACTCTACGTCACCAATATGAAAATCAAGGTGAACGTGAAGGATATGAGGGCAATATTAATGTTAGGAATAGATTTTCACCTTTGGTGGATGTTACCGGTGATGGTACGTCAAACTTGGGTGGAAATCATAATGACATTCCTTGCCCACCTCCAAATCAACATACAGGAGAAAACCGCTCTAGACGGGATTTTCAGTTGGTTGGCAGGGGAAGGAACAAGAGAAATGGCGACGCAAGAGAGGGTGCAGAGGGGGAAGGAAACTTCACCCCAAAAAGGAGGAGAATTTAGATGCCAATGGCATTATAAACTTGAGCACCAAGGAACTTACAAATGATGAGCTCGCCACTCTCAATAAGGGTTTGAAATTTGTCCCACCTCGCAATCTTGATAAATTCCAAACGTTTATTGACGTTCAAAAGTACACGCGTAAATTAAATATCAAAAGATATATTATGAGCAATTCATCAAGACAATTAATTAGGGAAACACCAGTGGTGGTTCACTCGGGATTGACCAATGCTTCGCTGTTCAATCCGTCTGGTAGTTCAGCACCCAATGTCAATATTTTTCGGGATTTGGTGCTGAATGATCTGAATAAGTTGAAATTAAGATCGGTGCGGGCCCAGCAGAACATCAGAGTGGGAATAGAGACTCTATGTAGCAGGAAGGACATATTTATACGCCCCGCGGATAAAGGCGGGGCTATAGTTATCCTGGACAAAGACTCCTATACAAATGAAATGGAGAGAATTCTCTCTGATGTGAATACATATTGTCCTCTGCCATCGAATCCAACAGTCACATTCAAACGCGAGTTGAGTGCTTTGATAGAGAAAGGATTTGATATGGGGATTTTGAATAAAAAAGAAAAAGAACATTTGGTCCCTTTAGCCCCCCGCTTACCGGTCATGTACATCTTACCGAAAGTTCATAAAACTTTGGTGAACCCCCCAGGTAGAACCATCATCAGTGGCATAGATTCCATAACATCACGTGTGGGTAAATATATTGATTTTTTCCTCCAGCCACTGGTGGTGGGTACACCCTCGTTTTTGAAAGACACGAAACATGTCTTGAATTTATTGAATGAAGTGGAATGGAAAGATACGTATATGCTGGTGACAGCGGATGTCGCATCGCTTTATACATCAATATCCCATCAGTTGGGACATGAAGCGGTGCGACATTTCCTCTATCGAGACTCCAATATCCCCATCACACAATGTAAATTTGTGATGGAGCTATTGGACTTCTCGATGGAGCATAACCATTTTTGGCACAATGGTACACACTACTTGCAAGTGAAGGGGGTGGCCATGGGAGCTAAGTTTGCTCCCAGTATGGCCAACCTCTTCATGGCCAAATGGGAAGAAGATGAAGTTTTGCATGAAAGACCTGCACAGCTTATCTTATGGAAAAGATTTATAGACGACGTCCTATTTATCTGGGACGGTGACGCTGAATCTGTTGCTACCTATCTATCTGCACTTAACAATAACACCAGGGGTATAGTGCTTACTTATGAAGCCAGTCCGACCCAAATCCATTTTTTGGATCTGGTTATAAAAATTGAAAATGGTAGGATTACCACCTCTACCTTCTTTAAGCAAACGGACAGGAACAGCTTCATTCCCCTTGACTCTTGCCACCACCGTTCATGGTTAACAGCTGTCCCCAAAGGACAGTTTTTGCGATTAAGGCGGAACTGTTCCAATATAGATCAATTCTACAAGGAAGCCTCTATATTAAAATCTAGATTTTTGAATAAGGGCTATGATTTGACAGCCCTTGATTCTCTTATCCTAGAGGTAGGCAATAAGGACCGTAAGGACTTACTGATAGATAAATCCCCCCAAACTGGTGACCGAGAGGATTTTGGGCTGGCTTTCATTACCACTTATTCGAGCCAACATTGGGCCATAAAGAGGATTATAAAGAAACATTGGCCGGTTATTAAAAACGACCGGATTCTTGGACCTCTATTGGCAGACAAACCTCGGGTGCTATTTAGGGGAGCTACAAGCTTGAGACATATGTTGGCACCTAATATCCCAGATCCACCTGCACGCTTGAGTTTTTTTGGGGATCTAAAAGGTTTTTCCCCATGTAGAAGGTGTACAGTATGTAGGGTTAATACATTAAAAGATAGGAGGTTGACAGAGTTCACTTCAGTCAATACAGGCCTAACATACCCTATTAAATCACTTATTACATGCACTACGAAATGTGTTGTTTACCTCCTGAGGTGCCCTTGCGGGCTGGAATATGTGGGACGCACTATCAGAATGTTGCATGTGAGGTTGGGAGAACACATCACCAACATAAAGCAAGGTTTCGACAAGCACAGTGTTTCTAGGCACTATGATCTTGTGCATCATCGTGATCCAACGGGCACTACTTTCATCGGCATAGAAAAATATGTCCCCCATTGGCGTGGCAGTAATGGGAAGAGGACCATCTCTAGATCCGAGACCAATTGGATCTATAGGTTGGGCTCCCATGCCCCCAATGGCTTGAATATAGAATGGGACATCAACTGTTTTATCAACAACAGTTGATGTCCCATTGATAAATATCTTAACCTCTGGTTATCTGGTGATTGATCTTGATAACCGGTTATCTGCTATCCATTACTCCTTATTCTGTGGTTTTAAAATTGCGTTTATTCGGGATCTTCTCCTCTCTTAATATTTGCTTGTTATAACCATGCCAACATATAAGTATCTTTATGAGGATGTCGTGAAGAGCCCCTTTGAATATCATGAAGTAGGATTACTTGTAATAGCACCCATCCTTGTTGGAATGTTAGTTATTTTCAGTGATTTAAAATATGGGACTAATGTTCCTTTAATTTTCACACTGGACCTTTGACTTTACCTCTTGTTGCTTTTTTAGGAAGCATTGAGTTGGCATAATAGCATGTATATAAAAAAATTTTTGCTATTTTTTCCTTCCTTTTTTTTTTTTTTTCTCCTTTTTTTCTTTTTTTCATTAAATGATTGCACGAAATGAATTTCTAGGGATTTTATATATGTCCACTAGATGGCATTAGTCTGGTAATTTGTTCTATCTTATTTGTTTTGTAAATGTCCCAGGTGTTTACTGTTATTGAGCTCAGGTTTGTTTCATTGCCTCCTGTGTGGGACATCCCAGTTAACCAATCGCAGTATCCAGCTTGGTCTGAGTTAGCCAATAGCCAAGCAGCGCTTCAGAAAACCGCGCTATTTAATACGCATGCGCGTGCGCGATCACGTACCCCTGATGACGTCAGTTGTGACGAAACGGCCGTAGGGTCACAACGTGAACTCGCTTCGCGCATGCGCGATTTTAATTTAAACGGCGGTGAAGTTTTCTGTCTCGCTGGTTGTGACAGTCTCACTGCTGGTGCCTATAGGCATCTCTCTGCATACATCACTTTATCTTGTGCACGTATATTTGATGTATTGCAGTGCATCTGTCATTTTTTATGCATTTTATTTGCAATTTACATGCACTTTATGTATAAACTGGTGCAATGTATTTTTAATTTAATTTTTATTAAAACGTTCCTGGTTATCTGCACTACTGGAGTCCCCTTCTCTCTTTTTATGGTTTTTCCTCGTGTGGACACTGGCCATATGGTCCTTCCTGGAACCATCTCATCTTCCCTGGGTATCACCTGCTGCTGAGGGGAAGTTAATGCGGAGAGTGATCAACAGGACTTCGATTGTGGTTTCAACAAGACACCAACGTTGATCTACTAAGCCTGTTTTGACCCCCCTGAATAAGGGCGGTCGCAGGCTTTTTGGTAAGCCTTTATTGCTCTCTGGTGGTGGATGTCACTGTTGATCACATCGTTGGATTGATTTTGCACTAATATATCTTTGGACTTTTTTCCAACTAGTTCGGACTGATTTTCTTCTTTTTTCACCATTCCTCTATTACAATGAATTGTTATAGATGAATATTTACACATTGATGGTTTCTTAATATTATGGATTGTTTATAGTACCTACATCATCACTTCATTGTCGTCATTTAATTTTTGGTAATATTATTATTATTATTATTATTCACTTTGCTCTTGTCCAGCGCTGCACTGATTATTATCTACAACTAGTCTTGCCTTATATCGGGGTTATAGTGTTCAGCAGCAGGACACAACTCACGTTCTTTTTCACTATTGATTAATTTTGCACTGAGCGCAGGTTTTTTATTTTATTTTTTAGATTCCCTGTAACTTGTCTGAGGCTGAACGGTTCTCCATGTTATGCGAACGCGAGACTTTCTGGATATACACCCTCGACACTCTTGCTCCCAATGGTTTAAATGAAGAACTAGAAGTTAACACCATCATATAACCCTCTAGCCCTGATCTTTGTTCCCATCCCAATATGGATCTATGTATAAGTATCTTTGATATATATTTTTTTATATAATTTTTTTTCGTATGTACACCTATATAGAATTATCTGTATTTTATAAGAATATATGTATAATGTATGTTGTTTTGCGTTTACACATACATCATTTAATTTAGCTAATATTCCCAGTATATTTAATTGTCACTGAGAGTTCCCATTACTTTTAGTAATCTATCAGTTTAGTGGTAATGTACTTTTAGTCTTTCGAATTTTAAAATGTTTTAAAAATATCTCTCATAGACAATAATGGTTTGAAATATATTGAAAATATTTTTAACAGCTAATAATCCCCATTCACCCACCATCCAGTTTCAGATAGAAGTCGCTGTCATGCGACATATCATTATTCGGTTCATTTATAATCATTTTTTGTTTTCCCTTAGTAATATAATTGTTATCATACATACTTGTGTTTCTTCATGATATATGGATATGTATGTATAATTTTTATTGTAATCATATCCCCCATTATATTGGTTTATTTTTATTATATTTTTTTTAATTTATATTTATTTTTACTTTTATCTTCACATTTATTTTTATTATTAATTTTCCCCCCTTTTTCTTTTTTGATCATTATTTTTATTCTATAAATGATTTATTTTTTCTTATTTTTTCTCATTATTTATTTATTTTTTTATTTTTATATATATATATATATATATATATATATATATATATATATATATATATATATATATATATATATATATATATATATAATTTTTTTTTTTTTCTCTTATTTTCCTATTTTGTATCTAATAGTAGGTCCGCCCCCCCCCCTTTTCTCCCCCTCTGCCCTTATTAGCGGTCTTTGTTTTTAATCCTATTTTTGGTTTTTTACACATCCCTCCAACACTTGTATTTAGTTAATCTCGTCTCCTCCATCAGCTGTCAGTGTGTTTTTTTTCTTCTATGCGGAGCTATATAAGGTATTGCTCTTCCCCTCTGCCCTACACTTGATAAAGGAGCGCGCATGCCCAGTGGGAACTTCGCGCATGCTCAGAAACGCGTTGTGGTTCTCTTCACTTCGGTGACGTCACACGCCCTCGTCTCGAATTACGGGACTGTCATCCAGCGCAGCGGCCTGTTTGCTTTCTTTCATGGGGGATCGAGACCATCTCCAGCGCTCATCATGCCGGATCCATGCCATGGACGCTGAGATTGTCACTGAAGTCATGTCCCGTTTTGTAGCCGGTCTTCTCCTTACCTTACTGTAAGTGTGGATAACCTATTATTGTCAGTAATAAATACCTGCACTCAGAGGCGCTTTCTTCTTTTTTCTTTTATTACACTTTTGAAGGCCCTGGAGCACCAGGACAATGGAATTGTCCACAAAATGACCCCATTTTGGAAAGCACACCCCCAATGTATAATCTATGACGCATAATGAGTCTTTTGAACGGTTCATTTTTTTCCAGAAGATTATGAAAAATGTGGGAAAAAAATTAAAATGCATTTTTTTTTCCCCACAAAGTTGTATTTATAAGATATTTCTAATACATAGCATGTACATAGCAAAGATGACACCCCAAACTGCATTCCACTACTCCTCCTGAGTATGGCGATACCACATGTGTGAGACTTTTACACAGCCTGGCCACATACAGAGGCCCAACATCGAAGTAGCACCTTCAGGCGTTCTACAAGCATAAATTGCACATCTCATTTCTCAACCACCTAATACACTTTTGAAGGCCCTGGAGCACCAGGACAATGGAATTGTCCACAAAATGACCCCATTTTGGAAAGCACACACCCCAACGTATAATCTGAGGCATAATGAGTCTTTTGAACAGTTCATTTTTTTTCCAGAAGGTTTTGGGAAAAAAATGAAAAAGCAAAAATGAATCCCCAAAATACATTGAGACTTTTGCACAGCCTGGGCACATACAGAGGCCCAACATCCAAGTAGCACCTCCAGTCATTCTAGCAGCATTAATTACACATATTTTCTGACTACCGATCACATTTTTGAAGGCCCTTCATATTTCTAACACATAGCAGGTACATACCAAATAACAAAAGATTACCTGTGGTTTTAGAAGTGCAGTGGTCCACAGAAGAGAGCATCGTCCAGGCAGCTGACAGGAATGAGGTCAGCGACAACAAAAGCAATCATCCAGGCAGGAATACTGTCCATAGTTTGTACAGGCAGAGATACTGTCAGCACAGGTCCAGGTAGCAGGCAGAGGTGTCCCGGCAGAAATACTGTCCAAAGTCAGTAGGGGCAGCAGGCAGATATATGATTAACACAGCCAAAGTATTGGTCCAAGCAGCAGGAAGAAACATGGTCCATAATGTCATGGGTCATTACAGGCAGCAATATGGTCAGCACAGCCAAAGTATTGATCCAGGCAGCAGGAAGGACCATCAAGCTTGGGGACAGGGGTAGAGGCTTCTCCCACCCAAATCGCTTTGAAGCCTCCGGGCAACCAGACCCTGTTCTGCGAGCACAGAAAATGCAAAACTGGTTTTCTCTACTCAGAACGCTATTCTGAAGCCCCTCACATATGTGAGACCCCTGTGTACTAAAGTAGATGGCCAAAAGATCAGTCCAAGTGGCAGGCAAAAACATGGTCCAATAACAAGCCAAGGTCGGTGCACGTGGAAGTCAAACATGGTTTAAATCAGGAGGCCGAGGCATCGCCGGTAAACGGGCTGAGGTTGGTGCACGTGGAATTCAGAAACGTGGTTTAAATCGGCAAGCAAAGACATCGTCGGTAAACAGGCCAGGGTCAGGTAATTAACATGGTAGCAGGCAAATGGGGAAATGGCAGTCTGTTAATAAGGGGAAATAATATTGGATGGATGTATGATAATTTTTTAAGCACTCTCCGATGCACAGGCCAGGTTGGGAGGGACATTGGGGACAACAATAGCTGGTATTTCTTCTTACTCCTCCTCTGCAGTGTTGCTCGTGAAGTCGACTCACGCTATCAGAGCGAATGCTCCTGGGGTGGGACCTTGTTGGTAAGTGAGGGCAGTGACGATATCTTCAATATACTTGAGGTAGGTGATTTGGTTTTGAGTTGCTTTTTGGTAGCAGACAAACGAATTAAAAAGGGCCATGTGAAACGCAACTTTCTTGCACCAATAACGGGACTTTCTGGTTGCTAAATAGGGCTGTAGCATCTGATTGTTTAAATCCACCCCCACTCCATGTACATATTGTAGTCGTGGACATATTCGTGCTTTACTATGGGGCCGTGTCTTCTTTGGATCTCCACCACGCTGTCATTGTGGATGGTAGAGAGGATGTGGACATCTTTCTTGCCCCCCCTCCACTTCATGGCCAACACCTCCTCGTTCCTCATGAATGCTGATTCTCCGTTTTGCAATTTTTTTTGTCAACAGATTTTGTGAGAATACCTTCCGTTTTTTTTTTTTTTTTTTTTTTTAAAGTACCGCAGGCCGGGCTTTTTTTTACTATAAAGGTGACGAAAAAGGGGCAGACTGGTATAATAGTTGTCGACATAAATGACAATTTTTCCACTGGTTCCAGTATATGTGGGGCAATCATGGGGCTATCATGGGGCTGGAGCTGGGAGTCTTTGCCTTTGTAGATCCGGAATGTGAAGACTTATCCATTGGCTCAATCACATAATTTATTTAATTTCAGCCCATACCTGGATCTCATGCTTGGTATATGCTGCTTGAAATGCAGTCGGCCAGTGAAATGTATGAGGGACTTGTCCACACACATTTTTTGGTCTGGGATAAAAACGTCTCTAAATCACTGGGAAAAGGAATTGATTAGGGGGCGTATCTTGTACTATTTGTCATGGTTGGGAGGATCTCGGGGAGGGCACTGTGAATTGTCATTGAAGTGGAAAAAACACATAATCATGTCGTATCTTGTCCTGGACATGACAGCGGAATATATGGGCATGTGGTGGATGGGGTTGGTGGACCAATATGCATGGACTTCGTTCTTTTTTGTAAGCCCCATATTAAACGTAAGGCCCAAAAACAATTTGAATTTGTCCACTGTTAGGTGTCGCCACTGGAATATGCGGGCGTAGGAAGAATTGGGGTTGGCAGCAATAAATTGGGATGCATACAGATTAGTTTGATCCACCATATTCTGCAGCAAATCTTGTGAGAAAAATAAACAAAAATAATCAAACTGAGAAAAATTTGTAGTGTCAGTCTGCACACCTGGCTGTGCAGTGAAAGGGGGGATGATAGCGGATCCTGAGTTGGCAGGCAACCATAAGGGGTTTGCCAGGGCATCGGGAAGGTAGGACTGAGGCTGGGTTCTTCGGGTTGGGCTTGTGATTCCAGTACTTGTACTGGGCTCCTCTTCCTGGGGTCTGGTGCTGCTGGTGGTGGACAGATCTCCTGATCTTGGTCCTGAGCTCATTCTTTTGGGAGGGGTGGTTTCCTCCACGGACTCGGACTCTGATCCACTATCCACCACTGGCTCGTATTCTGAACCAGAATCGGATGATGGGAGCTCCCCGCTGCTCTCATCATCTGACATGATAAGAATGGCATATGCCTCCTCAGGTGTGTAAACCCTTTGCGACTTTATGGTAGTGCTTTTTGGCGGGCCTATGTAATGGTACTGCTGGTGGTAGTGGTGGTACCGATGTGGTATTAGTGGTGGGCCTGTGTGGCGGTACCGATGGTGGGCTTGATGGCGATACTGGTAGCAGGCCTGTGTGGTGGTATAGATGGTGGGCCTAGTGGCGGGCTTGATGGTGGAACTGGCGGTGGTACCGATGGCAGTACTGGTAGCTTGTGTGGCGGTACCAATGGCGGTATCGATGGTGGTGGGCCTGTGACAGATGGGCTGATTGATTGACAGATGGGCTGATTGGCTGGGCTGAATGACAGATGGGCTTATTGATGGACTGGGCTGTGTGACAGGTCCTCTTTATTGGAGGGGGGCCGTGTTGTGCACAGTATACAGACAATAGACACTGACAACTCACTGATCTCTGCTTTCTTCTCATACGATCGGTGTGAGGAGAGGGCAGAGATCAGATATTAACTGCTCCTCAGCGTTTACATTTGTGACTGGCTGTGATTGGACACAGCCGGTCACATAGTAAACAGCCAATCAAATTGGCTGTTTACCCTGATCGGGGAAGCGCTGTGTCCAAGGGACACACGCCTTCCTTGATCCCAGCTCTGCACGCCTCCTGCAGCGCGCATGGAACGTGCCGCCGGGTTTATGACATGTGATCAGCTGTCACTTTGACACAGCCGATCACTTGGTAAACAGCCAAATTCATTGGCTGTTTACCGTGATTGGGGAAGTGCTGTGTCCGAGGGACACACGCCATCCCCGATCGCTGTGCGCCCCCCCCCTCCCGGGCATGCGCTATAGGGTTATCCTGCTGGGCATCATATGACACCCAGTCAGGATAACACAACCACTTCCCTGCAGTCAAAATGCTATAGGCCGGGCGGGAAGTGGTTAATACAGCGATCAGTGCGATTAAAAATGCATTGCTTACTATAAAAATGTCACTGGCAGTGAAGGGATTAACACTAGGGGGCGGTGAAGGGGTTAACTGTGTTGCCTGGGAGGTGATTCTAACTGAAGGGGGAGGAGACTAACTAGAGGAAGTGACGGATCGTTGTTCCTAGCTAATAGGAGTGACAGATCGTGTGTTCCTGTCAGAACAGAACAGGGAAGTGTGTGTTTACACGCACTCGTCCCTGTTCTGTCTCTCCTGGTCACGATTGCTCGTAGCCGGCTGTCATCGCGACCGGCGGCCACGAACATCGCCCCCCTGCCATGCAGCGGGCGCGCGCCTACCATCTGGACCCCGTAAACCAACGTATAGCTATGTGGTTTCACGCAGGGGAGCCAACCTGCCGCAGTATAACTGCAGCGGCTGATCTGGAAGTAGTTAAAGCCAATCTAACTATGAGTCAGTTTTGTGTCTATCAATTAAAGGAACCATTTTCTGTTCATCTAGGAGATGTAACTATTTCCTGCTGGTTGATGGTACTGTCTCGATTTACATTCTAGATCTAGCAGCAAGCTGAATAAGCTTCTTCTTAATGACAGCTCGGTTTATGGCTGGAGATGTATCAGACGATAAATTGTCCCGAAAGAATGCACGTAATTCAGTTTCTATTTCCGAGTACAAGATGGGATCATTTAGCATGTATGTTTTGAGGTGCCATGGAGAAGGACAGGGCTTCATCCATAGATTAGAGAGCGATATTTTAACAGGGGAATGATCCGACCATGGAACAGTCAGGATCTTTGTCGATATCATATATGGTAATAGCGCTGTGTGAGTGAAGATGTGATCTATGTGTATATACGTTGTATGAACATGGGAGAAATTAGTATAGTCCCTGGTGGAGGGATTGTCTTCCCGCCAAGCATCAACCAGACTATGAATATGTAGAAATTGTGCGAACTTGTTGCTATTCTTGGGTACTAGTTTGAGGACTGCCCTAACAGGATCGGATCTGTCTAAAGTACGGTCAATTGAAATATTGCTATCTCCCCCCCCAAAATCACCTGTCCTTGGACCTTAGGCATTAAGACCTTGAGCACAGTGTTAAAGAATTCCACCTGTCCCATATTAGGGGCATAGTAGGAGATCAGTGATACTAGCTGATTGTGGATATGGCCCACCACCAATTGTATATCTGCCAATTTTAGCCCTTACTATGGTGATGGGGGTAAAGGGAGTCCTTTTCGAAAAGCATATAGCCACCCCTCTTTTCTTTTTGCTGCCCGATGAAAGGTAGTATTTTGGGTATTTGGCTGGGGGCTGATGTTTTTGAGAAATGTGTCTCCTGTAATAATATTGGAAGGCCATAGTCCTCTTGGTTGGGGAGTTAAATCCATGTATCTTGTAGGGGAAAATGGAATATGTGGAGTCCTGTGACTTGGCCATCTTGGTGGGGCAAAGCACTCTCACCTGGATATTTTGTAGTATGTGGTCAGGAGCCAAACGTCGGATATTGCAGCAGTCTTCTCTTGTTGGGGTGGGCTGTCAGAACCAGAGCCTGGGGTCAGAGTCCACTGTAAGGGTAGGAAGGGAAACTTAGAAAAAAGGTAAGAAGGTGAAAGCAAAAAAGAGAACATGTTATATGACCATTTGACAGTTATGCAAAGTATTATAGTCAAATCATACAAGTAGCAATGGGCCGGAGCCCTCCCTGGGGTCAAAGCCCAGGGCTCAAAACATGAAGTTGCCTCCGTCATCTGGTAAAGGCAAAATCAAAGGATGGGCATGCGTATTCACTCCATGCTCAATATCAGAAGGCAGGTATAGGTGAGAGAATTGGTTAAAAAACAAACACTGAACAGGGTCATCTCCAATGGTTAGGTAATATCTGGGTGTTGTCCAAGGTCCATCTAGGGTAAGCCCAAATCCAATAAAGCACACCCTGTGGACCCTGGATCAATCAATAAAACCTTAGAGGAGTGACCAAGTTTAAACTATAGTTATATAGTCTGCTATAAGAACAGTAAACTTGTCAACAATTAACAGAAGAAGGACGTGGCGAAGTCCGGAGTGGTAGTAGTCATACCACTACGATCAACAGGAGGGATCAATCACTTGCACAGTGTAGATTTGAGTAATCCCCCAGGTAGGTGATGGGGGAAGGAGGTGGCAGTTCCTTCAGGTGTTGGGTGGGGACCTTCTAGCTGGTTGTGACCTCTGTGCAGACCACAACGGGGACAGGGGGCGGGTCATCTGACACTGAGGGGAAGATGTTTGCAAATCCCTGGAAATGATGCCCAACTCCAGCAGCAGAGCTTCTCCATCTTGGAAAGTGGCGAAGGAGTAGGGTTTGTCTTTTATAAGTGAAAGACACTTTAAACGGGAACGACCATCCTATATTTGATCCGTCTATTGAGTAGTTGCTGCAGTAGTGGCTTCAGGTTTCTCTGTCTCTGAACGGTCGATGGAGCAAGATCATAGAATAATTGTATGGGTGTGTCTTAGAGGAGCAAATCCTGCTTATTTCTGGCTGCCAGCATAATTTTTTCTTTTATTTTGTAGTAGTGTGGTTTGGCGATCAAATCTTGCGGCAGGCCATCTGGGGCTGTCGGAGCACAATGGATCCTATCCATTTCCATCTGATGGGGCAAATATCCATAATCAGGTTTATCATGAGCACATGTATGGCTCCCTCTAGATCCATGCAGGTTTCAGGGAGCCCCTTAATGTGGACGTTGTAGCGGTGTGACCTGTTCTTCTGTTTTAGCGTTGGCGTCCGGCAGCCTGTCCTGGAGCTCGATGATCAAAGTAGAATTTTGATTGACCCGTGCTGATGCATTATCAACTTTGGTTTCAATGGCCTCAATTCTGTCTCTTATGCTCTGGATATCTCGTTTCAGATCAGTAGTGATAATGGAGAAGGCTTTGGATAGCTCTTGCTGGAGCATGGTGGAGAATCGGGCCAGGAGGACTACGTCCACTGCATATATTTTGCCTAGTCAGGAGTAAGGACCTGGCTCCCTGTTGGGACCTGTGGTTCTTTGGATTTTTCTTTTATTTCTTTTGTTTTTTCTTTTTTTCCTGTGATCTGCAATCAACTGCTGGGCTGGGTGACAGGCTGGATAATATAGATCCTGGTAGTCTCCCCAGCCTGGCCATCGAGCGTGCGCAGACCTTAGCTCTGCGCTGGGTCGGCCGCGACAGGTTCCCATTCTGGACCGGGGCCGCCGGCGAGGCATAGTCTCACAGGGACACATATGACCGGGCTACTGCTGTCTGAGTTAGAGTCGCCATGGCCGACAGCCACTCCATCTAGGCGGGAGATGGATCTGTCTGTGGAGTGCGTCCAGCAATCCCTGTAGGAGGGGTAAGTATGGGCTCCACCGGTCCAGGCACGGTGGAGCAGCTGGGTACTCCCTGGGAGGGTTGGTTTGGGGAACCATGCTATTCTCCTTTCCCGGGTGAGGTCCAAGCTTCTGGCCTAGGGACTTTTTTGGGACACATGCCCCTTTTTTCCACCCTCGGTTTTTGTATTGGGGGCGATCGGGTGTCCGGGGGCTAGTTTAGGCCGTTGCAGCCTACCGACCCTCACTCGCTGTGGCTGCAGGGCCAGCAGGTCCATCCAGGGCTCAGGGCCAGCCCAGTCCCCTTGAGGGTCGTGGGCTGGCGGCGGACGACCAAAAATTTAGCTTGTGGCCGTCCGAAAATTTAGCTTGCGGCGGGCCGCGGGCTTCAGAAAATTTATCCCGCGGCTTTTGTGGGCAGCCAAAAATTTAGCCCGTGGCTTTTGCGGCCAGAAATTGAGGCCACACCTTTTGTGGCCTACCACGGTCCCCCCATGGGCCGCGTGCTCGCGGCGGGCGGCAAGAAATTGAGGCTGCGGCTTTTAGTGGCCTACCACGCTCCCCCCGAAGGGCGCGTGCTCACGGCGGGCGGCCAGAAATTTATGCTGCAGCTTTGGCGGCCTCCCCTTTCCTGAGGGGTGGCACTGCGGGAGTCTGTGCCCCCTGTGAGTGGCTCCGGTCTGTGTCCCCTATGTGAGGGGCCATGGTTGGTGCCCCTGTGGGGGACCATGGTGTGCGCTCCCTGTGAGGGGTCACGGTTTTTGTCTCCTGTGGGGGGCCACGGTTTGTGTCTCCTGTGGGGGGCCACGGTTTGTGTCTCCTGTGGGGGGCCACGGTTTGTGTCTCCTGTGGGGGGCCACGGTTTGTGTCTCCTGTGGGGGGCCACGGTTTGTGTCTCCTGTGGGGCGCCACGGTTTGTGTCTCCTGTGGGGGGCCACGGTTTGTGCTCCTTGTGAAGGGCCACGTGTGGTGTTCCCTGTGAGGGGCCCTAGTTTGTGTCCCCTGTGGGAGGCCACGGTTTATGTCCTCTGTGGGAGGCCACGGTTTATGTCCTCTGTGGGAGGCCACGGTTTATGTCCTCTGTGGGAGGCCACGGTTTGTCCTCTGTGAGGGGCTCCGGTCGGTGCCCCCTGGGAGGGGCCATGGGTTTTGCCCCGTGAGGGTTTGTGTCCCTGGGAGGGGCCACGGTTTGTGTCCTCTGTGAGGGGCCCCGGTTGGTGACCCTGTGAGGGTTTGTGTCACTGGAAGGGCCACGGTTTGTACCCCTTGTGAGGAGCCCTCGGGTCTGTCCTCCCTGTGAGGGGCCCCGGGTCTGTCCTCCCTGTGAGGGGATCCGGGTCTGCCCTCCCTGTTAGGGGCCCCGGTTCTGTGGGGGGGCTTTGGTCTGTGCTCTCTGTGCGGGGCCAGAGGATGCCTTATTAGGACAAAACATCGGGACAGGCTCTGCTGATGCCACTGCGTTGCTTTGATTTTATCCAAACACTTTTAATGTCTTCTCAAATTTGAGTGAACATTTTAGCATTTTCAATAAATGTTTTACATCTAAACGGAATCACACTATGTGGCCTAATTTTTTTCTCCTTTTGCCATATGTCACACTGAGAGGAACTGCTCACGAATTCCAGTTGCTATTCATATGGTGGATACTCACTGATGTCACAATCGTCCCGAAACCACATCAGATTCGGTCTAGATTGGAAGTCATGGTTGCTGTACCTTCTTGGGTGTGTTACACCAAAAGCTTGGTTGACTCATCAGGCATACGCCTTGTTGGGTTCAACCTGTCTGGTAAGCCTCTTTCCTTACGGTGGTGGATTATCTACAGACAACCTGTTCACATTCATTTATAGTCATCATTTTGATGTCATATATGGACTATATGCACTTTATATACACTATCACTGTTGATCTACACTTCAACAATATTGTGGTTTAATAATATTATTGTATTTGTACTTATATATACCCCAATTTCTCATCGGGATATTTTCACTGTTTTTTTTCTATTGCATTAGCGTTGCACTATAATATTTTATTTGGTTTACATTCTCAAAGACTATCTGATGTGCTTGCAGCTACTATTTTTTGTTTAAGACAGCGTGGTTTCTTTCACTTTTTTATACTCCCTGTGAGGGGACCCGGGTCTGCCCTCCCTGTGAGGGGCCCTGGTTCTGTGGGGGGGGCTTCAGTCTGTGCTCCCTGTGTGGGGCCTCAGTCGAGGGGCGCTGGTTTTCGCACTTATTGCATCTGTGCGGGAACCTTTTCAAGAGGGCGCAGCGGTGGCTGCGGTGGAGGGCCGGTATCCCTTTGGATAAACGGTTTTGCGCTGCGAACGTGTTCCCTTCTCCCTCTTATTCTGACAAATTTGTCCATGAGGACTGGGGTTGTCCAAAGTGTCTTTGATGTTTCCAAGAACACTTGCGATAAGGTACTCCTTTGGGGAGTCCCTCCTTCAGTAGTGGACTGTTCCACCAGTAGTGGACCCCCGCGGTCTCTAGGCTGCTCAACGCAACCATGGTGCCAATAGAGGAATCTTTGGCTTCTAAAAGGTCCAGCTGACATGCCTGTATTTGCTGCATTGGAGGACCTGTTGGTCCAGGTGCTGCAGTTGTCCGCTAGGTCGCTGTGTCGCAGTTACCCTGGTTGCTGAGCTCTCTGTTTCCTCAGTGGGGCTGAGACATGTACTTATGTACTTTGGGGGGCGACCCTGAATGGCAGCATGTCACGCTTTGATCTTGTCCGGTTACAAGATAATTTTCCGGCTGTGTTCCTCCAAAGAGTTTTTTTTTGCATGGTACATGCCTTATGGGGGTGCAGTAATTCAGGATGGAGTCCGTCCGCACAGCGGTAGCACTCCTTCGTCAGGGGGACTTTATGATTTCTATCGACACCACGAATGGGACTTATGCATTCTGCGATGTGCCCATCTCCAGCACTTCCTCAGAATTTAGCCCGCGGGTTTTGCGGCCTACCGCGGGCGTCCGAAAATTTAGCCTGCGGCTTTTGCGGCCTACCACAGGCCGCTGGCGTCCGGCTGCCTGAACGATCTTCTCCGATAACTCGGCTACTCAGGTGAGCACCATAGTTCTTATACAAACCTTGACTGATTTCAGTTGGAGGCTATACTATCGGATGTGTGCTTGGCTCTGCCAGATTGTTGGATTATCTGAGCCTGACCTGGGCTTCAGTTCTGGCCAGCGTGTTGCTTTTCCCGGACAATACTGCGGAAGTTGCATGCTGCGTTTCTTTCATTCACTGTCCGGCAGGAGGGCTCCTCTGTGGATCTGCATGTGGGGTTTGGTCCGATGTTATCTATTTTTTATTTTTTTTTGAGACGATACCATTTGCATAGTTCCATACAAGCTCCCTTAGGGGACATCCTGGTATAACGGGACAAGTACCCAGTGTCTCTTGACAATCTGATTTGGCTGAGTTAGGAATCCAGAGTTTTTCCTAGTCTGATGGTCACTCTCCGGTTCTTCGGTGGGGTAAATCCTTTCTCCCCTTGAATTGAACAGGGTGGCCACCAATGCCAGTCTGTCTGGGTGGGAGAGGTCCTAGGACTGAGCGCTGCTCAGGGTTGTTGGAAGTTGGTGAAATCCGGACTAACGAGTAATATCTTGGAATTACAAGCAAACAGACTAGTTCTGGATCATGGAAGAATCGACTTCGGGGGCTCCCGGTATGGTTCCAGTCGGGCAAGGCAACGGTGGTGGCTTATGTCCTTCACCAGGGCGGGTCAAGATAGGATGTTGGTGGCCCTGACTGTTGCCAGTATCCTCCATTGGGCAGAGTGTCTCATTCTGGCCCTTTCTGGCATACGCTTTCCAGGAGTAAAATACTGTAAAACCGATACCTCAGTTGGTTAGGGTGGACCATGGGTGGGCCCTTCACTGGGCCGTGTTTCATCGTATTGGTCTCCGCTGGGGCACGCCTGAGGTAGATCTGTTTTGCGTCCTGGCTCAACAGGATGGTACCGGGGTTTCTAGCAAGGTCACGAGAGCTTCTGGCGGCTCTAGTGACCCACGTTTGCTCTATGCCTTTCCTTCTTCAGCCTCTGCTGTGTCTTTTTGGTGGGGTCACGACTACGGTGGTTCCGGTCATTCTATTGGATCTGGTTGGGTCCTGGTGGTCTAGGTACGCCGACCGGGTGCACCCGGTTGCCGACGTTTTCCTTGGCCACTGCCTCTCAGGAAGGGCCTACTGTCTCATGGACTGTTCTTCCATCCTGTTTTTAGAGTCAATGAATCACTGCTCAGGTAGACCTGCTTCCAGGTGTGTATTGGTAAATCCTTCAGAGGAGGGGAGTCCCAGGTGATGGCTAAATGCAAATTGAAGCAAGATTTGAAACAGGAGAATCTGGATGCCGCACACCGGATAAAGTTGAAAAATCTTCTTTATTGTAAAACTTGGATCATCAAAAATACAGGACAATCAGGCAGATAGTACAGACACCACTGACGCGTTTCGCACTCTAATTCGAGCGCTTACTCATAGCTATGAGTAAGCTCTCGAATTAGAGTGCAAAACGCATCAGCTGTGTCTGTACTATCTGCCTGATTGTCCTGTATTTTTGATGATCCAAGTTTTACAATAAAGAAGATTATTCAACTTTTTCCGGTGTGCGGCATCCAGATTCTCCTGTTTCAAATCTTGTTTTTAGAGTCGCTAGTTTTTAACAGCTTGGCTGTGATGAGCCAGGTGCTGTGGTTTCCAACACTGCTGATGGGGAGCCTGGGTGGTCTTCTTCAGCGTCTCCTGGTCTTGCACTTCCTGGTGTGTACCTTTTATCCCAGGGGTTAGGCGTCTGTTGCCGCCAGTGTGGTTCTTCTACCGCTGTTGGATCTGAACTTGGTAATTTTGGTTCTCCTGGAGCCTCTCTATCTCTCTTTCAAGATATTCGGGAGATTCCAATACTTACTCTGGCTCGGGAGATGGTCTCTTAGGGGTTATCACCTACACTCACAGGGTGTCAAAAAGGGGGGCGTTATCTTGGCGTTCACCTTACCCAGGTTAAGGTGGTGCTTTGCCCTTTTTACAGGGTTCCGTCCTTGGATTTCCATTTGAATGAGGACATTGTGTTGCTTTTCTTGTGTCCCTGGTCAGGACTTTCCAGGGAATTTGCCTTATCCGCCCTGAAGGGGTATTGGCGGATGGGCCAAAAAAGGGGCGTTCTGTTTTTTTCTGCGACCCTTTTCCGAAGAGAGGGCTATTCAGTCAAGGATCGGGTGCCTCCTTTCCTGTTATGGCACTTTCTTCTCGGGTGCTTAGTGCTTCTGGGGCCTTCGGTCATCATGCGTCCGTTGTTCAAGTTTGCAAGGCGACCACTGGTCGTCGGTGTACTTGTTCTCAAGTCTCCAAAGTGAACGAGTTGGCATCTGCGGATGCCTCTTTTAGCCGCAAGTTTTTTTGCAGGCCGCTGGTTAGGTCTATTTCCTCTTGAAGGGGTATCATTCAGGTTGGGTTCCAGCGTGTCCTGGGTGAAGTACCTGTTACCTGGTTAGCGCTTGTATTTTTTTTAACAGAAAAGGGTTAGCGCTTGTATTAGCCTTGGGATTTTTCGTTCTCTCACCCCCTCATGTTTGGCACTGCTTTGGGATGTCCCTATCATTATGAAGGCTGTGTCTGTCAATGAACGAATAAGAAAATAGGATTTTACACTTACCGTATAATCCATTTCTCTGAGTTCATTGACAGACACAGCACCCACCCCTCTATGGAGTTCCTTTGATACTCCTGTTACTGCTTGCTACTAAACTGAATACCTAGAGCAGGGAGAGGGTTATATACTAAGGACGGCCCATGGGCATAGCCAGGTGCTCGTTTGCTTTTTTGTTCTGCCTAGCCCTACTCCTAAAAGAGGCGATATAACCCTATTGTTATGAAGGCTGTGTCTGTCAATGAACTCAGAGAAATGGATTTTATGGTAAGTAAAAAATCCTATTTTTTCGGCTGTCCGGATCCCCAGGATGGTGAACAGGTGGGTAAGCACTCTCTAGCTCTGCTTCTGCCCGCTGTTATCGCTGTGTTAAACCGCCGGTGCATGGAGCTCACTGCATGACCGATCCCGAGCATGCGCACTCTATACTGCCCTTTTTATTACATCTTGCTTTCTCTCTCATGTTTGTCATCCTGGGAGAGGACTTGGAAAAATGACTGATCATCACCTGGTAACTCCAAACCTGCATATTTATATGGAAGCTAGAATTATTTGTTTTGCCTGTGTCTGGTTTATTCCATAGACTGAATCAAGTCAATACGCTTATATTGGGGCACAGCGCCAGTGTCTGTGCAGCCACTGTGTTCCAATAGACATCAATGGGAGCCTACACAAGCATGCATGGAACCCGATGTGGTGCACCGCAGCAAAAATGGTGCAGATCTAGTTTTTCATGTGTTAAGGTGTACTTCCAGCCTGTTCAAAATGAATAGGCTGCTTTACTGCATTAATGCATGAAACCATGTGCTTTACAAAACGTGTTTGCAAAGTGTCTGTTGGGTTCAGGTCACTGGAGCTTATCCCAATGCAGATTACACACACTTGTTGCTGCTCTCTGTAGGGTAGAAGTACTGACAGCTAGTTTGTGGTTATTCCCTAGCAGCTCTGAATATTTTCACTTCCCACAGACTTTTTTTTTGTGTTCAAACCTTTAGCCTAGGGGAGGTATACTTTCACTTGCAACCTTGTAGTAAGTACAAGACCAATTATATTAGTTTGCAGTGCATTTTCAGTTTTACAGAAGCACACTACAGTTCATTTAACATGATTTCTTATGGGTCATGTTCACATCACATGTGCGTTTTCAACCTGTGCATTTTTTGAAATAGGTCAGGAACTTTTTTTACCAGCAGCTTGCGTTTTTGATTCCATAGACTTCAGTGGAAACGCAGCAGAAACACCTGAAAAATGCAGTGCTTGTGTTTTTGATCTGCTTCCACTGTAAAAAACAAAAATGCAAAACACGTCAAAAGTGCACTCGGAAAACGCATCAACCACAACCTGCATAGGTGTGACCCTAGCCTCAGAGAAATTCTAGGACTAGAGATGAGAAAATATAGAAATCAGGAAAATGTTTTCTTATTTCGGTGAAACATATTTCTTCTGGGATGGTAAAAACGCATAGCCCCAACTGCACCACCTTAAAGTGGTTGTAATGACTGGACATTTTGTACCTTAATGTATTCCCTGTGTTAAAGCGGAGTTCCTCCCACATTTTTCACTGTCCACCATTCACCACTTATGTGCATCCTAAAAAAAAATTGACAATTTTTTATTTTTCAGGTTCATTTACATTATTTAAGCAGCAATATCTTTTAACTTCTTCCTCCTCCTGTGGCCGCGGCGACATAGGTCATTTCTGGCTTTGCACTGACTGGGAGATGAGTGTTATCAATCCCAGGAGTCAATGGGCATCGCCGGCTCCTAGCATTGCTATGGAAACCTGGCCTACAAGCTGTGGGACTCGCTTGCAACGCACTGCGCATGCGCGAGATCGGCGGGTGCATGCTGGGTAGCCAGCATGCACAGAATCCCAGAAGAGGGAATCTGTGGCTTCAGATGCCCACACTGGAGATGGCCATGCTGTACAGGAACTGCACAATTCTGCACGAACACAAAACGGGACAGTGTACAGAATACCTTTATTTAAATGCACAAGCCCTAACTATTCTAGGGGTATTTTTAGCTAAAAAAAAAAAAATAAATAATCTGGAACCCTGCTTTAAGGTAAAAAAATGTGCCTCTGTTTGTATCACCCTCTCACCCCCCTTATACTTACCTGAGTCCTTTCTCAAGCCAGCGATGTGCCCGTCTGCAGCTGCTCTCTCCTCTCTCTGTGCTCACAGAGACTTTGTGTGGGGATCTTCACAAAGTAGATTTACAAAGTTTAAGATCATTCAGATTAATAGGAATAGGCTGAAAATAATTAAGTTACAATGTGGAAATGAATATAGTTTCATAGTTAGGTTGAAAAAAAAGAGTCCATCCAGTTCAACTATAAAAATAAATAAAAAATATCATACAATCCCAGGAAGGCGAAAAACCCCAGCAAAGCATGATCCAATTTGCTCCAGCAGGGGAAAAATTCCTTCCTTAGCCCTGAGAGGCAATCGGATTAAACTTTACCTATAAATGTTAGTACCCAGTTATATTATGTACATTTACGAAATAACCCAGGCCTTTCTTAAAGCAATCAATTGAGCTGTCCAGAACCACCTGGAGGGAGTCTATTCCACATTTTCACAGCTCTTACTGTGGAGAAACCTTTCCATATTTGGAGATTAAATCTTTTTTTCTCTAGGCGTAAAGAGTGCCCCCTTGTCCTCTGTGTTGACCATAAAGTGAATAACTCAACACCAAGTTCACTATGTGGACCCCTTATGTATTTATACATGTTGATCATAACCCCCTTAATCTCCTCTTCTCAAGAGAGAATAAATTCAGTTCCTCTAATCTTTCCTCATAGCTGAGTTCCTCCATGCCTCTTATCAGTTTGGTTGCCCTTCTCTGCACTTTCTCCAGTTCCCCGATATCCTTTTTGAGAACTGGTGCCCAAAAGTGAACTGTATATTCCAGATGAGGTCTTACTAATGATTTGTAAAGGGGCAAAATGATATCTATGATATGAATATGATGTTACATTTTGACCATAGATACGCTTTAATAGGTGTGACTTGGTAGACATTTCTTTGTGTCAGGCGTGCTTTACCCGTGCAATTACATCCTAGATCGTGTTTAGATTTAAATACTACTACGCAGTGAAAGATCCAGCTTAACCACCTAACAACCGCGCCATAGCCGTATGACGGCTACAGCTCGGCTCGATAACTCTGGGAGGGCGTACATTGACGTCCTCCCAGAATCGTGCTCCCACGCACCCCCTGGGGCGCGCACACGGGAGTATCCGTGACCGCCGGTCGTTTACCACGTGATCGCTTTGTCAAATGACAGAGCAATGACTTGTAAACAAACCGGCGTCATGTCCAGTTCATCTCTCCCCTCTCTGTACCGATCGGTACAGCGTAAGCAGAGAGGGGAGAGATCGGGTGCTGTGGGCTGGATCTGTAGTGCCCACAGCGCTGATCTGTGCCCATTGCAGCCTCATCCAGCCATCCATCCATCCATCCATGCTTAGCCATCCCTCTGTCATACTCATCCATCCATGCTCTGCCATCCCTCTGCCATGCTCATCCAGCCATCCATCCATGCTCAGCCATCCCTCTGTCATACTCATCCAGCCATCCATACTCGGCAAGTATGTCTCACACACGTGGTATCACTGTACTCAGGAGGAGTAGCAGAATGTGTTTTGGGGTGTAATTTGTGGTATGCATATGCTCTGTGTGAGAAATAACCTGCTAATATGACAATTCTGTGGAAAAAAAAAATCTTGATTTTGCAAAGAATTGTGGGAAAAAATTACAAATTCAAAAAACTCACCATGCCTCTTACTAAATACTTTGGAATGTCTACTTTCCAAAAAGGGGTCATTTGGGGGGGTATTTGTACTGTGTTGGCTTGTTAGGATCTCAAGAAAGAAAATAGGCCGTCAGTACTTCAGGTGTGATCAATTTTCAGAGATTGGCACCATAGCTTGTGGACTCTCTAACTTTCACAAAGACCAAATAATATACACCAATTTGGGTTATGTTTACCAAAGATATGTAGCAGTATAAATTTTGGCCAAAATTTATGAAGAAAAATTACTAATTTGCAAAATTTTATAACAAACGAAGAAAAATGATTTTTTAAAAGAATTTTCAGTCTTTTTTTTCTTTTATAATGCAAAAAATAAAAAACCCAGCTGTGATTAAATACCATCAAAAGAAAACTCTATTTGTGTGAAAAAAGGACCAAAATTTCATATAGGTACGGTGTTACATGACTGAGTAATTGTCATTCAAAATGTGAGGGGGTTAAAGTGCCGAGTGGGTAAGTGGTTAAAGGTAACCAGTAGTTAAAAAAATATTAACCTTTTTTTAATATGTCGCTTGCCTGGCTGTCTGCTAATGTAATGGCTTCATTACATCTTGAGCTACTGACCCAGAAAAGGCATTAAAACTTTGCACTGGCTTCAACCGCTTTGAGGCTGGGTTCACACTGGTCCGACAAACGCTCCGACATTGGGAGCTCATGTCGCATGACGTGTGAAATTTAATGTTTCCCTATGGGAGCCGTCCTAACTGGTCCGACACAAGTCGTTCCGACTTTAGAAATGCTCCCTGTACTACTTTGGTCCGACTTTGATCCTACTTCAGCCTATTGACTATCATTGAAGTCGGATCAAAGTCGGATTGCCGTCTCGCATGATCCGACTTCGGCACGCGACTTGTGCTCAGATCATCTTGAGGGGGAACTCCGCGCCAAATTTTAGATAAAAATCCGGCATGGGTTCCCCCTCCAAGAGCATACCAGGCCCTTGGGTCTGGTATGGACCTTGAGGGGAACCCCCTACGCCGAAAAAGCGGCGTGGGGGGGTCCCCCCAATCCATACCAGACCCTTATCCGAGCACGCAGCCCGGCCGGACAGGAATGGGGGTGGGGACGAGCGAGCGCCCCCCCCCCCCTCCTGAACCGTACCAGGCCGCATGCCCTCAACATGGGGGGTTGTTGCCTTGGGGGAGGGGGGCGCGCTGCGGCCCCCCCACCCCAAAGCACCTTGTCCCCATGTTGATGAGGACAAGGGCCTCTTCCCGACAACCCTGGCCGTTGGTTGTCGGGGTCTGCGGGCGGGGGGCTTATCGGAATCCGGGAGCCCCCTTTAATAAGGGAGCCCCCAGATCCCGGCCCCCCACCCTATGTGAATGAGTATGGGGTACAGCGTACCCCTACCCCTTCACCTAGGAAAAAAGTGTCAATTTAAAAAAAAACACTACACAGATTTTTAAAGCATTTTATTAGACAGCTCCGGGGGTCTTCTTCCGACTTCGGGGGTCTCTCCGGTTCTTCTCCACGCTCTCCGGATCTTCTGCCGGGCTCCTCCGCTCTCTTCTGCTCTTTTGCCGCTCTTTTGCTAAAGCGGAGGAGCCTGGTCTTCAATCTTCTGCCTTCTGCCTTCTGCCCTCTTCTCCTGATGTTGACACGACGCTCTCTGGGGCTAGAATGCTCTCTGTGCGCTCTGCTCTGACTTATATAGGCGGTGACCCCGCCCCCTTATGCCGTCACAGTCCCTGGGCATGCTGGGACTGTGACGTTTTAGGGGGCGTGGTCATCACCCGATGACCACGCCCCCTTATGCCGTCATAGTCCCAGCATGCCCAGGGACTGTGACGGCATAAGGGGGCGGGGTCACCGCCTATATAAGTCAGAGCAGAGCGCACAGAGAGCATTCTAGCCCCAGAGAGCGTCGTGTCAACATCAGGAGAAGAGGGCAGAAGGCAGAAGGCAGAAGATTGAAGACCAGGCTCCTCCGCTTTAGCAAAAGAGCGGCAAAAGAGCAGAAGAGAGCGGAGGAGCCCGGCAGAAGATCCGGAGAGCGTGGAGAAGAACCGGAGAGACCCCCGAAGTCGGAAGAAGACCCCCGGAGCTGTCTAATAAAATGCTTTAAAAATCTGTGTAGTGTTTTTTTTTAAATTGACACTTTTTTCCTAGGTGAATGGGTAGGGGTACGCTGTACCCCATACTCATTCACATAGGGTGGGGGGCCGGGATCTGGGGGCTCCCTTATTAAAGGGGGCTCCCGGATTCCGATAAGCCCCCCGCCCGCAGACCCCGACAACCAACGGCCAGGGTTGTCGGGAAGAGGCCCTTGTCCTCATCAACATGGGGACAAGGTGCTTTGGGGTGGGGGGGCCGCAGCGCGCCCCCTCCCCCAAGGCACCACCCCCCATGTTGAGGGCATGCGGCCTGGTACGGTTCAGGAGGGGGGGGGGGCGCTCGCTCGTCCCCACCCCCATTCCTGTCCGGCCGGGCTGCGTGCTCGGATAAGGGTCTGGTATGGATTGGGGGCGACCCCCCACGCCGTTTTTTCGGCGTAGGGGGTTCCCCTCAAGGTCCATACCAGACCCAAGGGCCTGGTATGCTTCTGGAGGGGGAACCCATGCCGGTTTTTTATTTAAAATTTGGCGCGGAGTTCCCCCCTAAAGATTCATACCAAACACAGTGCCGGCATTGGCGGGGATCCAAGTCGGATCCCCGTTCATTGAAAGTCGGACACATGCCGGCTTCATGTCGCAGGGCAAAGTCGGATCCAAAGTAGGACGGCTGTCGTGTCGCACCAGTGTGAACCCAGCCTCATATTTTTACTGGGTCTATGATGTAAAAATCACCAAAGTCATTAGAGAAGTGTGAAAGACTAGCATTTCCAAGAGCTCATTAATGGCAGTCTTTTTTTTCCTCAGAACAGTTACATTAAAAAACAAATTAGATTTATTTCCAATTAGGCTTCATATTACATATTTAAAGGTGATAAAGAGATTATACAATCAATTTGTAGTGTGCATAGTCATTACTGCATAGTCATTACTGTTCACTTCGTATATATATTGCAAGATGTAAAGCATCAGAGGAGTATAAGTAGATATATATTGGCATTTATTGCAGATGCGCATTGAAGAATTTTAATGCATCGTTTCTTGCTGCATACCAAGCACAAATGCCTCTCTGTTTGCAGAATCAGGTAGGAGTTTGGAATCCTAGAAATGCCAAAAATGCCCCACTCTGCTTATTATCTGTGACTTTGATCAGCTACATGTTACTGCAGTTTATATCTGTGACCAGCAGATGATAATATAACTCATTATAAAACAATTGCATGCTCATAATTCTATGTGGTTTATTGTGATTTAAGCATATTTAGATTCTGTTACTTGACACTGGAAGGATTTTTGGAGTACAACAAAAAATGCGATTTTTAATGGCAAACAGATCTTGATGCCCACAAGCAGTTATTCCCAATTACATCAGCTTGCTCAAAATATGTGCTGCAGTTATTTTTCTTAAGGCAGTTGTTCAGACATTCTTCCCTCCATCTAGGGCAGGGGTATGTCAAACTCAATTTTATTGTGGGCCGCATCAGCATTATGTTTGCCCTCAAAGGGCCAGTTGTATCTGTAAGACTATATAAATGTATCTACTCTATATTATATTAAATTGCCTCTGCATTCAATTACTGGTTTTAGTAATAACTTAATATAAGAGAAGTATTGGATTTTTTTTTTTTTTTATAGTTATACTTGCCTAGGCCGATGCAGCATCAGCGCTATGCTGCATCTGACCCCGCTGGCTCAAATACTGAGACCCGAGCGATCAAACACTGCCGATCGCTTAGGTCTCAAAGCTTCGTGAGCAGAGAGCTGATGACTGTCAATCACCACTCTCTGCTCTGCGCCCCCTTCTGCTGGGCTGTGAAGGGGGCGTGATACTTGATTGTTGGTCCAGGGATCTAGGGTTCTGGTGGATATGGGAGATCTGTCCCGATCCTTCCTGAGCCTGGGCTGGCTCTGTGATGTCAGCTGGAGTGCAAAACAAACTGCACTCCTGTGTTGCACAGGAGACGTACAGCCAAATGAGCTTTGGTTGGCTGTACTTCTCCTTTTAAGCTGTGAAGGACAAATGCAGACTGGCACTGGGCATTCCTGTAGCAGAGGATGCAAGTCTGATAAGGAGCTGCACACCACTGGTATCATCCACACAAAACTTTATTGGAGACTGCTCAGACAGAACATGGTTCTGCCATGTGGTGTTCTGTCTGAGCAGTCTCCAATAAAGTTTCTTGTAGATATACCAGCCATGTGTGACCCTCCTTTTCAACTGGCATAGAATTGTATTCTTCTCATAATTATAAGTAGATGTCCAGAGCACTTTCCCCTCTCCCCTGCACATCCGATGTCAAGACCCCCCCCCCCACCATCCGCACGCAAGAGTTCTCCAGCCTTTCTTGCATCACAGTGCACACCTCCTGAGCTGCTGCCAGGAAGAAGCTGGGGGATCTGGAAAGCAGAAAGTGCGGGGTCTGGAGGAGGACCAGGGGAGGGCTGGAGTCAGCTGCTGGAGACTGGTGAATGTTGAGACCGGGGAGGCAGAGATAAGGGGGTGCTGCAGCTGAGAAAGAGATGCACAGGAATTGTAGGAGTTCTGACCTCCTCTTGACTGCCAACTGCAGGGGGGAGGGCACAGAGACCAGCCTTTTTGCGGCTGCAGAAGAGGTGCGAGATACACATAAAATAGCCTGGAGGGCCTGGATTCAGCACACAGGCCTTGTGTTTGACATGTGATCTAGGGCAATTCTAAATAAACAATTTAAAGAAGTACAGCCAAAGTTTGTTTGGCTGAACTTCTCCTGTGGATCACAGGAGTGCAGTTTGTTCTGCACTCCTGTGACTAGTTTTAAGCAGACAGTGGACTGAAGCATGCTGTTTGTTGACATGCCAGAGCCGGTCCAGGCTCGGGTAAGATCACGACAATAAAATCAGGATTCACCCACATGCCTGGACTGGAACCCAGCTTAGCCTCTCAGCGAGCCACTGAGAGCCTAAGCTGGCCGCTCCCACCCCCCTTTACGGCCCAGCACTCCAGTGAGTGCGGGGCAAAGCAGAGAGCGGTGACCAGGGCTTTTTTTCAGCTGGAACTGAGTTCCACCACCTTTGGCTCAAGCCCTCTGCTCCCTGCTCACCACTATCACTAGAAGTCTGGCTTCTGTGTTTACTAGTGACAGCTTGTCTCCCAATGGCTCCCATAGATCTGATCTCCTGAGCTTGTCTCTGATTTGATTTCCTGAGTGGCTCCCTCTGAGTGCAGGATGGGGACAAGGGAGATGCAGGTGCCCAAGGTGCAGTGCTGATACCGACACCCCTACTGGATGGTCTCCCTGCAAGTGAGAGAGTCAGAGCCACTTACAGTGGATGATGAGGTACTAGAGCCAACTGGGTGCTTCATTTTAATACAGCAACAAAAGTATGATACGTAAGCGATGGTGGAGCTTTTAAGGAGGGGGAGAGAAGATGGGGCAGTGGAGGGGGGAGGGTTGTATGCGGAGGTCAGACCTAAAGAGGGGTAAAAGTGTAATGTGAATGGGGGATGCAGAGGTAAGCAGCTGGTGAAGAAGGCTGGCTCTGCACTCTGTGTGTAGCGCACCCCTGAACTCTGCACTCTGTATGCAGCGCACCCCTGAACTCTGCACTCTGTATGCAGCGCACCCCTGAACTCTGCACTCTGTATGCAGCGCACCCCTGAACTCTGCACTCTGTATGCAGCGCACCCCTGAACTCTGCACTCTGTATGCAGCGCACCCCTGAACTCTGCACTCTGTATGCAGCGCACCCCTGAACTCTGCACTCTGTATGCAGCGCACCCCTGAACTCTGCATTCTGTATGCAGCGCACCCCTGAACTCTGCACTAGGTACATAGCGCACCCTTGAACTCTGCACTATGTACGTAGCGCACCCCTGAACCCTGCACTAACACCCCCGCCAAAAAAAACTTTACATTTTGTACGTATGGCACTTCTGGTATTTAATGCCCCTTTAGGACCCTCCCACGGTTAGTGAAATTTGTCTACAGTCACTATTTGATGCGGTGTGGAGGGTGTATGTGGGGGTTTTGAGGGGTCGTGCCTGAGTTCCTGAGAAAAAAAAATCCCCTGCGGTGACTGACAGTCATCAGCTCTCTGCTCATGGAGCTCTGAGAACTGAGTGCTCAGCCGTCTTTGATCACTCAGTTCTTAGTCTTAGAGCCGGCGGGCATTGGACCAACGCTGCATCCCCCTAGGCAAAAAAGATGATTTTTTTAGGGAAAAAAAAAAAACATCTTCTCTTTTAATGTCTCAATCTCACTTCAATAAGAACTGACCCTTACCTATCTCAACTGATTGCAGTTTTTTGAGCTAACCGCAGTTAATCTAGTTTAAGTTTCTGTGGGTTGTTTTTTAACAATTCTTGAAAAACAAAGAAAATTATATCTGCAGTTTTCACTGTTGACGACTGTAAATGCATAAACAACATTTGGAAAAAAAATAGGGTCTTGAGAAGAAAGATGCAGCATTTGAAGCCTGACACCTGCAGGACGCGTGAGCATGAACAAAAGTGGGTGTTGCTACACATGACCTCTAGTGTTCAACCTTTTCCCCATGCTTTGCTATGTTTTAGATATAATAGAGCCTGGGATACAATGCAAAGTTGGAGTAAGATAAGTCACTGTTGGTGACAGTGGGATAACATAAACTCCATATAGTTGGTGTTAGTGGGAGCAAAATAAGTCCCATCACTTGTGTAAGTAGGAGCAAGATAAGCCCCATATTATTTGCATCAGTGGGAGAAAAATACACACCTCTCAACTTTTGGAAATGGGAATGAGGGACACCGATTAGCAAAAGTATGTAGGCATGGGACATATCCCCTGCCACACCACATTAAAGGAGAATTATACAAAAAAAAAAGATTAGTTAAACCGAGTGCTTTTTTAATCACTGCTATTCCTTTATACTGGCTTTTGAAATGTACAAATGCAGCAATTTAGAAATTGGATGATAGGTTTAGCACTGGAAAACGCTTTTCAACCTTTTCCCACCTGCCGGACGTCAAAAGACGGCAGGGTGGCACGGCTCTCGTTTTGGGTGGATGTCATATGACGGCCCTCCAGAACGACCACTCTCGCGTGCCCCCGGGGGCTCGGCGCGTCTTTAACCATGTGATCGGCTGTGTCCAATCACAGCTGGTCACATGTAAATATGGAGATGCCGGTAATCGGCGCTCCTCATCTTACACTGACAAAGTGTAAGGAGAGGAGAGCCCATCAGCAGCATCTCCTCACAGAGGACATGTAGGGATGAATTCAGGGCACTGATCATCTGTGCCCTGATTACAATAAAGTGCCAGCAATGCCACTGCCAGCAATCCGTGCCCACAATTGGGACCAATCTGTGCCAGCAATCAAAGCCCACAAGTGCCAGCAATCAGTGGCCATCAGTGATGCCAGTCAGTGCTGGCTATCAGTGGTGCCCATCAATGCCACCCATCAATGACCATCCGTGCCCACCAGTGCCGCATATTCGTGCCCATTAGTGCGGCATATTCGTGCCACCTAATCAGTGCCACCCCATCAGTGCTGCCTCATCAGCGCCAATCAGTGAAGGAGAAAAATTACTTATTTACAAACTTTACTGACAGAAATTAAGAAAGACTTTTATTTTTTCAAAATTTTTGGTCTTTATTTTTATTTTTTTTTAGGAAAGTATTTTTTTATTTTTTAAATACCACCAAAAGAAAGCTCTATTTGTGTGAATAAAATGAAAAAAAATTCACATGGTTACAATGTAGCATGACTGCGCAATTGTCATTCAAAGTGTGACAGTGCTGAAAAATGGCCTGGGCAGGAAGGGGGTGTAATCTGTCCATAGAGCACATGAAGGCGTGTTTAATAGCATAGACAAGAGAAATACTGTATACACATCTAACTGCTTCCTAAGGTCTATAGGTCACTTGGGTCTTAGAGCCAAATCCTGAGCACTCTTAGACATTGAAAATAAAGGACAAGGTGCATGCGCGGAGTCTGACAGAGCAGTTATGCACTGCTAGAGCTTCGCTCCGTGACAGAGGAAAAGCCGAATTTTAAAGCATACCAGCTGACACAAAGCACTCCAGATTATCCTGCTTCCACCAGTGAACATGGAGCTCTGTTGGGGACCCTCAATATGGTACTAGGAGGTAACCGCAATAAGTTTAAAACCTACACAAAGGAGTCACAGGTGCGGGCTGCAGCTAAAATGGCTGCCTCACACAGCACCTCAGTGCGCCTCCTTACACAGAAACAGAAGCAGAAACTGTTACAAACAGAATCTTCTGGTGAGTCAGATACTGAATTATTTCCCTCACAACACTCTCCACATGAATTTGCTGCTTCCCCGGTACCTTTAAAGCAATTTGAACGTATGCTGCAAAAAGCACTGAAACAAACTTCAGAGCATATTACAAGTAGCCTTACAAAAGAAATAAGAGAAATTGGCGCTCGTACAACAGCATTAGAAATTAGAGTGGATGAGTTGGAAATTTCAGCACAAAATAACATGTCAAAAATAGAAAACCTTAAAGAGGAAAATTTAATACTACAATCAAAGCTGGAAGACTATGAGAACAGAGCCAGACGTTCCAACCTCCGCATCAGAGGTATCCCTGAATCTGTGATTGACATGCATTCAACCATAGTTACATAGTTACATAGTAGGTGAGGTTGAAAAAAGACACAAGTCCATCAAGTCCAACCTATGTGTGTGATTATGTGTCAGTATTACATTACATATCCCTGTATGTTGCGGTCATTCAGGTGATTATCTAATAGTTTCTTGAAGCTATCAATGCTCCCCGCTGAGACCACCGCCTGTGGAAGGGAATTCCACATCCTTGCCGCTCTTACAGTAAAGAACCCTCTACGTAGTTTAAGGTTAAACCTCTTTTCTTCTAATTGTAATGAGTGGCCACGAGTCTTATTAAACCCTCTTCTGCGAAAAAGTTTTATCCCTATTGTGGGGTCACCAGTACAGTATTTGTAAATTGAAATCATATCCCCTCTCAAGCGTCTCTTCTCCAGAGAGAATAAGTTCAGTGCTCGCAACCTTTCCTCATAACTAAGATCCTCCAGACCCTTTATTAGCTTTGTTGCCCTTCTTTGTACTCGCTCCATTTCCAGTACGTCCCTCCTGAGGACTGGTGCCCAGAACTGGACAGCATACTCCAGGTGCGGCCGGACCAGAGTCTTGTAGAGCGGGAGAATTATCGTTTTATCTCTGGAGTTGATCCCCCTTTTAATGCATGCCAATATTCTGTTTGCTTTATTAGCAGCAGCTTGGCATTGCATGCCATTGCTGAGCCTATCATCTACTAGGACCCCAGGTCCTTTTCTGTCCTAGATTCCCCCAGAGGTTCTCCCCCCAGTGTATAGATTGCATTCATATTTTTGCCACCCAAATGCATTATTTTACATTTTTCTACATTGAACCTCATTTGCCATGTAGTCGCCCACCCCATTAATTTGTTCAGGTCTTTTTGCAAGATTTCCAGATCCTGCGGAGAAGTTATTGCCCTGCTTAGCTTAGTATAGTCTGCAAATACAGAGATTGAACTGTTTATCCCATCCTCCAGGTCGTTTATGAACAAATTAAATAGGATTGGTCCCAGCACAGAACCCTGGGGAACCCCACTACCCACCCCTGACCATTCTGAGTACTCCCCATTTATCACCACCCTCTGAACACGCCCTTGTAGCCAGTTTTCAATCCATGTACTCACCCTATGGTCCATGCCAATGCACCTTATTTTGTACAGTAAACGTTTATGGGGAACTGTGTCAAATGCTTTTGCAAAATCCAGATACACCACGTCTACGGGCCTTCCTTTATCTAGATGGCAACTCACCTCCTCATAGAAGGTTAATAGATTGGTTTGGCAAGAACGATTCTTCATGAATCCATGCTGATTACTGCTAATGATATTATTCTTATTACTAAAATCTTGTATATAGTCTCTTATCATCCCCTCCAAGAGTTTACATACTATTGATGTTAGGCTAACTGGTCTGTAATTCCCACCAAGACCATGACGGCCTTATTCCAAGAACTCCAACCGGCCCAACCTATAGAACACTTGGAAATGGACAGAATCCACCGTGCCCTCATGCCCAGGAAAATAGATGGCCCTCCACACGATATTATCACAAAACTCCACTATTATCGCACGAAAGAGCACCTTCTGGCTACAGCCAGGGATAGAAGCAATCTAACGTTGCAAGGTCATGATTATCAGTTATTTACTGACTTATCCCAATTGACTATCTCTAAGCGTTGATCAATGAAACCTCAACTGACAGTGCTACAAAGTCATCGTATCACTTATCAATGGGGATTTCCGTTTTCCATCCGGTTTACATACCAGGGCTCAAAGTTTACCTGCAGATCCTCAGAAGAACTGCAATGAGTATTTCAAGATCTGCGCCTTGTGGATGATCCACACATCTCTAACATATCACGAAGGAGGTCAACCCCTTCCACCCCACACAGCTCTTCTCAATCTCCAGATAGGAAACCAATATGCTCATAAGAGGAGTCGTTTGGCCTCCCTTCCGCTGGATCAAGAAAACTCCATGGACTGACCACTTGTCCTACCCACAGTCTCTTCTGAACCCCTCATTGCTTCACCCACTCTTCCAGAGTGCAGTTGCTGAATGACTGTCACGTGACTGTAAAACTGTATCTTGAATTGGTCCTCATAATTTAATATTGAACCTCCCTTTTGTGAGACCATTTGGTATCTCTTCATATAATTTGTGCCCTTTCGGGGTATAGGCAAAACATGATGCTGGATAGTGCTGTGTACCCATCCAACATGGGAGGCCATTCCCTAAAATCTAAATTGGCTCTACCATTGAAGGGTATCAACTATTTTTCTTTAATCGATCTAGATTTACTGCACAATCCAGTTACCATTTTCTTTATCTATTCAAACTCAGTTTTTACTTGCTTGAACATTACTAAGTGAATGTTATACATGCATTCAGCATATAGGTAGTTTTACCTGATATGGCTTAGTCCAAGCGATATTTTATCTAAATCCCACTTTCTAATAATTTTGTTTGTGGTATTTAAACCCATACCTGTATCTCCGGGTAGTTATAGGTCCACTTGCTCATTTTTATATTCTCTTTCCCAGTTCATTATTCCACTCCCCATCCCTATACTCATAATCCTCTCATGTATTTCCCCTACTACACCCTAATATAAATTATAATAATACACTCCAGAGTACTGATCTCATTTACCTCCCAGTACGATCAATCAGAGATGCTGTCCTAACATTTATTTATAGCCGAGCTGGCTACGTTCCTATACATCTTGATGATGTTCCTTTCATAGGGCTTGTCCTCTTTTCATGGCAGTTTCGCGTGTCCCCATGTGCCTCCCTCGATCGCCCACTAATATTATGTGGACGATTGAAGTCAGCCCCTTTTCCCCTGATGGGGAGATTTCTCCCTCATCACGGGTAATTCTTGATATCTATCATAATCTATTGTTTACAGTATTATATCTTACTACCTATGTTAAATGTTTTTCTCTTCCTACAGTTTATGCTTGGTCCATCTTCACCTTTTCCTTTTTTTCGTTCAATTGGATTGATCCATTCAGCCAGAAATCCGTGAATAATGGTAAGAATCATCACTTTTACCATCTACCATTGCACCCTTAAACATTCTTTCCCTGAATGTACAGGGAATTAATGTACCGCAAAAACGCACTAAAGCACTCCATTTCTTTCAAGCACAAAAAGCTCACATAGTTTTCTTACAGGAAACTCACTTTACAGTGGACTCCACACCCAAATATATGAGCTCCTGTTATCCACAAATGTACATGGCCTCAGCTACCACTAAGAAACGTGGAACCCTTATAGCTTTTCACTGCTCTATCCCATTTATCCTCAAATCAGAAATCAAAGATCCCGAAGGGAGATATATTATACTGATGGGACATATTATGGATACAGCAGTTAGTTGTATCCTATTACGCCCCAAACAAACAGCCTACATCCTTTATATCTCACCTTCTACAAGTAGTATCCACGCACAGGATGGGTACAATTGTGTGTGGAGACTCAAATCAAGTCCTCCTCCCATTTCTAGATCAATCACCATACTCTCCACCGAGAAGCCCAACCAAGCAATCTTTTTCACAACTTCTCTCGAGATATAACTTAGTCGACTGTTGGAGAGAACATAACCCAGCAAAAAGGAAATATACTTACTACTCACACCCTCATAAAACCCTCTCTCGAATCGACCACATACTCCTAAGTGTTGGTATGTTACCAGAGATTCTCTCATCAAACATACCAATCCCTTGGTCAGACCATAACGCAGTATATATTACCATAGCATCTACTATACCTAAAATGCACAACTCATCATGGTACCTCCCCGATATTTTGCTAAAAAACCCATCTCATCGCCTCATATTTGACCAAGCCTTAATCTGACGCACAATACCTCCCCTGAAATTTCTACACTGACTCTCTGGGAAGCACATAAGCCAGTACTACGTGGAATATTCCAACGCCAATCTGCAATGTTTAAACGTGAGCGAAAAATTATCAAACGCAAACTGGACTTAGAATATAACACTGCCATTGTAAATTTCCAAGATAATCCTCCCATTTAGAATATGAACTCTTTCTCACAGAAAATGCGGATAAATCCCTGCGACATTCTAGACACGCCTTCTTTATGAAATCTAACAAACCGGACACTATGTTGGTACGTGCTCTCAATTCTAGGCATAAACAATCTAATCCTATCCGTATCCAATTGTCGAAGAATAATTATACCTGCAATCCGGTTAAAATAGTTCACCAATTTAGATCTCATTTAGCTTCCCTATATTCGGAAACAAAAGAATTTAATCCTTCTGAAGTTTATGCCTTTTACTCTCAATTAAAGCTTCCTGAACTAACTCAGACCCAAAATTCTCTTCTTGAAGAACCCATTTCAGTGGAAGAGGTAGTGAAAACAATTAAAGAACTTAATTTAATTAAACAATTAAAGAACTCTAGCGAACATTTTGGCATCCCGCCTCAACAAAATCACAGGTAACCTTATCCATTGTGACCAAGTAAGCTTTATGCCTACTCGCCAAGTTGGTGACAATGTGCGTCGAGCAGTATTCTTGGTGCACATTGCCAAAACTCACCGCATTCCCTCTGGTTTCCTTTTCCTTGATATCAGGAAAGCTTTTGATTTGGTTTCTTGGCCCTATTTGTATCACACTCTCCAGAAATGGAGATAACAGCACTTTATGACAGACCTCAAGCATATGTAAAATATGCAGGCTAAAAATTTGACTCTTTCAAAATAGAAAGAGGCACACGTCAGGGATGTCCACTTTCCCCACTTTTATATGCCCTTTTAATAGAACCCCTAGCACAATACATTAGACTAGACCCAAAAATAACCGAAATAGAACTAGGAGGCTTTTATCACAAACTCTGCTTGTTTGCGGATGATATTTTACTATTTTTATCATCCCCCCAAGTCTCTGGTCCCAATCTATTACCTATCCTTAATAGGTTTGCCAATATATCCGGATTACCAATTAACCCCAAAAAATGTTTAGCACTGAATATATCCCTACCTGACAGAGAAAAAGACATGGTAAAATCAGCACTTCCATTTACCTGGGCGGAAAAAACAATCCCATATCTTGGTATTATTCTAACAGCTTTTATCTCAGATCTCTTTTCAGCCAATTACCCATCTACTCTGAGAAAAGTGGCTTATTTAATGAAACAATGGTCCTTTCCACTATCTTGGCTAGGTAGGATTAATACTATAAAAATGTCAATTTTACCTAAATTACTATATTTGTTCAGAGTCCTGCCGATCCCAATCCCAGCATACTTTACTCGATTAATTCAGAAAAGGGCAACAACATTTGTATGGGGATCTTCCAAACCTTGCATCCCTTCCCAAACATTATATTTTCCTAAGGCTTATGGTGGCTTGTGTTTTCCCAACTTTGTGTTATATTACAAAGCTGCCCATATCGCAAGCTTCCCAAAGTATCATGCAACACAAGAAACCCCCTTGTGGGTATCAATAGAAGCGACTGAATGTGATCTCTTATTAGTCTCAAACCTATGGCTTCATCCTAAAGATCGCACTGGTCTACATAACCCTATTACTAAACACTTTATATCCCTTTGAGATAGGCTTAAAACCAAACACCAATTACTATCCCCACACAATCCTCTCCTTTCCTTCCTTAAAAAATCCGGCTTTTTACCCAGCATGGGTCTCCCCCAAGTCATTCAAAGTCTGGGCTTCCCTAGATGTTTTGAGATTACATAAATTTGTTATGTTCTCCAACATTATTCCTTTTTCAAGATTTGCGAGAGACTTTTGGGTTACCCCCCCTCGGAAATATTCCAGTACCTTCAAATTAAAAATTTCTACAAACCTTACACAAATATGGAAACACCACTTGATCAACTCACAAATGTTGAAGCCACATGTAAAAAGGACCCACATGCCAAGAGACTAATCTCTTCTCTTTACTCTCAGTTATTGGTTACACCCAACTCGGACAAACCTTCCTATACTCAGAAATGGGAGGAGGACCTTGGGCGTACAATAACCACTACAGAATGGTCAGATATCTGGTTGGCTACCAAAACATCCTCCCCGAAAGTTTTAGCAGTTGAAACCAATTATAAAGTTTTGACCCGGTGGTACCTTGTACCTTCCAGAGTTGCTAAATACTCTCCATCCTGCTTAGCCCTTTGCTTTCGCGGCTGTTTGGACTTGGGCACACAAATGCACATCTGGTGGGCCTGTTCTATAGCTCAAACCTTCTGGAAGCAAATATTTTTAATTGCCTCCAAACTATTCAAAATGCCAATGCAGCCAGACCTTACCACGGCATTACTTAATCTTAAACCTGTATACTTGACGCATATGCAGTTCAAGCTTTTTGTCCAGCTCCTTACAGCTGCTAAGCAAACTCTCATGAAAGCATGGAAATCCCCTTCTTTGGTGGTAGCTGAGTCAAAACATAGAATGAATAACTTCATGATCCACTCTAAAATGGCTGCCATAGAACATAATTTAAATTCCAAAATTTGAAAATATGTGGCACCCATGGATTCATTCTTTCGTACCATCATACTTTAATGATTCAGTCCTCCTGCCATGGTAGTTGATTATATTTGATGGAACTCAAACCTTACTAAACCCCACACTGGCTCTCGGATCAATCCAGTAAATTTCTTCTCTTCTCTCCTCTCTTCTCCTCTTCTTCCTTTTCTTTCTCTATTCCCTTTCCTTCCTCCCCCATCCCCCTCGTTAATTCTCGAAGCTCATTGTTACTAATGTTATATCTCATCCAGGTTATATTGAAAGCTAACATTGTAGGAATAGATGGATACCTTTTGATAAAATGTATCAGTTCTAAAATCTCTATTCTGAATATCCTTATTTATTTATCATATTTCATTTTATGTTTTATATTCTTACCTACTTCTGTAATATATTGAGCTTCATTCCTTATGTTAACATGTATGTTAAGCTTATTACTATGAACTTAATAAAAATCTTTTGACAAGAAATAAAAAGACAAAACTTTAGAAAGGTTTCTTAGGTGGCCAGTTATACCTGCTCTCATTTGTAGCTGTTGGGAGTAGTTCAACCTTTCCAGTGGGAATGCAAGTTATCAGTGTCATTTTTGAAGTATGTCAGTTTAAATATCCATATACATTACTATTTGTGTTTTAAATGTTTCAGGTAAAGAAAAAAAAAAAAGCCAAAATCACGTTAGCTGAAAAAAAAATTATTTACTATTTAGATAAAAATTCCAGAAATTAAAATGGGGATCATTAGATAATTAAACTCTAATTGGATGACATTGTGTTTGCTAAATCACTGATGAGGAGATTTACTAAAGCTTGTGCACACAGAATCTGATGCAGTTGTGCTTACTAATGAATCGGTTTCTGCCTAGGTACACATTGATGCAATTTGGTATGCTATTTGACATGTCAAATCGCATGCCAAATTGGCGGCTTGTGCCGGCAATAGCACCATCAGAATCGGTGCGATGACGACTTTGCGGCGCCGCACAGATTCCCAAAATTTCTGTACAACTTTTGGCGACTTCGGGTGCGATTTCAATAGACATCTGCACACAGCTGTCTCTGAAATCGCTCCCTGAAGTCAGACTGACATGCGGGAATAAAATCCCACAGTAGTGTGAACCTAGGCTCTAACTTCATCTTTTTTGTTTAACACAGAAGGACTTTTTTATGTTTATGTAACTCATGTTTATAATCATCACAGTGCTGCATATTTTATGTTTATTGCTTTGGAGCATTGGATATATTGCCTTTTTTTGCTATCAGCTGTTATTTAATTATATTTTTCTGTTTAGCACTCACTTTATTTATTTTTTCAGTTTTGTTTAATTAAGCTTTGACAATAAGGGGTTTAGGGCATCTAGGGCAACTGCCACAAACATCCGACACCTTTTTCTGAATATACAATTACCTACAGACAATACCGGTGCCAGCGCCATTTTTTCTCTAGATGTCCATAGAGCATTTGATAGTGTGGGATGGGAGTACTTTTTTTTTTTCCATTTCTTTATTAAGATTTTTTTTTTTTAAGACAAAAGAAAAAAACATGCGTACAAACAAAACAAGTTCAGCCTAAACCGGGTTGCCCCCCCTGACCTTGCTATACAGATAAAAATAGTGTCAAAAATTACAACCTCCCACCTCCCCTCCACCCCTATCGACCCCCCAAATCTCTCCAAGTGTCTGTCTATAGTCCAGCCCTCTCACCTTTACTCACACTACCTACTCTCTACCATCCTTTTGGCGTATCTCTGTGAATGCTTATACTTTTCCCATTCTTTCCATCTCCTTTTGAACTCTTCTTCTCCTATTTCACCACTAAACCTTAGAAACTCCATGTTATAAATTTTGTTAATTTTACCTAGCCAATGCTTCAATGAAGGGCTCTCAGAGTCCTTCCACTGTCGGGGATTACACTTTTTGCTGCATTTAGGAGATGGGGCAGCAGTGATCTCCTATATTGTTTGATGGACATGCTGACCCTATGGAACAAACATACCCATGGCTCTTCAGGTATCTTAGTGCCAGTGATTTCTTCTTTATTACTAATACATCTTTCCAGTAGACTTTAATTTTAGGGCATGTCCACCAAATATGGAACATAGTTCCAATTTCTGCGCATCCTCTCCAACATAGATTAGAGGTCTCCCAAAAGGGATGGGAGTACTTTATAGAGGTTGTATACCCGCACATGAAAAAAAACAAAAAAAAAACCCTGTAATGCAAAGGCATAATGAGCTAGTATGCACCGCATACTAGCTCATTATGAAATACTTACCTTAGAACGAGGTCCCCGTATCGCAGCCCAGTCCACACCGAGGGAGCTTTTGCCCTCTGCATTGCTTCCGGGTTCGCAGCTCCAGCGCTGTAAGTGGCTGGAGCCACGATGACGTCACATGCGTGGGGGTCTTCTTCCCAGGAAGGTCCGACAGCATCTGTCGGACCTTCAGCCGGGCATTCACAGCGCATACCCTGCTGATGTCGGCGTCTGCATGCAAAGTGAATATCTATAAGGCGGTTTACCTGTTGGTAATATGAATATCTCTTAAACCTGCACAGTTTAGGAGATATTCATATTACCAACAGATAAGCCGCCTTATAGGCTTACCTATAGGTAAAAATAAGGGTATACAACCGCTTTATGGGCAGTACTCTCCATCTTTAGCATTGGCCCTAAATATTTTTTTATAGAGCAAACCTGTAGTGAGGTTACGAATCAATAATACCCTATCTTCCCCATTCCCACCGTTCAAAGAAACCAGACAGGGATGCCCTCTGTCATTGCGCTTATTTGCTTTAGCTATAGAGTCCCTGGCCCTTGCCTTATAGGAAAGGAAGGTTGCTATAGGTGAAGAACACAGTAGCCAGCTATAGTGTCTGACCACCTGCGTTAAGTGTAAGCATGATATTATCACAAGCCTTTAACAAAAAAAATATTTTTCTGTGAAGGTGGACTCTACACAGGCTCATTTATTTGCTGAGGAGATTTGAAAACTGACACACCAAGTCTAGGAACTGTTTTTGCATGTAAACACACCTCCAGCAGTAACGCAGGACCCAGAGCCCAAGGTTAACCCACCTGCTCTTTTTGTTGGTGACCCCTATATGTTTTCCAACTTTAGAAACATTTGTATGCCATATTTTAAGCTAAAGCTACGCACTTCTGGTTCTGAAGCACAGCAAATTAACCTGATTATTACATGGTTGCAGGGGGACCCTCAGTCTTGGGCTTTAAGTCTCCCTACAGATGACCCAGCCCGAGGGACAGTCAAAGCATTTTTTAAGGCCCTGGGTTTACTCTATGGTGATCCTGACCATGCCCACTCAGCTGAAACTAACCTTAGGTCATTACATCAGGGTAAACGCACCGCTAAACAATACTGTTTTGATTCCCGCCGTTGGGCACCTGACTCAGGGTGGAATAACCCAGCTCCAGGAAGCCAGTTTTACATTAGGCTTATCAGACTCCATCAAAGACTCCTTAGTACACTACCCTGAACCAAAGTCCTTGAATGAAGCCTTGCAAGTCGCCATCTGTATAGACAGGCATTTACGGGAAAGGTACGGGAAAGGTGTACAGAGTGGTGTGAACTTATCCTTTAACAATACACCTTATGGTGAATAAATCCATTACTGAATACACCTCATAAGTCATTTTATCCCTACATTTGGCTGACAGTCTCAGTACAGATATACAGTATATCATCTTTAGTGTGTGCGGGTTATTTACGAAAGGCAAATCCACTTTGCACTGCAAGTGCACTTGGAAGTGCAGTCGCTCTAAATCTAAGGGGTAGATCTGAAATGAGTGGAAGCTCTGCTGATTTTATCATCCAATCATATGCAAGCTAAAATGCTGTTTTTTTATTTTCCTTGCATGTCCCCCTCGGATCTACAGCGACTGCATTTTCAAGTGCACTTGCAGTGCAAAGTGGATTTTCCTTTAGTAAATAACCCTCTCAGTGTCAGTTAGTGTCCCTTCCAGCCAGTGTCAGTTAGCACCAGATTGCTCATCACACTATCACAATCAGAGGTTTGTTTCTTTGCCCCCTAGTACGCTGCCCATTTCTTCTCCATCAGACCTTCATGAGCACTCTCAACCTCTACTGAAGGATGAGCCCGTGCAAACTGGCGCTACTCATTTATCCTCTGGGGAAAGGGCTAGAAGAAGATCCCAGGGACTCTGTATAAAATGTGGTAACCACGGCCATTTTGTTGCCAACTGCCCCTTATTAGCCAGGAAATGCCAAGAGTCTAGTGTGGGTGGGGTGTGCTTATTTAGACTATACAGTGCCAGGTTCCCCCTGAGATATACTATTTGTTCCTGCACAACTTAGTTCTGCCACGTTTTCTCACCTCTCAGCTTTCATTGATTCTGATGCAGCTAGCAATTTCATTGTTAAGGACTCCCTGGACTAATGTGCACAAACCCTTTTCAGCCTTAGCTGTTGATAACTCTCCCTTGTCCATGGGCACGTTTACCTTATGCACTGTACCATGGGGGGACTGACAACTCATGAGGCCCCTGGGCAATAGATCATGGGTCCCCCTGTGACCCACACAAAGCCCCACCTACATATTGCACTTCCCACATTACATGTGTTCCTCACAGAACTTCTCTTCTGATTTACAAAAGCCGCGCGCCATCAGTAGAGGCGCGCGGCGAGGTGCAATGCACATTTTCATATTTACGAGACGGTGCGCCGGTAACAGAGCTTGAATCCCCCATTTACTATAGCGATCTCGGCGCAGGGAGAATGCAATCTGTGCGCCACTATGGACATGACGCACGGCATCTCCAATTCAATATTGACAGAAGATGGAGGTGCCAATATTATGGGGTGATGTGAGGAAGTTTAGTAACAACTGCCAAGTAACAAATAAGCCCAAAATAGAATGAGAAAGTAACTTTTTCAGAGAAGGCCTGCTGTGCCTGCAAGTACGTTTAGAACTGCGTGAGATCAATCTAAGCAGTGCGCATGTGCAAGCGGCTCTTGCACTCGTTCACATGAGTTTGTTCACCGCGCGGCCAAAATCTTAGTAAATGTTAAGCAACGTACATGCAATTGCACAGGTTAGCATGTTACGCTGCCAACATGTGACATGCACCTTGTTAAACTTATGTAAAAAGACCCTCGCTTCTCTAGCTCCTTCTAAAAGGGCATTTAACCTCCCCCTCTAATGCATACGATTTTCTTGGGTAGCTTTTGCTTTTAAAGGGGAACTCCACACTCCATTCTGCAATGCTCTTGTCATCCCCCTCTAATCCCTTGGATTTCCATGGGCTAGCTTTTGCTTTTAAAGGGGAACTCCACACTCCACTCAATTCTCAAAAGGCTGTGAGCTGCCTTCACCAATCCAAACCACATCCTTTTTCAGAGCATACAACAGGGCCAGCTAGGAAAGGGGCGAGAAGAACGAAAGCAGTTTTTGCATTTTTAAATGCACTTCTCCTTGTTTCGTTTTTGGGGTTCCCCTTGTTTCGTTTTTGGGGTTGTCCAAATTGGTGACATTGATATATGTCCCTCAGGGTGGGACCTGAGCCCCCCATACTCATTTTAAGGCCAATAACTAGAATATATTCTATTTTTTTGGGGGGTGGGGGGGATATTTTTCACTCAATGTTTGTAGGTTGTTAGTTTCATTTTGATTTAATTGTCTGTGCTGCGTGATTTTGCAAAATCTTCCTCCAAGATGTTGTGACTAATAAATGTTTAAATCCTTAAGAGACTGTCCCTTTGTGGGCGCAGTCCTTTTAACTCCTGTTCATTTCCTCTGCAAAATGGTCAGACCTCAAAACCATATTCTGTGTCTGTGTTGCAAATTAACATACATGTATTTTTTTTTTTTACTTTCCTTGTTCTTTTCCAAGTCCTGTTTTGTTGACCAATAAAATTTGTAGCAAATTTTTGTTTTATGTGTTTTGTTAATAATTTGTTTTGCAGATGCATGCTCAATTCAAGTAATGGATTTTACACCCCCCCCCCCCCAAACAATTTTCATGCAACAGATTTCCCAGCTGCAGCTTAACTAGGCTGATTGGCATGGCAAAACAAAAAAGGAGTGATTTGCCTAAAAGCTACTTTCCTGGTGCCTTCATGGTGGCATGGATTGTGCATATGCTGCCATGGATAGGCACCAGAAAAGGTAAATTACAGAGAGGTAAGTATTCAATTTTTCATTTTAGTGCAGTGGTTCTCAGCCTCAGTCCTCAAGTACCCCCAACAGGACATGTTTTGGGAATTTATCTTGGCTAAAATAGGTGTCTAAAATACCAAGCCATTGACTCTGATTTTAAGCACCTGTGCAAGATGAAGGAAAACCTGCAAACGTGGCCTGTTGGGGGTACTTGAGGACAGGGTTGAGAACCACTGATTTAGAGCACTGAGCTAAAATCTAGCTCAAAACAATCCTATTCTAATTGTAAGCATTTGAGGGAAACCAAGTGAGTGTCAGAACTCCTGCTTGTCTTTTTTGGGTTGGGCTTTGTGTCCCTTTTCTGAAAATTGGCTTCACTTCCTGTCACATAGCAAACAGGAAGTGACTGTAATACCCTACCAATGTCTTTCCTTGGGGACACACAGGTCAATCTAACTAGCATCCCCATTAGGCAAATTGCACTCTAGCACTTTGTTGTGTACACCCCAAATTATTAGGTATTTGGGGGTTTATTAAATCAAATCCACTCTGCAATACAAGTGTACTCGCTGTAAATCTGAGGGGAAGCACTGGTGATTTTATCATCCATCTATGTAGAAGCAAAGATGCTGTTTTTTTATCTTCCTTGCATGTCCCCCTCAGATCTCCAGCAGCACTTGTAGTGCAAAGTGGATTTTCCTTTAGTAAATAAACCCCAAAGTCCAAGATGCCTAATAATTTGGGGTGTACAGAGCAAAATGCTGGAGTGCAATTTACCTAATGGGGAAACTATTTAGATTGACCTGTGTGTCCCCAAGGAAAGACATTGGTAGGGTTTTACCCTCACTTCCTGTTTGGCTATGTGACAGGAAGTGAATAAATTTGAAGGAGAAACTGGCAAAATTTGGGAGGTGTCTTTACCCTATCAGGGGTGTAGACATCCCCAAAAACTGACAAGACTTCTACTCCCTCTGCACTCTATTCCCAAGCAAAAATAAGAAAGGATTTAATTTAGCTTAACTTTGCAAAGACACATTCCTAAGTTCAACTGTGATGCATATCAATGGCCCATTTAGACCTTAATAGAAAACACCAGTTGCCTTTCACTAGAAACATTTGTTAGTCCGGTCCTGGAAATCTGCATCTACTTTACTATTAATTTCCATAAAAATTGGATTCCTGCAGCTAGATGCGCCAATGCATCTAGATGCTTGACTGCTATGTATGTGAGATGCGCAACTGCTGTGTGCGCGCGGAGGTATGTACCCGTGGCGCATATCTGGTACCCGGAAACGGTGGCCAGCACACAGAAATGACATCACGCCCCTTAAGGAAGTTGCTTGTACTGCTGCTAATTTCTTCCCACCACCATGCCCTGCTCATTGTTCCCTGAGAAAAAGATGATCCTTATTTGAAAATTAGGATAGTTTTTTATTTATTTTTACATGGGGTGGTGTTTGTGTGGGTCATGTGTGTATGTCTAAATGATTTGGCCTCAAAACAAACACCTACTTCCTCTGTACAGATTCACTTCCGGGCCAATGTATACTGCTTCCTGCTTCAGTGTGTGTGTGTGTGTGTGTGTATATGTGTGTGTATATAGATATATTTATATAACGGAAAAATGTATCATACCTACCGTAATTTTCCTTTCCTGGTGCCTATCCATGGCAGCATACCTGTGATAGAGCTCCGCCTCTACTCCTTCTTCAGGACTAGTGAATAGCATAAATTAAAGGGCATAGCCCCTCCCCCAACATTCTTCATAATATAGAATAGCAAGGATGGGAGTTTATGCTGCCATGGATAGGCACCAGGAAAGGAAAATTACGGTAAGCACGATACAATTTTCCGTTTTCCTGGTGCCTCCATGGCAGCATACCTGTGATATATAACTAGCTCACACGGGTGGGTTTTAATGCTTTAACGAAAAAATAAACTTTAGACACAGACATAGCGGCATGAAGCGCTTTTCTCCTGAACTCTACTGTTGTAAGAACCCCGGGATCAATACGATAATGTTTGACGAACGTGTGCCAGGAAGACCAAGTGGCAGCCCTACCCTGTTTCAAGAGAAACATTTGTCCTCGCTGCCCAAGATGCTGATACCGCTTTCGTTGAATGAGCATTCACCTGAGCCGGAGAATCTAACTTCTTTACTCTGTAAGCTTTCTGTATTAATTTGACAACCCAAGAGGCCAAGGTTCTGGGGGAAGCCTCCCTTCCTTTATTCTTGCCCCATGGGATGATGAGAAGTCTGTCGGAGTTTCTAAAACTCGCTGTGGCTTCCAAGTAGGCCCTGAGAACTTTGGAGAGATCCAACTCATGACAGGAGCTTGATTCTGGGTCAGAGAAGACTGGTAATGCCCATGGTTCCGATAGATTTGCCGTTGATGTGACCTTGGGTGTGAACCCTCAGAGAGGGTGAAGTTCTACTCTGTCTGGAAGAAAGGAAATGTGTTCATCTCCCACTCCCAGGGAGTGAAGCTCCGAAATCCTCCTGCCAGATGTGATAGCCAGGAGAAAGGTTGTTTTCAGAGTTAGGTTCCAAACTGAGATTTTATCTACCGATGCAAATGTGTGAGCAGATAATACTTCCAGTATCAGGGAAAGATCCCACTTTGGAAAGGAACACCTGGTTGAAGGGCGCATCTTCAGTACACCCTTGAGAAATGTGACCACTAGAGGATCTTCAGCCCACCGTGTGTTGGTTGCTGCTGAGATTGCCGACACTTGAACTTTAAGGGAACTCTGGCTGTGACCCAAATTGAAACTCAAAATATCAACAGCAGTAGGAGAGACTGGATCAAAACCCTTTTCTGTGGCATAAGATAGGAACTTATCCCAAATCTTAGCATACTTTGCATTGGTTGCTGGTTTCTGGGCTTTCAGCAAGGTGGATATGACTTCCTGGGAACATCCTAACAGCTCAAACCTCCTCCTTTCAACCTCCATACTCGAAGAGCCAGCTTTTGTGGATCTGGATGGATTAGCCTGCCCTGGGTTAACAACTGCGGGAAGGGGGGAATCTTGATAGGAGCATTCACACTAAGGTGCAAGGCTAGGGGAAACCAAGGCCTCTTCTGGCAATAATGTAATACTGCCAGAATTTGAACTGGTTCCCTTAGGAGCAGAGGCGTATCTAGTGAAAATGGCGCCTATGGCAAGCACTGAAACTGCTCCCCTGTCAAAAAAAAAAAAAAAAAACAACTAACAAAACTACAAGTCAAGCTCTTTAATCTTTCTATTAAAAATTATGGATTAGTACTACATAAACTGCCCAATGGATCAGTTCGCCCCTGGTCATTAAACATTCTACATTCAGTGAAAGTTCATGTACTGCAAAGTTTGCACTGCATGAACTTTCACTGAATGTAGAATGTTTAAGGAGCTTGTTGCACAAATCACTTTATTAAACTTTATGATATCTATTTATTTAATCCATATTGAGCACTATTTGATTGTGTGTATATGCCAAGCAGAAGCAGCCAATCAAATATAGTGCTCAATACGGATTAAATTAATATGCATAGCTATAAATATCAGAAATAAAAGTGTAATAAAGTGATTTGTGCAACAGCAGGTACTACTTTTAAATAGACTACAAATGTGACTACAGCAGATGACCAGACTGTGAATGCGACTACAGCAGATGACCAGACTGTGAATGCGGCTACAGCAGATGACCAGACTGTGAATGCGACTACAGCAGATGACCAGATTGTGAATGCGACTACAGCTGATGACCAGACTGCGAATACAGGAGATGACCAGAATGGGAATGCGACATACAACAGGAGATGACCAGACTGCGAATGCGACATACTACAGGAGATGACCAGACTGCGAATGCGACATACTACAGGAGATGACCAGACTGCGAATGCGACATACTACAGGAGATGACCAGACTGCGAATGCGACATACTACAGGAGATGACCAGACTGCGAATGCGACATACTACAGGAGATGACCAGACTGCGAATGCGACATACTACAGGAGATGACCAGACTGCGAATGCGACATACTACAGGAGATGACCAGACTGCGAATGCGACATACTACAGGAGATGACCAGACTGCGAATGCGACATACTACAGGAGATGACCAGAATGCGAATGCGACATACTACAGGAGATGACCAGACTGCGAATGCGACATACTACAGGAGATGACCAGACTGCGAATGCGACATACTACAGGAGATGACCAGACTGCGAATGCGACATACTTCAGGAGATGACCAGACTGCGAATGCGACATACTACAGGAGATGACCAGACTGCAAATGCGACATACTACAGGAGATGACCAGACTGCGAATGCGACATACTACAGGAGATGACCAGACTGCGAATGCGACATACTACAGGAGATGACCAGACTGCGAATGTGACTACAGCAGATGACCAGACTGCGAATGTGACATACTACAGGAGATGACCAAGTAGCCAGTTTTAAAATTTAAGCTTTCAGCAATGCACAGCTATACAGGGGTATAAAGAACATTGTCAGGGAGGGTTTAGTAACACTGAGTCTATAGGTAGAAAGACCTACCTGACCAGCCGGGCTCACCTCTCAGAGGTCTGGAGGCGGAGCTTTCCGCGGTAGGGGCGGGGCTTACAGCGATGGGGTGGGGCTTACTGTGGTAGGAGGCGGGGTTTACGGCGGTAGGGGGCGGGAATATTCGTGGACCAGGAGAGGCGATGTCAGTGCTCCGAGCACATACAGAGTACATGGGGCAGGGCAGGGCAGGGTCAGAGCGTCAGTGGAGCTCCCTGCCCCACCCCTCCCTGCTGACAGAGCCTCCCTGAGCCTAAACCGAGCCCGACAGCTATCTGATAGAACACCAGCGCCGCGATCCTGCAGGCTGGCCGCAGCGCCGGGGGCTATATTAGTCTGGGAGGACAGGTGGGGTTTTTTTTTCATGCAGAGGGCGGCTTTTTGACGCCCCTTCCCCCCCATGGCGCCCATGGCACTTGCCATGGCTGCCATCCCTTAGATACGCCACTGCTTAGGAGTCTGAGGAGAAGCTTAGATATGAGCGGACGAGGAGGAAAGGCGTAAGCCGTCTTGAAGTTCCAAGGGCATGATAATGCGTCTACTCCCTCCACTTGTGGGTGTGGCAGGCGAGAAAAAAATCTTGAGCTTGGAATTCTCCTTGGAAGCAAAGAGGTCCACCTGTGGGGTCTTCCGTCGGTGGTAAATCTGATCAAAACACATGGGGGTGGAGTGACCACTCGTTGTTGTCCCCAAATCTCCTCTGTGTTCATCTTGCCTTGGTGATATATCGATCTGTAAATAATCAAAAAACAAGCAGCCAGCGCAAAAACCTTCAAACTAAATAAAGCTGCTGAACACTAAAGGCAAATATATAAATCCTTTCATGTAATGCAATAAAATAAATAGTGCAGCGCTAAAATCCCAATCAATAATTAGAAATGTCCATAAATGGAAAAAACAAATATCAGCGGTGATGCAGGGTGCCTCATGCAAATCCAAAGTGCTCGTAGAAAACGTGCTACCCCTCTTGCCAGTCATACCGCTCACCTTGTTAGAGGGACTCCTGAACTAACAGGAAGGTCTTATAAGCTTTCACCACTTCTTAGTGGTCTGGGAGGTGTCTTGACTGGAAAGCTGGAACTCTCTTCCTTAATACGGCTCAACACTTTTCTTCCAAAATTGCATGGAATATACAAAGAAAATACATAGTGCTCTCTGTATAACTTAAAAAATCCTTTAATAAAAGGATTCGTTTTTTAAGTTATACAGAGAGCACTATGTATTTTCTTTGGTGGGAAAGGACCAACGGAAGAGATTTTCCAGCCTGGTCCACCAGTGCACGCTCCTGGACATCGGGGTTGACAACAGAATTGTCTGGGATAGATGTTGCTTTTTGCATTGTGCTAGAAAACCTGTCTGGAAGTGTCTCAGATGCCAGTGAGACCACAGGACCATAGGAATACAGGAAGACATCATGCCTATGAGGCTCAGACATTGTGAGGCTGACAAGTGGGACTTCTGTAAAGTCTTCAACATCTTTTGAATGATGCGCTCCATCTTCTGTTAAAGAAACTGTGGCCATATCTGTATCGAACATTGCTCCTAGGTAGATCATTTGTTGTGTTGGGATTAGCTGGCTCTTCCGGTGATTTACCAACCAACCTAGATCTGACAATGACTGTAGAAGTATCTCTCTGTGGGCTATAAGTGGATCCAGATTGTTTGATAACAATAGGATGTCATCCAGATAGTGGTAAATTCTTAACCTTCTCTCCCTTAGAGGGGCCAGGACAGATATTAGCACCTTCGTAAACACCCGAGGGGAGGTGCACAGCCCGAAGGATAGAGCCTGGAATTGCAGGTGGACATGACCAACTGCAAACCTTAGATACTTTTGGAAAGATGGTAGGATAGGGACATGAAGGTAGGTGTCCTTCAGGTCTATTGATATCAACCAATCTTCTGGTTGTATGAATTGAATGATTGTCTGCAGTGACTCCATCTTGAAACTCTTGAGATGAATGTATTTGTTGAGTCTCTTCAAATCTATCACAGGTCTCCAGTCGCCCGTCTTCTTCTGTACCAGGAAGAGGGTGGAATAGAAACCTGTAAAACGTTCCGATGGAGGGACGGGTACTGCGGCCCCCTGAAGCTGAAACGACTTCATAAATTGACGTAAGACCAGAGCTTTCTCTGGAGAGGCTGGAATCTGGGTTTCCTTGAAGGAAGTGTGTGGAGGCTGATGAAAGTCCAGAAATGTCCGTACCAAATTGTTGATAGGACCCATGGGTCCAGGCACCTGGCAGCCCAGACTGGGAAAAAAGTTTTAGCCGGGCTCCTACTGGGGGCATCTCCGCCCCTCTGGCGTCAAAAAGACTTCGTCCCCTCCTGGGGAGCAGTGAGAATCTTGTTCTTTCTGGCACCCAGAAAGGAAGACTGAGTGCCTCGCCATTATCTTTTGTTGTCCTTAAAGGGGCGAAATTGCCTAAAATCTCTGCATTTTGACTGCCGAATGCAAGATACTTGTTCTCCTATCCTGAAGAAGCAAGCCGGACTTTCCTCCTGTTACTCGGGAAATTGCTTTATCTAGCCTTTCTCTGAAGAGGGATTTGCCATCAAACGGAATCTTGCACCAATTTTGTTTTGACGCAAGATCAGCAGTCCATGGTTTCAGCCATAGGGCCCTTTTTGCCATGACCGAGTGAAGCATTGAGTTGGCCGAACAGCGGACCGTATCAATGGCTGCTTCACCCACAAAATCCGCCACCAACTTAAGCTCCTCCAGAGCCTTAATTATATCATCCTTGGGGACATCCTGGTGGAGGGCTGCCTCCATGTTCTCGGTCCATGACCCAATGGCATTAGAAACAGACGTCAATGCAATGGCAGGTCTGCAGGCAGCTCCTGGGGCTAGAAAACTCCTCTTGAGATCCAAGTCAATTCGCCTGTCCAGGGGCTCCTTGAATAAAGTTGAATCCTCCATCAGCAAAGTCACATTCTTTGCTGGCCGAACAACTGCGCGTCAACTACAGGCATTGAACTGAAAGATTGTGTATCCTTATCAGCTAAAGGATACAACTTGGAAAGACGGGCTAAGGAAAACTTTTTGTCTGTTTTGTTCCAGTCATCCTCTATGACTTCCTTGATCTCTCCCATTAATGGGAAGAACACTTGCTTTTTCTTAAGGAAAGGAAAATAAGTCTTTGATTTTTGAGGTGGTTCTTCTGGATCCTCCCAACCAATAGAGTTCTTCACTGCCTCAACAAATGGTTGGACCAAGGAAAAACTGAAAGCCGATGGTTCAGCTTCCTCCGATGACTCTCCAGAAGGATCCTCGGGGTCTGGCTGTGCTTCACGAAGTAGGTAGCGGGTTACTGCCCTATGAAAGACCCGGAGTGTAGGGGTCTTGAGCCTGAACAGCCTGAGAAGCTGCATGTGTGGGTATTATGGCCGCCAGCTCTGAGAAAGAGTCCTTTATGGTCTGTTTGAGCAGATCGACCACCTGATGACTCTCTAGCTCTCGATTGGCTGCGTAGTCCCTGAGACAGTCCTTACAGACCAATTTATCAGGGAGTGGTGCAGCGCCACATGCCCAACACTTCTTGTTTAACACTCTAGATAGGGGTAAGGGAGAGCAATGCACCCGGGCTGGTTAAAACATCTTTTTTGTTTCCATTTTTTTATTTTTTAGCCTGCACCATGGATCATCCCGCAGGTCATCCCACAGAAGCTCTCCAGATAGGAGATTAAAGGGTCATAGAAGCTCGGGTCATTCCCACTCATCCTCGGCCCATGCTTCTCGCAGTGGTCAGAGATCACCCTGACATACCTCAAGCAGACATGACTCCCAGCACAGACCTGTGTATCCAGGAGATAAAACATGCTGGGTGTGTGGGAAACAAGCTCTTCCTGATAAATTGGTATGTGGTGAGTGCCTCCTAGAAGCCACAGGAGACAAGGAAAGAGACAAACAGGAATCCATGGAATCAATCAAAAACCTAATCAAAGATTCTATCCGGGGGTTGGCCCTTTCCCAAGACCAAGTATTCCCACCCTCAGGCGAATTGTCAGTAAACACACCTACCCCGCAACCTGATTCAGAGGTTAATTCTGAAGACGAGACAGAGGGGGGAGGAAAATACTTCAACCTTTAATTTTGCTCTAGTAGAGCCGTTTGTCAACGCAGTAAAGGACGCTATCCAATGGGAGGAGGACCCAGAACCTCCATCTAAAACAAAAAGATATTTTCCTCACCTAAAGAAAAAATGATCAGCCTTCCCTTTGATGGAAGAAATCAAGGAAGTGGTGACGGATGAATGGCAGAAAGTGGACAAGAGACCCTTAGCTTTCAATCGATTTCTCAAATTATATCCGCTGGCAGAGGCAGATGCGCAGCTTTTTGATTCAGTACCGACGGTAAACGCCTCAATTATGAGGTTAGCCAGAAATACACTACCTCTAGAAGACGCGGTCTCCTTTTAGGGATGTCCTTGACCGAAGGATCGATTCAGATCTAAAACAATCTTATCAAGCAGCAGGAGGGGCATGTAAACCAGCGGTAGCTCTGACTTCGATCTCAAGGGCTACCAGGGTGTGGTCAGACAACATCGAAACAGCCCTCCTAGGGTGTGGGCTCTAACGAAATCATCAACGCACTTGATGAGCTAAAGTTGGCCTCAGATTTCATGGCAGAGGCTGCAATTGATGTCTTAAAATGCTCCTCCAGAGCTATGCTGTACTCCATCACTGCCAGAAGGGCATTATGGCTAAAGCCGTGGTCGGCCGACCCAACTTGAAAACAATCCTGGTGTCACATTCCCTATAATGGGAAAGCTCTGTTCGGTGACAAAATGGATGCAGCAATCACCAGGGTGACGGGGAAAAGCAGTCTAATTCCCCAGGACAGAAGCAGGAGGAAGAGATTTGTTTCACGTCCAGCTGTCCAGCAGAGGGTGAAGGATTCCAGAACTTACGGCCCAGGTAGAGGTAGGGAATACAGAAGAGGCTGGAAGGGCTTGCAGGCCACCTTTTGAAGATGGGTAAACCTAAAGCCTCAACATCCACGGTTGAGGGCCAGAAGTCTTTTTGATTCCTTTTCCATCCAAACCAGTCCAGTGGGAGCTCGACTCAGGGTGTTCGCCCAGGTTTGGGTGGAGAACTGTGTAGATCAGTGGGCAGTTTCCACTGTCCTTCAAGGGCATTTCTGGAAATTCAGAAAACGCCCCCCACCATTTTCCTTCCAGCCCACCAAAATTCCAACCTCCAAGGAGAAGAGGGAGGTTCTTCTTCAGTATGTGCAAATTCTTATTCGTCATCAAGCAGTAGTGCCGGTTCTGGACTTGGAAAAATGCTTAGGATTTTATTCCCCAGTCTTTTTGGTCCCCAAGAAGCCGGGCGGTTGGAGGCCCGTGTTGGACCTGAAGAGGTTGAATAAATACATCCATTTAGAACATTTCAAAATGGAATCCTTAAACACAGTAATTCTTTCAGTACAACCAGGGGATTGGATGATCTCTACAGACCTCAGAGATGCATATCTCCATATACCCATCCTACAGCAGTTTCAACCATTCCTACGATTCAAAGTAGCCGACTTACATCTCCAATTTCAATGCCTTCCCTTCGGAATCTCAACAGCTCCCAGGACCTTCACCAAGGTGCTAGTTGCAATCTTAGCTCCTCTTCGAGAGAAATGGATTTGGGTGCTACACTTTTTAGACGATTGGTACTAGACACTTTGAGCAGGTTCGGGTGGCTGATCAATAACTCCAAAAGCCAGCTCACACCTACGCAGAAGATGACATATCTGGGAGCACTCTTCAACACTCCAGGGAGAGCAGTTTCACTCCCATCAGAAAAGATTCCGGCTCTGATAGGGAAAGTGAAAAGAGCACTGGCAAGCCATTCTATGATGGCATCAGACTGTCTGAGCCTGCTGGGGTCCCTTTCTTCATGTATACCCATGGTGAAGTTGGCCAAGTGGCATCTACGAGGGTTCCAGCTGGGGTTTCTATCACAATGGAGGAAGAATCGCCTAAAACAGAGGATGTTGGTCACACCCGCAATGAAGTCCTGTCTTTGGTGGTGGACAAGGCCGTGGTTCGCACTCCTAGTCAGGATGGCTTTGTGCGAACCGCTGCCCCTTCCGCGCCTGAACAACCTTCTGTCTCAGGACAATTTCTTTCACCCGCATTCGGAAATCCTAGACTTGAGGGCCTGGAAGTTGAGCGGAAAAGGTTGGATGAATTAGGATGTTCACATAGTGTTATTCAAACACTACTACAGGCAAGAAAGTCTTCCACTAATGCCACCTATTACAGGGTATGGAGAAAGTTTACAGAGCTGGCAGAGGTTAACCATTTCGATCCCTTGGATCCCGGAGTCCAGAATGTACTTCTCTTCTTGCAGAATGGTTTGGACTTAAGGTCCAGGTCTCAGCTCTTTCAGTGCTAACGGATACACGTTGGGCATTGAACTCTCTTATCGAACGCTTTTTGAAGGCAGTCCTAAGATTGCGACCTCCCAGGAAAATGTTCTACCCCAAATGAGACTTGATTATTGTGCTTTATGTTCTATCAAATCCTCCTTTTGCTCCCACAGTAGAGTGCACCTTGGAGGATATTTCCTTGAAGATGGTATTCCTGATCGCCATCACTTCAGGTCACAGAGTATCAGAGATCCAAGCTCTAGGATCACAGGAACCTTACATCACCTTTTTCCCCAGACAGGGTGGTTTTGCAGCCCATTCATCAATTCTTTCCTAAAGTGCCTTCAGTCTACCATCTTAATCAAGAATGGGTTCTTCCAGCTTTTGGGGAGGACCCAGCTTCTTCAAGACTACACGAACTTTATATAGCCAGGTCCCTGAGGCACTATTTAAGTTTAACGCAACAGTTCCGTAAAGATCAAAGATTGTTTATCATCCCAAAAAGTGCCAGAAAGGGAATGGCAGCATCCAAAACAACCCTGGCAAGCTGGATCGTGCCGTTAATCCAGAGAGTGTATCGGGCTAGTGCTCTCCCAGTTCCAGATGCGGTCAATGCGCATTCAACGCGGGGAATGGGCTCCTCTTGGGCAGCCTTGGCGCGGGTCTCCCCTGAGACAATTTGCCGAGCAGCCAGTCCTTCAACACTTTCATGTCGCACTATAGTGTAGACCCGGCGGTTCTTACTTCCCGAGAATTTGGGGAGAGTTATCTGTGCTGTAGTTTTCATTAAATTTCTCATTGCAGTACCCTCCCTGTAAGCGAGTTATTTACCATTGGTATGCTGCCATGGAGGCACCAGGAAAATGGAAAACTGAATACTCACCTTTCCGTAATTTTCCTTTCCTGGTGCCTACCCATGGCAGCATACACCCTCCCTTCAATAATCCTTAAGGTTCTGAGGTCTAGTTACAAGAATGCCGGCAGGGAGGAACAACTCTTTTATTTATAGAGTTAAAGTGGTCCTGTGCGTGAGTTGGGGGCGGAGCAACCAACCATTGGTATGCTGCCATGGGTAGGCACCAGGAAAGGAAAATTACAGAAAGGTTCAATTCAATTTTCTGTTTTCTACTGCAATGAGCATCATCAATGCCTTTTTGAAAACATAGCTCTCTGTATGAATGAACTGCAAGTCCTGACATCCTTTGCGGCTTGTATTTTTCAATTAACTATCATGACACTGTTGAGCGTTGTGGTATTTCATTGAGTCTTCCTGTCAGTGTGAAACTGCTTGCCTGTATGATATACGACAGACAGTTCACACTGACAGCCTACAGGAGACCTGCATCACTGGTACAATGCTTTCCAGGCCCCTAAATAAAATAAAAAAGTAAATTCACATTTTGAATGACAATTGCGCGGTCATGCAACACTGTACCCATATGAATTTGTAATCATTTTCTTTACACAAATAGAGCTTTATTTTTGTGGTATTTGATCACTGCTAGGTTTTTTATTTTTTACAAAAAAAAAGAAAAAAAGACTGAAAATTTAAAAAAAAGTTTTCCTTAGTTTCTGTGGGTACATTTTTTAAATAACGTTTTTTTTTTTCTTCATATGACGTCCCCGGAGAACGAGAGCCGCACTGCTCCTACGTCATTTGATGGTGGGCAGGTGGCAAGTGGTAAAAATTCACCTCATGGTGAATAAATCTATTACTAAATACACCTCAAGTCATTTTATCCCCACATTTGCCTGGCAAGCAAAATTAGACGAAGTAATCTGGATGGCCGCACACAGGACAAGATGCAAGTGCTTTTATTAATGAAAACTGGAACATGGAATGCACAAGACACTACAGCAGGAACGTACAGGAATTCACTGACGCGTTTCACACTTATGACAAGTGCTTACTCAAGCACTTGTCATAAGAAATGAAACGCGTCAGATGATTCCTGTACGTTCCTGCTGGACTAAGAGCCAGCAGGTGGTGAGAATGGCCTCTAGTGGTGAGGATGGACTGCGCTGCGCTGCAGTCTGGCTCCAGGTCACGGCACCCAGGGTCTCACAGCTCAAGCTCACGGTAGACTACAGGAGAAGAGGAAGGAGGCAGTAGGCTGGAACAACAAGGAAAGTAAAGGGATAAGCCAAATGTCGGGGCGACTAGCAGACAAGGATAAACATAACACGCCTAAGGTCAGGGTCACAAGCAGACAGAGATAGTCGAGAACAGGCCAAGGTCGGTAACTGGAATCAGACATAGGAAACACAGCAAGTACACACGAAAGCTAACACACAATGGTTGATCAGCAAGGTTGGCTTGCAATGCCCAGTAGGGATGAGCCAAACACCCCCCCCCCCCCCCCCCGGTTCGGTTCGCACCAGAACCTGCGAATGGACCGAAAGTTTGCGCAAACTTTAGAACCCCTTTAAAGTCTATGGAACTCGAACGTTCTAAATCAAAAGTGCTAATTTTAAAGGCTAATATGCATGGTATTGTCCTAAAAAGGGTTTGGGGACCTGGGTCCTGCCCCAGGGGACATGTATCAATGCAAAAAAAAGTTTTAAAAACGCCCGTTTTTTCGGGAGTAATGATTTTAATGATGCTTAAAGTGAAAAAAAAGGTGAAATATTCCTTTAAATATCGTACCTGGGGGGTGTCTATAGTATGCCTGTAAAGTGGTGCGTGTTTCCTGTGCTTAGAACAGTCCCTGCACAAAATGACAGTTTTAAATGAATAAAAGTCATTTAAAACTGCTTGCGGCTTTAATGTAATGTCCCGGGTCCCGGCAATATGGATGAAAATCAGTGAGACAAACGGCATGGGTACCCCCCCCCCCCAGTCTATTACCCGACCCTTTGGGTATTGTATGGATATTAAGGAAATTAAAAAAAGGAAAGGTGTGGGGCCCCCAGGCCCTATATACTCTGAACAGCAGTATACAGGCGGTGCAAACAAGACAGGGACTGTAGGTTTGTTGTTAAGTAGAATCTGTTTGTAATTTTGAACTGGTACATTTTTAAAGTGTAGCTCCTGCCAAAAAATCTATTTTTAAGCTTTTTGGAAAACATAGGGAAGGGTTATCACCCCTGTAACATTTGTTTTGCTGTCTGTGCACCTCTTCAGAAGATTTCACCTCACATTTTGTCCCAATGACAAATGTTTTTTGAAAATTTGGGGTTTTTAGTGAAACAAGGATTGGTGATAAAGCATCAGTGGAGAGGAAACACATTTTTCCCATATTAACTCTTACAGGAGAGAATTTCCCTTCCTAGGGGTAGATTTCATCTCACTTCCTGTTGTCTCCTTCCATTTGCAAGTAGGACTCGTTTGTAAGTTGGATGTTTGAAAGTAGGGGCCTGCCCTATATACTCTGCAGAAATTGGGGCCTTAGGTGTTGGTGTTGCCACAACATTGTAAGCCCTCACAGTTACTCTTGGTGGGCGCAGGAACGGGCCCTGCTGTGAAATATTAGATCAAGAATTGTAATTACGTGCCATTGCTGAACAGGGGCAGAAAAATTGGGCCTTTGGTGGTGGTGGTACTGGTGCCACAACACTGTAAATCCTCACAGTTATGCCCCGTACACACGGTCGGACTTTGTTCGGACATTCTGACAACAAAATCCTAGGATTTTTTCCGACGGATGTTGGCTCAAACTTGTTTTGCTTACACACGGTCGCACAAAGTTGTCGGAATTTCCGATCGACAACCATGCGGTCACGTACACCACGTACGACGAGACTAGAAAAGGCCGGTTCAGAACCAAGCGCGGTACCCTTTGGGCTCCTTTTGCTAATCTCTGTTAGTAAAAGTTTGGTGAGAGACGATTCGCGCTTTTTCAGACTCGTGGCTTTCAGATCGTTTTCTGCTGTTCAGTTTGTGCTTGTGGGTTTGTATCTGCTCTTCAGTGCGTGCAGTCAGTTCGTATCAGTTTTCTGTGTGATCTTGCCTGCTCGTTGCTGTTTTTCAGGTCGCTCTTCACAGGCCTTGCTGTTCTTCAGTGTGTTCTGTTACTTCGTTCTGAGCAGCCGACCGTTTTCTAGCCATGTTTCGTATGCGTACTCCTCGTACAGTTCGTGCTGTGCGGGGGCTTGGTGTTGGGGTCCTGACCTTGACACAAGTCCAGTCCATGAACAGGGTGGGGAGGAGTTCATGGACTAAGAATTGGTTGCTTCAGCGTCACCAGTTCTCTCATATGCCTTTGCTCCGTGAGATCCGTGAGAATAATCCTGATGATTTCAGGAACTTTCTCAGGATGACGGACCCCGTGTTTCACCATATGTTGGCTTAGCTGACCCCTTATATTAGCAGGCAGGATACCTGCATGAGGCAAGCCATCACTCCGGAGCAGAGGCTGGTCGCTACCTTGCGGTATTTGGCCATAGGGAGAAGCCTGCAGGACCTCAAGTTCTCGACAGGCATCTCCCCCCAGGCTCTTCTTTGTGGACATTTACTGCTTGTGTTTGTTTGAGCTGACCCTGACAGAAATGTGTGGAGTGCAGAAAATGTCGTGATTGTGTAACCTTATACAAAGCACTGTTGGCTGTTATTTACTAAATGGAACGACACTTTTCACTACAAGTGCACTTGCAACTGCACTGAAACTGCACTTGTAGTGCAAAGTGGATTTCCCCTTAGGAAATAACCCCCATTTTCTCATAAAACAACAATTACATCACCCCAAAAGTGTTGTAGCGTGAGACAATAATCCACACATTCTTGATAAACAATCTTTTTAATACCTGCACAATCACATGTGCATTTACCAAAGGTTTTTCTGACAAACCAACATGTTTGTTGTATACCAATTTTTGTGGTGTCATTATCCAAAATCAAAATGTCCATTTTATAGAAAACAGGCCTGTGTAAAACCAACAAGAAAGACACAAATCTTGATCTTACAAAGTTCACATTTGGTAGAACTGGAAGGCTATATCAGACATGAGTATTTAGGAACTGTGTTTGATATAGCGTTCAGATGGGGGGAAATCACCCCTGGAAAAGCCAAATTTGGAAGATGCACACAAATTTCCCAATGTCAACATGTGCTAGCTGCCAGCACGGGGGATCAAGGGATGTGTTTTGGGGGAGAAAGCCCTTCCTCACCGCTACTTTATAATTGAGGAAGGGGTTGCACCCCCAAAACGCGTCCATTGATCTCCCGTGATGGCAGATAGCACATGTTGACACACTGTGTGCATCCTCCAAATTTGGCTTTGGGAAAAATCACAAAAACATTTCGCACATTGTAGCACACAAAAGAAGAAAGTGATTTGGAGGGGTTTTAAACTCGCCCCAAAACATCAATGATGTTTTTATATTTTGGAATAACATCATTGATGTTTTGCTTGATGTTTTCCAATTGTAAATTACACCCCATGATCTCCCCGATCAGGGTCTGGGCACTTTCGGATGTGAAAGGATCTGGATCCACAACCTCACGATCACCTAAAAGAGAGGAAACCCAAAATAAATTAGGTTTCAAAAAAATGCCGCAATCCATCTCTTATCTGAGCCTGTGGTCGCAGACACTCACCTGTTGTGGTAACTACTTCCACCACGTCTTCATCCTCCTGCTCATCTTGTGTTGGGGGGATTTCCCCTTCTTCCAGAGGGGGGGGCTCTGGTCTCCTCGGATGAGGGGTGTCCTCCGAGTCTTTTCTCCCCTATGTAAAACAAAAATGGTATAATTAGCACACAGATATTTAATGTCAGAACTATAAAGATGAAACATTGCTTGGAAGTGGGGTACAATTGTCTATTTTAGCCGAGTTCCAAGATGTAGCTTTTTTAGTGCCCTTTGTCAAGCTGCAATACTTTACCTGTTTGGTAAAAGCTTCACAGATGTAGCCCCCCCTATAGTATACACTGGGGCACCTGTGTGGCCCCCCCTAATAAAAATGGTGTTCTTGTGTCCCACACTAGTGCTCCAGTGTCCAGATGTGAAAACAGCTGCTCAGTGTCCTCTCCTTACACACAATCTAGTTTGCATTTCATTCTAGTAACAAAGCCATCTACACAACCCAATTCTTTGAAGACAAGTATAGGGCGTCAAAATGGTGGCCAAATGCATATGGCCTAAACAATGGTATTTTATCGTCCGAAATAACAATGTGTGATCCGAACGAATAATGTTCCCATGAACATGAAAGTTGCCATTTTAAACTGTACAACAGTTCCTAAAAGCACATGGAGCAGCACGAACGTAATAAACATAAAGAATAGGAACACAGCACAACTACTTACTTTTTTGCAGCACTCTCCGGATCTTTCTGTACTGCTCGTGTTCTCGTAATTTCAGGTCCGACCACCGCTTCCTGAGCTGATCTTTCGATCGTCGTACCCCGAATTTCCGGTGCAGACTCCTGACCACTTTCACCATGATCTTGGCCTTGCGGACATTGGGGTTGGGGTAAGGCCCATACTTTCCATCATAGTCGGCCTTCTTCAGGATGTCCACCATCTCCAACATCTCCCCAAAGGACATATTTGAGTCCTTTAATCTCCTTCTGGATTGGGACGTTTCAGGCTCCAGCCTTTCCTCCTCCTCCTCCTCGTTGCTACAATTAGCACGATCCTGCTGTCTATCCGCCATGTGCTCTTCCCCCACTGCGTCAAACGAAAAGGGGCGGGGAATAGACTAGAAAGAACGTCAGGGGCGGGCGGAGTTATACGCATGCGCAGTGTGTATAAATCGTAACACGCGCGTCTTACGTACGATCTGTGAGCGGAGGAAGGAGCATCGGAGACGCCGATCGTGCTAACGAAGGTAGGATCTAAACTTGGGCCTATACTGCTTTGAAATGGAAGCCTATATTGTAACAAGATTAGGGGAGTTTGGCCTGACATTAGGCTTTGTCTTGTGTTGTGTCTTACAGAGAAAATGGATGGGTTCAACGACCACAATTTCCTGCCCCTGTTCATAGACAAGTACAGGGAGCTGCCCTGTCTGTGGCAAGTGAGACACCCCCACTATAATCACAAACAGAAGAGGCAGGCAGCGCTGGAGAAACTGCTGGAGTTGGTGAAGCCGGTGGTCCCCACAGCAACCATCCCTTATTTGAAAGCTAAAATTGGTGGCCTGAGGAGCACTTATCTTAGGGAGTGCAAGAAGGTCACAGATTCCCAGAGGTCCGGAGCTGCAGCAGATGACGTTTATGTCCCCAGGCTGTGGTACTATGAGAGACTGCGATTTCTGTCAGACCACACTGAAGTCAGGGAATCCCTCTCTACTCTTCCTTCCACGCTTCCTTCCACCCCAGCTGAGGCTTCCGATGTCCAACCTGGGCCTTCCAGCCAGGAAGAAATGGAGGAGCCCAGCTGGAGTCAGGTATAGCATTCTTCTACAGATTTCTGGTCAATAAATAAATGATGTTTATTAGATGTTATTATTACTGATCACTAATTGCTGATTAAAAAAAGTGCTTTACATATCAATAGACAGTAGTGGGCACCCAAAATTGGGAAAAGAATGAAAACTGCTGGGCTCAGAAGGATAGTCTGTTATATTTGTTAACATTGAATTTGCAGCAGTCAGGAGGTGAAAATTGTGTGTGATTGATGAATAAAAAACTAAAACTATGTCCCTTTTTCATACACAGGAAGACCTCAGCCAGGAGGAGGCTGTGGAATGTGGCAGTCAGGAGGAGGCGGGGATTATTAGTGTCAGCCAGGAGGAGGCGGGGATTAGTGGCAGCCAGGAGGAGGCGGGGCTAAGTGGCAGCCAAGAGAAGCCTGGGACAAGTCGCAGCCTGACTGAGTCTCAGGTTCCTCCCCTCTGCCTGCCACATAAACGAGCCAGGAAGGCCACTCCGAGTCCCGTGCAGGATTCAGCGTACAGGCTGATCCAGGAGGCTTCGGCGTCCCTCCGAGCCTTCCCCAGTCCTGAAGAGGCCTTTGCCTGCATGGCTGCCACAAAATTGCAGGGCATGCAGGAGGGTCAACGCAAGATCTCTGAGGACCTGATTTATAAAGTCCTTCGTAAGGGGGAGAGTGGGGAACTGACACACAAGACGGATGTCATTGAGAGGGACGATCCTCCTCCTCCTCCTGCTGCCACAACTCCACCACCACAGCCAAAGCCTGTAAGGAAGCGTGGAAGGAAGACCTGAGAGTGATGACCCTGGGTTCAGTCTGGTCTGACAGAAGATGCAGTCTCTCATATGACCACAGCCTGGGGACACAGATGTCATCTGCTGCTTTCCGGATCTCTGGGACTTCTGGACCAGACTGCCCTCCCTTATGATATGGACTCCTCAGGCCACCAATTTTGCTTTTAAATAGTTGATGTCTGCCCCAGGGGTCCAAGGCTTCGCCCACTTCTGCAGTTTCTCCAGCGTTGCCTCCCTCTTTGTTTAGTTGTGAGCCCTTAATAAAATTTTTTTGGGTAAATTCTACTCTCCTGTGTGTGTTTTCATCCAAAAAGGACAGTTTGTTGGTGACGATTCAGGTACATTTCTAAAGTACAATGTGAAATTAACAAGGGACAACAACACCAAACAATCTCCTACAGATTAAATAGAACAACATATTAGTGGTGTTGTGGGAACTTGTCACCAAAAACACACACAAACATTTTCGGGAATACAAATCAAAATAATCAAAAAAAAATAAATAAAAAAGAGAAACACAAAAAAAGAATCTACATTAAAGTCCAAAAAAAAATAAAAAATGTTGTTGTCAGATGTGAGAAATCAAAATATATTGAGGGAATCCCGATAAATAGTAACGAAATAAGTTTGTGAGAAGTGTGTGTGAATATGAGCAGCAAAACGACTTAATTCTTGTCACATTATAAAGAAGAAGAGAGTGCGCTGTATTAAACCATTTTGAACATTGCAGCGTGACGAAAGTGCTGTATCCATTCCGAACGCTACGTTTACCAGAACGAGCTGTCTCGTGTCGGAATTTCTTCTGAGCATGCGTGGCACTTTGTGTGTCGGAACAGGCCACACACGGTCGGAATTGACGCGATCGGATTTTGTTGTCGGAAAATTTTATCTCCTGCTGTCCAACTTTGTGTGTCGGAAAATCCGATGGAAAATGTCCGATGGCGCCCACACACGGTCGGAATTTCCGACAACACGCTCCGATCGGACATTGTCCATCGGAAAATCCGACCGTGTGTACGGGGCATTACTCTTGGTGGGCGCTGGAATGGGCCCTGCTGTGAAATATTATATCAAGAATTGTAATTACATGCACCTGTTGATCAGGGGCAGAAAAATTGGGCCTTTGGTGGTGTTGCCACAACACTGTAAGCCCTCATAGTTACTCTTGGTGGACGCAGGAATGGGCCCTGCTGTGAAACATTAGATCAAGAATTGTAATTACATGTCCCTGTTGAACAGGGGCAGAAAAATTGGGCCTTGGGCACTGGTGCTGGTGCCACAACACTGCAACCCCTCACAGATACTTTAGTTGGAGCGCAGGAACGAGCCCTGCTGCAAAGTATTGCATCAAAAATTGTAATTACACGCCCCTGTTAAACAGGGGCTGAAAAATTGGGCCTTAGCCACTGGTGGCGGCGCCCAGAACCAAAAATGTTTTTACAAGCTATCAGCATGATCATTGAGGAGGAAGAGGATAATCACTCAGCATAACAGGATAGTCACTCAGCATCAGCATAGGCAGTCTTGAAGGGATCTGACATTTCAAAAAAAATTATTCGGTTACATCAGCATCAGGTGCTTGGCAGCTGGTGGTGATCCAAGACTGATTGATTTTTATGAAGGTCAGTCGATCGACCGAGTCAGTGAACAGGTGCACCCTGTGATCGGTTACAAAGCCTCCAGCAGCACTGAATGTGCGTTCCTAAGGAACGCTGGATGCAGGACAGGCCAGTAGCTCAATTGCATACTGTGCAAGCTCTGGCCAGTGATCCATCCTCAAGACCCAGTAACCCAGAGGATTTTCAGTGGGAAAGGTGTCCAAGTCAGATCTTGCCCCTAGGTATTCCTGCACCATGTTAAACAGACGCTGGCGATGGTTGCTGGAACCAATCATACCTTGGGGCTGCGCACTAAAAAATTGTCTGAACGCATCGGTCAGATGGCCACCTTCTCCACCGCTCCTTCTTTGACTGACCGAAGCCTCAGCAACACGTTGTCCAGGAACAGGAGTTTGTAACCTCCCAGTCTCTGGGAACGCGTTGCACAGACCTTTCTGCAAGGCCTCCCGAAGATGTTTCATCCTCTGCGATGGCAAAAAGGTCCGCAACCTTACCCTTGTAAAGTGGATCAAGGAGGGTTGCCAGCCAGTATTGATCCCTCTCCTTGATACCACGAATACGAGGATACTTCCACAGGCTTTGCAGGATCAGGGAGGCCATGCAGCTTAGGTTTGCTGAGGCATTTGGTCCGGAGTCCTCTGGGACGACATGATCCGCAGCCACCTCCTCCCAGCCACGTACAAGTCCATGGGTTTCTTGGGACTGTAAATGATCCCTTGAAGACTGCTGCTGATGCTGAGTGCCAGGCTCCACCTCCATGCTGACACAATCCTCCTCCTCGTCCTCTTCCTGAGTGATCAGCGGGCACGCAGGAACACTGTCTGGATAAAGGGGGCCTTGAGAGGTAAGGAAGTCCTCCTCTTCCTCCCTCTGTTCTGCCTTAGGTGCCCTGTCCATTATTCCACGTAGCGTGTGCTCCAACAGGTGCACAAGAGGTACAGTGTCACTGATGCATGCACTGTCACTGCTCACCATCCTCGTGGCCTCCTCAAACGGTGACAGGACAGTGCATGCATCCCTGATCATAGCCCACTGGCATGGGGAAAAAAAAACAAGGTCCCCTGACCCTATCCTGGTGCCATAGTCGCATAGGTACTCATTGACGGCCCTCTGCTGTGTGTGCAGCCGCTGCAGCATGGCCAACGTTGAGTTCCACCTGGTGGGCATGTCACAGATTAGGCGGTTCTTGGGCAGGTTAAATTCCTTTTGGAGGTCAGCCAGCTGAGCACTGGCATTATATGACCTGCGGAAATGCACACAGACTTTCCTGGCCTGCCTCAGGACATCCTGTAAGCCTGGGTACCTGCCCAAGAACCGCTGCACCACCAAGTTAAGGACGTGAACCAAACAGGGTCAGTTGTCCCTAATGGAGGGCGGAGAGGAGGTTGGTGCCATTGTCGCAAACCACCATACCTGCCTTAAGCTGGCGTGGCGTCAACCACCTCTGAACCTGCCCCTGCAGAGCTGACAGAATCTCTGCCCCAGTGTGGCTCCTGTCCCCCAAGCACACCAGCTCAAGCACCGCATGGCATCTTTTTGCCTGCGTGCTTGCGTAGCCCCTTGAACGCCTACGGAGCACCACTGGTTCCGAGGACAAATCAGCACAGGAAGAGGCCATGGAGGAAGAAGAAGAGGAGGGGGTGGAGGAGAGAGGTGCGGCAGAATCACCACTAGTAGAATTTTGGAGGTATGGTGGCGGAACAACCTCCAACACTACTGCACCCTGTCCTGCATCCTTCCCAGCTGCCAGAAGAGTCAGCCAGTGCGCGGTGAAAGATAGGTAACGTCCCTGTCCATGCCTGCTGGACCATGAGTCAGCGGTAATATGCACCTTATCGCTGACCGCCCTGTCCAGCGAGGCCAAGACATTGCCTTCCACATGCCGGTAGAGAGTCGGAATCGCCTTCCGTGAGAAAAAGTGGCGTTTGGGAACCTGCCACTGAGGAACCGTACATTTCACAAACTCACGGAAGGGGGCAGAGTCTACCAACTGAAAAGGCAGCAGTTGAAGTGCTAGCATTCAACTGCTGAGCATGTGGATGGCTGGGAGCAAACTTCTTTCTGCGGTGCAGCAGCTGGGGCAGGGAAATTTGCCTGGTACAATCTGACACCGGTGTACCGATAGCAGATTGCCCCCAAGTACTTGGCTGTGACACACCTAATTCTACACCTTCATTCCTCTCAGTGCAGGTCTCAGAGAGGACTGAAGGTATAGTGGGGTTGGAGATCCTCTTTGTTCTTTGGTGTGGGTCTTTTAGGTACGCTTGCCAACGAACTGCATGGCAGGTCGACATATGTCTGGTCAATCATGTGGTACCTAAGCGGGTGATGTTTTGGCCACGCGAGATACGCTTGAGACATATGTTGCAAATAGCAGCGGTGGGATCTGATGCACTCTTCTCAAAAAAGGCCCACACCAAAGAACTTTTGGAATAATGCGCATACAGCAGCGCCCTGCACATGCGGAGCTCTGCGGTGTGATGCAGTCGGTGTGCTGCTCTTAACCTGCCTCATTGGTGATGTGCCTCCTCCTCCTCTCTCCTATCAGGCACCCACGTGGAGTCAGTGACCTCATCATCCTGTCCCTCCTCATCACTGGAGCAAAGCTGGCAGTATGCTGCAGCTGGGGGAACATGAACTTCCAGATTGCTGTCCTTCTTGGGCACCCCCTCTCTCTGGGCTCACGTTACTGCCTTCCTCTAGCTGGGTACCATCATTGGAGCCTTAAATGCTGGGCATCCTCCTGGAGCATGTACCCAACACTGTGGTCAAACAGTTTGGAGGACTCCTCAGGAGGACATGGTGGGGCTAGGGTAGGAGTGACTGATGCCATTGCGCCGAGGGAAGAGGCCTCGTTGGCAGCTGCTTTGCCAGACAAAGTACCCTGAGCCTGGGTGAGAGAGGATGAGGAGGATGAGGACGGCTTGGTCATCCACTCTACCAAGTCTTCCGCATGTTGCGGCTCAACACGGCCAGCTGCTGAAAAAAAGAAGGACAAGCGTGTCCCACGGCCACGCGCTGTTGCCTCTAGACACAGAGCCTGCTTGCCCACTTTTATTGGTTTGTGACTGTCTGCCTCTCCTTGTTGGCCTTCCAGACATACTAATGGCATACAAAGCTGGGATATATATATATATATATATATATATATATATACTGATACTGCAGCTAGCGGAATCAACTGCCTGCCTGTAGTATTATTAGTATAAGAACACCAGCAATTGTCTTCAGGTAGCTTTAGGTGCACACTGTGCAGAGGACACAGTACACTAACTGTAAATACTGCAGCTGCATGCCTGTGGTATTAATAGGAGCAGAACAACAGCAATTGTCTTCAGGTAGCTTTAGGTGCACACTGTGCAGAGGACACAGTACACTAACTGTAAATACTGTAGCTGCCTGTCTGTGTTATTAATGGGATCAGAAGAACACCACCAATTGTCTTCAAGTAGCTTTAGGTGCACACTGTGCAGAGGACACAGTACACTAACTGTAAATACTGTAGCTGCCTGCCTGTGATATTATTAGGAGCAGAACAACAGCAATTTTCTTCAGGTAGCTTTAGGTGCACACTGTGCAGAGGACACAGTACACTAACTGTAAATACTGTAGCTGCCTGTCTGTGGTATTAATAGGAGCAGAACAACAGCAATTGTCTTCAGGTAGCTTTAGGTGCACACTGTGCAGAGGACGCAGTACCCTAACTGTAAATACTGCAGCTGCCTGCCTGTGGTATTAATAGGAGCAGAACAACAGCAATTGTCTTCAGGTAGCTTTAGGTGCACACTGTGCAGAGGACACAGTACACTAACTGTAAATACTGTAGCTGCCTGTCTGTGGTATTAATAGGATCAGAAGAACACCACCAATTGTCTTCAAGTAGCTTTAGGTGCACACTGTGCAGAGGACACAGTACACTAACTGTAAATACTGTAGCTGCCTGCCTGTGGTATTAATAGGAGCAGAACAACAGCAATTGTCTTCAGGTAGCTTTAGGTGCACACTGTGCTGAGGACACAGTACACCAACTGTAAAAGCTGTAGCTGCCTGCCTGTGGTATTAATAGGATCAGAAGAACACCACCAATTTTCTTCAGGTAGCTTTAGGTGCACACTGTGCAGAGGACACAGTACACTAACTGTAAATACTGTAGCTGCCTGTCCAACGCCGGCACACACTACAGAGGGGCGATGTGCAGGCGGCCTTATATAGTGTGGGGCGTGTACTAAACCCCCTGAGCCATAATTGGCCAAAGCCACCCTGGCTTTGGCCAATTATGGCTCTCTGTACAGACAGCGCTGTGATTGGCCAAGCATGCGGGTCATAGTGCATGCTTGGCCAATCATCAGCCAGCAATGCACTGCGATGCCGCAGTGAATTATGGGCCGCGATGCGCACATGGGTTCAACTCAAACTCAAAGCTCATCCCTAATGCCCAGGTTAATATAGTGTTCTAATTAGAGGCCAGGGTGGAGGGTCTAAAGGTGAACACAGGGGGAAAGGGGAGCTGACAGACACATATTACTGCATAACCATGAAATGGAGTGCTATTCTCTCTCTCTCTCTCTGTGTTTTTTATATATATATATATATATATATATATAACACTGATATCTGTACACTGAGTGGCACTCAGTGTTCAGATGTCAGTAATATATATATTTATGGTCGTGGCCCTATGACCGAGACAAACGTGGATCACATAAAAGCCCCGCGACAAGACTTACAACATAACATAGACCTGAGTTGTGCCTTGGTCGTCTGGTCAGTATGCCAAGAAAAGGGGGCAAAAATACCCAGGTAGGGAATTCTACTACTCAACTTAGGCCCTGCATTGATCTGGAGGAAGAGTCCATTGTACCGACTGGAGTCAGGGCCTAAGTTGAGTAGTAGAATTTTAACGTGCCTGATAAATTGGCTGACACTCAGGGGGCTGGCAGAAAAGGCAACAGCGGGCTAGAGTCTTTTGGCTGGGTAGGTGGGACAGTAGCCGGTTGAGTACCATTACTGGGCACCAGGTGTTGGTCGTCTGAAGAATGTAACGGTTTGGTAAGCGAGTTAGGTGGTGTCTGTATAGTATCTGGCTCCTGCTGCCACTAAATGTGAATTCACAAGGCTGCAAAAACCCATAGGCCAGGTAGATGGCCGCTGGGTAACCAGGCTGAGCAGAACCCTGAACGGGGAACGGCAGGATTTCAGATATGTCCCTAAAGATGGTACTTGTGATGGGCAAGCGTTTGCTGTTGGTTGCGGGCTGAGGCTTCTGGATGCCATGTAAGAGGGGTCTGACTGTATTGGCTGTAAACAAAGGATGGCTTTCCGGGGTCCTGTAGGGACAGAAAATGCTGGATGCTGACTAAGTATAGCCTGATAGTGTTATAAGAAAGAGCCAGCTTTGTGTGGCAATAAGATACGAAGGCTAGGACGTGCCTAATGTCGTCTGTGGTTACTCCGGGGCATGAGGCTAGAAACCTGCAGTAGGTGTTCCAAGCAGTACGATAGGCCTTTAATGTGTTGCGAGACAACGAGTGATTAATGAGCTGGGTTGCGTTGGCAAGGTGAGACTTCAATCCATTGTTAGCTGTGATCAAGGTGGGATAGGAGTAGTCGTTGGATTGGCTCCAGGTTCCCTTGTTGAGGATGTTGGTCATAGCTTTATTATCTATAGCGAAGACCACTGTTTGTCCTGTCCATGTGTGGCCCCAGACCTGGTCAGCTGCCACAATGGGATACAGCCCGAACAGTGATGACTGAGTGAAACCGGGAATTAGGAGGATTTCTGGAGGCCGAGGTCCTGCGAACCAGTGATGGCCAAAAATTGAAGCAAAGCAAAGGGAATTCAGACTTGGAGTATGAGAAGAATGAGGTGCAGACAAATTGTACACTAATGCCGCGTACACACGGTCGGACTTTTCGTCTACAAAAGTCCGACAGCCTGTCCGACAGACTTCCTGCGGACTTTCGGCGGACTTGCAGCAGACTTTCTAACGAACGGACTTGCCTACACACGACCACACAAAAGTCCGACGGATTCGTACGTGATGACGTACACCGGACTAAAATAAGGAAGTTCATAGCCAGTAGCCAATAGCTGCCCTAGCATGGGTTTTTGTCCGTCGGACTAGCACACAGACGAGCGGATTTCGGGGTCCGTCGTAGTTACGACGTAAAGATTTGAAGCATGTTTCAAATCTAAAGTCCGTCGGATTTGAGGCTGAAAAAGTCTGCTGAAAGTCCGGAGAAGCCCACACACGATCGGATTACCAGCCAGCTTTAGTCCGTCGGCGTCCGTTGGACTTTTGTAGACGAAAAGTCCGACCGTGTGTACGCGGCATAAGCAAGATCATTGGAGAACTTGCCTCAGACAAGCCCAATAGGTATATCATATTACATATTGTGAAATTGTCTTTAAGAGCCCTTGCACACTGGGGCGGGGGGCGGCGTCGGCGGTAAAACGCCGCTATTATTAGCGGCGTTTTACCGTCGGTATGCGGCCGCTAGCGGGGCGGTTTTACCCCCCGCTAGCGGCCGAGAAAGGGTTAAATACCACCGCAAAGCGCCTCTGCAGAGGCGCTTTGCCGGCGGTATAGCCGCGCCGTCCCATTGATTTCAATGGGCAGGAGCGGTAAAGGAGCGGTGTACACACCGCTCCTTCACCGCTCCGAAGATGCTGCTAGCAGGACTTTTTTTACCGTCCTGCCAGCGCATCGCTCCAGTGTGCAAGCCCTCGGGGCTTGCACACTGGAATGAAAGTAGCGGCACTTTCGGGGCGGTTTGCAGGCGCTATTATTAGCGCAATAGCGCCTGCAAACCGCCCCAGTGTGCAAGGGCTCTAAGTTCCTGCTGCACACTAACATTACACCACAGCTGTGTCAAGGGGACTGAGCCGAGTTATAGGGGGTGTAAAGCAGAGTGCAGGCCCAATCAAAATATCAGCAGCTCCTTCGGGGGTCAGTGCTATAGAAGGAAAAAGGATAAGTACAGGAAAAGGAACTACAGGCACAGATAAGAGCCGACTGTGTTCTATTGTGTAGAACCTTGTTGAGTGGAAATTTAGAAAACTCAAAAGAGTGCATGGGGTTCTGTGGACCAGAACGCCAGGGACTGCTAACGCTTGCACTCTTAGCAAGCTCAACCTTCAGTGACCTTGTCTGTGAGGTGAAGGGTAGCCTTTCGAAAACAGAGTGTCATGCAGTGACAATAACCAATGCCCGATGAGCATCCCAAATGATGTATGTGAAGTAATGGTTTAGTTGAGGGTGCTGCAGGATAAATTACATGAATTACACACCTAACTGACACTCTGGTAGCAAGGTCCTGGTTGGGATCGAAACTTGTTCGACCGGAAAACCTGCAGTAAGGGTGACATACTGTAAGTGCAATACATTATATATATATATATATATATATATATATATATATATATATAAAACTTTTTTTTCCCCCTAGACCGGGCTGTCCCACCCCTGTGATGCGACTGGCCCTGGTGAAGATGGGATCCCTATGTTTTTGGGGTTTTTTGTTGTTTTGTTTTTTTTTACCTAGAAATATAACGTCCAACCTGGTGCAGGATGGAACCTGAAACTCGACCAACCTTAGGGAGAAAACAATGAGTGGCTCATATGAAAATGCCACTGAAGATGAGTAGCCGATTAAGTACCACTAAAAAATGAAGTGTGACTGTTGGTGTGCCACTGGAAATGTGCTTGCAACGATTGCAAGATGTTATGGGGAGATGCGTGCTTGCAACGATTGCAAGAAGTTTATGCTGAGATACGTGCTTGCAATGATTGCAAAGAGTTGTACTGGATGTGTGGTTGCAATGATTGCAAGTGAGTTGAGTCACTGAAGATGTGCTTGTAGTGACTATAAAGCCACGTACACACAAGCCGAATGTCCAACAGAAAAAGTCTGACGGAAGCTTTTCATCGTCTATTCCGATCGTGTGTATGCCTCATCTGACTTTTTTTTTTCGAAAATTCTGATGGATCTAGAAATGAAACATGTTCTAAATATTTCTGATGAAACCGATCGTCTGTATGCTGTTCCGAGGGACCAAAAACGACGCATGCTCTGAAGCAAGTATGAGACGGAAGCTATTGGTTACTGGCTATTGAACTTCCTTTTTCTAGTCCCATCGTACGTGCTGTACGTCACCTCGTTCTGGACGGTCGGACTTTGGTCGGACTTTGGTTTGACCGCGTGTAGGCAAGACCGCTTGAATGGAATTCTGTCGAAGTTCCGTCAGAGAAACCTTCGGAGTTTATTCCGTCAGCAAAACCGGTCGTGTGTACGCGGCATAAGAAGTTGTATTTTAGTGTGTGCTTGCAACGATTGCAAGAGGTTTGTGCTGATGGAGACGTGCTTTGCAACGATTGCAAGAGTTTGTGCTGTTTAGAGGCATGCTTGCAACGACTGCAAGAAAAGAACCCGTTGATAGGCAAAAAGAGAAAAGGATAGCAAAAAATTTGAATGTGTAGGAATGGATTGTGACCCTAACCGGATATAGCTGTGTTTAAGAGAATATAAGAAAAATGTATCCGATACGAATCATTGTGCTGCAGACACGACTAGGTTTGAATCGGACTGTAGTAGTTATGCAATAAATCCGAAACAAATCGGTAGTAGGGTAAGTGACATGAACCAATAAGAATTGGTGTGTGATGTAGTTGGCGTGAACCATTGTGCCTCCGATGTGACTAGGTTAGAATTAGACTGTGATGCGTATGAAATTAATCCGATATGAATCGGTTAGTAGGGTAAATTATATGAACAGAGTAAATTACATGAATCAATAGGAAACACTTGTAGGGTATGACATGAACTGATATGAATCAGCGTGTGCAATGTATCTGATGCGAACCGCTGTGCCGCCGATGTGACTAGGTTCGAATCAGAGTGTAAAGAGTATGGAATGAGTCAGAAATTAATCGGTAATAGGGTATGACATAAACCGATACGAATCGGTTGGTAGGGAAAATGACATAATGCAGATGATATGAACCAATATGAACCGTTTGTAGGGTATGACATGAACCAATGCAAAATTGGTTGTAAGGTTAATGAAATAATCCGATGCAAATCGGTAGTGTAGCACCCTCTACCAGTAGGTAGGTGCTAGTAAGGGTTATATTACTAGGGTTTTTCAGCACAGGCAAATTTAGGCAGGTCTATGCTGCAAGCTAGGCCTGTCTGTTTTGATCTGGGGGCTGGGAGTGGTTAGAGTAGCAGTGGGTGTGACCACCTGCACTTCAGTTCTGAGGCACCTCCCCTGCTTCCAGAGAGAAGATTCTGGAAGAGGGGCTGGGCCTGGAACTGGAGTGGCAGGCACTTTGTGTGTGAGCCCTGACCAATCCCCAATTGGTATTGGCAGGGGGCAGGCCTCATATATAAGCTGAGGTGATATGCCACTGAGGGGAGAAGTCGGCTGAGTACAGTGAGAAATGTGATGTTAGGCAGCAGCAGGAGGCCATCCCCATCTGGGGGGGGGGTCCGCCGATCACAGGAGGATGCCCGGGGAGAACTGTGAGGGAACATTACCTCTACATGGTCATTGGCAATGTCTCTGCCACCACACGGTCGGATGGTAGAGAACTCCTGGAGCAGGGGGGCAGGTGAAGCTGTCGGAATGCATGGTCCGGTCAAGTTCCCCATCAAGGACTCAGGGCTGTGAAAGGTCGGTGAGTGCTACCACAGTTGAGGGCTGGATGTGCCAGGAAGTCTTTGAGGGAACTCTGCTCTTACACGTTCATTAGCAGAGTCTTCATCATACACACGGTGGATGATGGGGAGTCCTGGATCAGAGAAGACACTGTGGGAATCTGTGTCAAGTCAGTGTGTCCTGAGGGCACACGATTTGCAAGTTGGGCTGGCTGGGAACAGTAGTCCATTACCTAAAGACATGCTTTTAACCTACTAGGCCCCCGGGGACAAGTTCTGCAGGCCTCAGGCCTAGTAGCAGCGAGCAGCCAGAGCCAGTAAAGGGACTTATTCAGAGTGGGCCCCTATTACCCAATAGAAGAAGATGTGACATACTTAATTTCAGTAACTACAAGTGTGTGCAGGAGTACACCAGTGTGGGTAGAAAGAAGCAAGTTTGTGCAGGAGGAGTAACAGTCTGCATGGAGATGCAGGAGGAGTAACAGTCTGCATGGAGAGGCAAGAGAAGTAAAAGTCTGCATGGAGATGCAGGAGGAAATTTACATTTAATGTCCAGTCACATCTAATCTTCTGGCTCAAACATTCTGCTTTTGTGATTCAATTATAAATATGATGGCAATGACAAATCCTATGGGCATCCCATATTCCTTATCCCTATCCAAGTTGTACCCCCCCAATAAAACATCAAAAACAAAACTCGCAAAAGACTGTTCATTGTCTCTGGAAGTAATGTATGAAGTCCTCTTTGTGACTGTCTGGCCATGCTCCAAGCCTGGCTGTTGATCCCGCACGAATCCCGGAAGTGTACTGTGGATCAGGATGCCGACAGCATAGAGAAACAGAGCCTGTCTCCATCCGGACTGCAGAGATAGTATATGACTTTACTGGACTCCCCTGCGCTCAACAACAGTTTTTTACATGTGAGTGTTTTAATGCAATTTGTTATTAAATTCAAACAGTCTTACTAATAGGCGCCTGTTGCTTTGTTTTCTCTCTTACATATCTGGAGTGGCTTCAACTCCCCCTACAAGGCTGCCCTACCATACAGACTGTGCATCGTCACACAGAGCTGTATTTACTCAAAGGACTTTCTTATGAACTTGCATTGCTTGTTTCCATACTTTGACCTGCGCCACCATCCATTGTTGTTTTCTTCTGATTTGGCGGATTGTTTGTTACTAGCTGCAACACCATGGCTACAGTAGTAAAGTGTATGTGATAAATCCAATACGAATCGGTTGTAAAGTGAATTAAATGAATCTGATACTAATCGGTTGTATGAAATGCATCTGATACAAACCGGTTGTAGAGTGTATGAAATGAGTCCAACATAAATCAGACTGGAGAGTATGAAATGGATCCGATACGAAATGTTGTGCCGCCGACGCGACTAGATTCGAATTAGGTAGTAGCGTGTATGAAATTAAACTGATACGAATCGGTTGTAAAGTGTATGAATTGATTCTGTTACGAATCGGTTGTAGAGTGTATGCAATGAATCCGATACGAATCTGTTGTGAAGTGTATGAAATTAAACCGACATGAATCAGACTGTGGAGAGTGATAAGGTGCCATCCCCTACTCTAAAGCCGAACACATAACAACCACCCGAGGCTAATCAAAGTGCAGGGAAGGCACCAGGCAGGTCTAATTACCACCTCAACCATCCACAGAACCTGTGCAATCAATACATGCTAATCTCGAATGGATGAGGAGGCGACTGACAGCGGCGTGGAGCCTTGGATCTATGAACAAATCGTATGTTTGTGAATGGGATGACACGCAAGGCAGAGGGAATCTACGTATGTACTATGCCTGTGCCGAATGATGTCAGGACACGAGCGACAATGACTCGGAGGCAGCTAAGTATGAAAGAGATGCGGGATAGGAAACATAACGAATTGTAACATTGCGTGTGAAACGGAAAAGGTTCGAATCCTACCTGCAACAGGGAGCGAGAACTTCCGACAAAGACCACGAACGGAGAAGCTGCAACACATCGAGCGTACAGAGGCTCCGGGCTCCTCCCATGAATTCAGGCCACCATACTGGTAGGTAATAGCACTCACATTGAGTGGAACTCACTCATATAACACTGATAGCAATATCAGTGTTATATACAGTGCCTTGAAAAAGTATTCATACCCCTTGAATGCAGTGAAGGCAGTGCTGGAAAATAATGATGGCCACACAAAATGTTGACACTTTGGGCCCAATTTGGACATTTTCACTTAGGGGTGTACTCACTTTTGTTGCCAGTGGTTTAGACATTAATGGCTGTGTGTTGGGTTATTTTAAGGGGACAGCAAATTTACACTGTTATACAAGCTATACACTCACTACTTTACATTGTATCAAAGTGTCATTTCTTCAGTGTTGTCACATTAAAGGATATAATAAAAAATTTACAAAAATGTGAGGGGTGTACTCACTTTTGTGAGATACTGTATATAACACTGATATCTGTACACTGAGTCGCACTCAGTGTACAGATATCAGTGTGCACTCAGTGTACTAGGGAATAGCACCTGGTAGATGGGCACTGGGCAGGAAGGAACACTTAACACTTGGATGGTAATTGCAGACACGCTAAACTGCTGGGCTGCGGATTACACGCTGACCTGCTGCACAGTGCACACAAGCCAGGTGGCTAGCTCCGAGATGACACTGCTCTGCAGTGGACTCCAGCTCCCCAAGCTCAGCACTGGCTGTCCCCCGCAGCAGGGATGTATACTGTGGCCCTGCTCCTCCGTTGAATTCCCCAGGGGGAGAGGTGGCCGGAGCACCTGCCGCTGCCATCATCCCCATGGCTCCATGATCACTCTCTGATCCCAGCCAGTGCTTGAGTCCTCTTCTATAGCTGCAACAACCATCGGCAGGGATGCCACAGTTCACTGTCTCCTCGGGGCATAAACTTCCTCTTTTCTGCACAATAAGCTGTGGGCACCTCTAGGGGTGGACTAAGCCTCTCATGGGGCCTCTCATGTCCTTGACCCTTTTTGGAAAGTTTCTCTAAATTTCACAATATCTTATCTCCAGCACAGGTATTGGGGGCCTTTTCCCCTGACCTTTTGGACTCTATTTTAAAGGCTCAGTCTGTTCTGCCCAATCTACCCTCTGTTTGTTCCCCTCCACCTTAGGCATAAAGTACTTTCAGCGGCGGCCCGTCCATAAGGGTCGCAGGGGTGCCGTCCCCAAAGTTCATATTCATAGAACAAATTATTTTTTAAATAAATGATAATATGACAAACATTTTTTAACATCTTAAAGTTAAAATATGTTAGTCATATTATAATTTATTAAAAAATAAATTGTTCCACTGTGTGGGGTACTTTTGTTGGTGTCCCCTCCCCTCAGATAGATTGGTTTCTTGCAGGCTTTGGTGGCCCTCTCTCCATAAGGACTCCTGCTCCTATGTAAAAGCTTGCTCTAAGTCCTCAAAAGTCCAGCCCTCTGGATTACCCCTACCTTTGTCTGTCCCTAAACGCCCTTGGACGCATATCCAGGCTAACTTGTCCTCAAGTTCTGCTGCCTTTACACTTGATGATGCTGTCCAGTCTGTCTGCACCAGATATTCCGGTTCATCCCATGCCAATTGAGCCTCCTGCTTTTTCATATTTTGGACTTTTAATAACCTGGCCTCACCCTTCTGCAACTACATCTGCTCAAATCTGTCTAAGTTGTATAGCCTCATCAGTGACATGTTGCCTGCTAACCAACCTGACCTCACTGATTCCCTGATCTTTGCCCAGCCTGATGGTCCTGTTCCGGATGTCCAACTTGTCTGTAAGGGCCCCTCCTCGGGGGGGGGGGGGGTAGGTAATGTCAGGAGCATCTTGCGCTCCTGCTCCTCATTCTAGCATCCTGGGTTTGGCTATGGCATGCTCCTTGTCTGTCTTTCTACTTGCAAGGTGAATGTGTGGAGGAGACCAAACCTGATTTAAGCAAGCCAAGCCTGCAGTATCATGCTTGGGATATTGCATTTGTTACATGTGTTCAATCTGCCTGTTTGTCTGTCCTGCTCTGTTGTTTGGATTTCCTTGCTGACGACCTTGGATCGGATATTGATTACTCCCTGAACTCTGCCTGCCTTGTACCCAGACTGTCATTGAACCACTCTGCCTTCTGCCAGGCACTATAGCATTGTGTATAAGTCCTGGGGGCAACCGAGTACCGGTAGACTTGCTTGCCTTATGAGAAAGGGGGCTACTATAGGTTAAAAACACAGAAGCCAGCTATAGTATCTGACCACCTGCTTAGGGGAAAGCATGACACTGTTTACTGTTTCTAAAAAATTCAATTTAAAAAATCTGATTAAAAAAAAATATTGCACTTAACTTTTCATGGGATTTACATATATGGACACAGTATTTAATTTTAATAGCACAAAATTGTTTTATTTGATGTTAGAATATTGCAACATTGTTTTCTGAAAGATGTGTAGAACTTTTTTTTGCGCTGTATGAGAGTTTGTGGTTACTCACTGTTCTCATATAATTATACATGCTTTGGGGGCTATTGTAGTACAGCTGCTGGGGAGTATCTAGCGCTTCTTGATTTACATTGGGTCTTTATATATTGTTTTACTATTTCATTTTTCCATAGCGTGGTAGGGGATAGCTTTGATATTAGGTTCACCTTAGTGATTGACAAGCTGCATTAGATTGGATTTTGATTTTGTGTGTATTGATCCTTGCCTGTTTTCTCACCACGGCTCTGCCTGCATCTGAACTGACCCACTGCCTCTGTATCAACCTATTTTTTGCCTGCTGCCTGTTTTCTGATTGCATTTTTGCCTGCTGTCTGTACTTGTTCATTTGCACATCAGTACCATGTTCCTGCCTAAGCACCTGAACCAGCCGTGCTCTGCAGACATCTGTACTCTTGGAATGGCAGGTACTCTTCATTCAGAAGGTCCCCGTGTGATAGCATGGGCAGGTGACAAGGTCCTCTTTATGGAGACATTGGGGTCTATTAGATTAGATTAGCCTCTAAAGCTGCTTGATCACTTTTGTCGGTTTGTAAATCCGGTATCAAGCTCACAGCTGCAGCAGGAGTTGTGAGCTTGATTTAACCATTTGTCTACCATGACGTTTACAAATGTGTGTCAGAAACCATGAATCAGACCGAGACAGAAGTACAGTTAAATCACACCTGTTTAACAATAAAAGTAAATAGAATAAACATAGTCAAAACATAGCCAAAGTTCGGTAATCGGAACGCATATTCAGACAAGCCAGAACGTCAGGAAGCCAGAGATCAGCGTAGTGGAACAGCAAGCAAAATCTGGAGGCAGAAGGAATGTCAGCCAAGCAAGTCTTTAATAGGAATGCAGGAGTCTCTGTGATGTAGACCAAGGCGAAGGCAGAGATCATCTATGCTGGACGGCTTAAGCAGGCAGGACTGATGAGCAGGATATCATCAACAGGTGAGTCACTGTGGAGTGATAGGAGCTGGCAATTAGCCGACAGCTGAGTGGCCAGCTCAGAGGAAGGAAGGGCTGAGCCCAGCCCTGACAGTACCCCCTGATCAATGACCCCTCCCCCTCGGAGGACCACCAGGCTTGAGGGGAAAACATCTATGGAAATCACGGAGGAGGACAGGGGTATGTACGTCCGAGGATGAGACCCAAGAGCGTTCCTCTGGACCGTACACTTTCCAATGCACTAGGTACTGTATGCGCCCATAGAACCTACGGGAGCCAACAATGGAGTGTACTTCATACTCCTCATGGTTCTCAACCTGTACAGGGTGAGGACGTGGCACGGAGGTGGTAAAGAGGTTGCAGACCAAAGGTTTTAATAAGGAGACATGAAATACATTAGAGATAAGCATATTAGAAGGAAGGCCTAATGCGTAAGCCACTGGGTTAATCCTGTGAAGAATATGGAAAGGCCCAATAAACCAAGGTGCGAACTTCAGAGAGGGAACACGAAGTTGGAGGTTGCGAGATGACAGCCAGACCCTGCCCCCGACCTGGTAGGAAGGCGCAGGCAGACGTCTGCGGTGAGCATGGAGTCTGTACCTAATATTATAATATAATAATTATTATAATATAATAATATGTTGCAAAGCCTCCTGGACTTGTGCCCAAGTGGAACGAAGACCATGGAGATGCTCCTCTAATGCAGGAATACTCTGCGGAACAATGTAGGAATTGCTCCAAGGACTAATTGGCTCGTTCTGCGGCATCATAAGACTGCAAGTGATATGCAGAGGAGGAAGCAAACTGAATTCACAACTGTGCACAAAAGGCTCGCCAGAACCGGGACACAAACTAACTACCCCTGTCCGAGACAATCAACTTGGGTAGCCCATGTAAGCGAAAGATCTCCCGAGCAAAAATGGAAGCAAGTTCCTTAGAAGTGGGCATCTTCTTAAGTGGAATACAATGAGACATTTTCAAGAACCGGTCAACCACCATAAGGATAACAGTGTTGCCCTGGGAGTTGGGTAACTCCACAATGAAATCCATAGACAGGTGTGTCCAGGGCCTCTCTCCATTGGGTATGGGTTGTGGGAGGCCCACTGGAAGGTGTCGTGGAGTCTTACTCTGAGCACACACAGAACAGGCAGCTACGAAGGCGGTCACATCAGCACGTAGACTAGGCCACCAGAATTGTTGGGAAATGGCCCAAAAGAGTTTATTCTTCCCAGGGTGGCCAGCAGCCTTGGGAGAATGGTAAGTCTGGAGCACGGCAGTACGGAAACTCTCTGGGACAAAGCAGCGGTCATAAGGTTTCTCAGGAGGATCATGGACCTGATTAGAGAAGTGGCCTCTCTACAATAAAATATAAAGGTAGCAAAAGTGCATATGTACCATCATCCAGAAATCAATATCAAAAAGGGGTTGGAAGCCTGATCCCCAGTCAGGCGACCAAAGAATGGGGCATATTGGACTATTCCGGTACAGTAATTAAGGATAACCATATAGAGCAAGTAACGGCAGTAATAAAAATTATTATAATTCATTTATTGATGCAACGGACAAAACATGATAATACAATAACACTTAATAAAAGTACAGGCATATCACCAGTGGATTCAATAGTATACAGTACAGCACAAAATCTCAGATATCATATTCCTCGACTAGTTTCGCGGACACAATCCGCTTCGTCAGGAGGGAATCTGGAGATGAATTATTCTGACTAAACAGTCTGAACCTGACAATTAAAAAACATACAATGAAGTTTACAAAAATACATAATCAGTACAATTTATGTTCCAGCATCAAAATTTACAAATAGGTAATGAAAATAAGGGGGGGGGGGACGAATCTGCTTACCCAGGTCCCAGCAGACCCCAGGCGCAAGGCCCCACCACCAACAAATGATCTCCCACGGCGACCTGGGGGAGCTGACGAAATAACGGGATAGTAAGGATAAAATGTATATTGGAATTAAGGTAACCTAGATTGCCACACACAAGAAAAAGTGAAACATGAAATAGTGAGCATGGAGAAAAAGTGATGACAAGGGGGGGGGGTGATTGGTGAATGATGTGAAAGATGCCAAAAAATGAAGTCGCATTATGCAGAGAATAAAAGATTACAAAAGGTGACCAAACAAATAGGAGGAGGTGATGATGAACAGGGCATAGAGGTGTTGTATGATGTGGGTGAGAGGGTGAACAAGTGCCCCATCTCCTCACTTGTTCACCCTCTCACCCACATCATACAACACCTCTATGCCCTGTTCATCATCACCTCCTCCTATTTGTTTGGTCACCTTTTGTTCTCTGCATAATGCGACTTCATTTTTTGGCATCTTTCACATCATTCACCAATCACCCCCCCCCTTGTCATCACTTTTTCTCCATGCTCACTATTTCATGTTTCACTTTTTCTTGTGTGTGGCAATCTAGGTTACCTTAATTCCAATATACATTTTATCCTTACTATCCCGTTATTTCGTCAGCTCCCCCAGGTCGCCGTGGGAGATCATTTGTTGGCGGTGGGGCCTTGCGCCTGGGGTCTGCTGGGACCTGGGTAAGCAGATTCGTCCCCCCCCCCCTTATTTTCATTACCTATTTGTAAATTTTGATGCTGGAACATAAATTGTACTGATTATGTATTTTTGTAAACTTCATTGTATGTTTTTTAATTGTCAGGTTCAGACTGTTTAGTCAGAATAATTAATCTCCAGATTCCCTCCTGACGAAGCGGATTGTGTCCGCGAAACTAGTCGAGGAATATGATATCTGAGATTTTGTGCTGTACTGTATACTATTGAATCCACTGGTGATATGCCTGTACTTTTATTAAGTGTTATTGTATTATCATGTTTTGTCCGTTGCATCAATAAATGAATTATAATAATTTTTATTACTGCCGTTACTTGCTCTATATGGTTATCCTTAATTACTGTACCGGAATAGTCCAATATGCCCCATTCTTTGGTCGCCTGACTGGGGATCAGGCTTCCAACCCCTTTTTGATCATGGACCTGAGTTGAGCTATGGAATTGTTTTTGTCTTACATGTATATTATGCTCCTTCATGTGCTCCTTGCTGTGAAGGCCAGTTATAGGTGGGGTCAGTGGCCAGTTTTTTGTTACTGTTTGTATATATGGTCCGGGGACACATTGGGCACCTTCGCTGCCATTGTGCTCTTGCTGGGTGTCCATTGTGCTCCTGTTCCTTTAAGGGGACTTGGGCTGCCTCCAGGCTCACCTACCCCACACCTATCCATTCCATTCCATGCATGTGCTTCCACTGTGGAGACACTTATAAATTTGTAGTGTTAGGACTGCAAGCAATACAGGGTGCCATGACGAGGCCTTGCAGCTTTCACATGCGTTTGCAAATGTGTGCTAACTAAACCCCTGCTTTTAACAGACGGTTAGACAGGTTAATTTGGATGGTCAGCAGACTGGTTGGTGAGTTGAGCTATGGAATTGTTTTTGTCTTACATGTATATGCCCCTCCATGTGCTCCTTGCTGTGAAGGGCAGTTATAGGTGGGGCAGTGGCCAGTTTTTTGTTCATGGACCTGAGCAGCGAGAATTTTGTCACCCAAAGGAGAAGTGAGACTGGTGCGAACCGTAGCCAGAATCCGATTAGGAGGAATCACAGGAACTGGAACCGACTCCTTGGAAGTGGAGAAAAATTGTAGTAACAAAGGGTCAGCCCTTACATTCTTAGTACCGGGTAAGAATGAAACAATGTAATTGAAACTTGACAAGAAAAGAGCCCATCGCGCCCTTCTGGGAGAGAGGCGTTTAGCCTCAGACAAGAATGTGAGATTCTTATGGTCAGTAAGAATGAGAACCGGCACAGTGGTACCTTCAAGGAGATGTCTCCATTCTTTCAGGGCTAAAATGATCGCTAACAGTTCTCTGTCACCAATCTCGTAACTGCACTCCGCAGGTGACAATTTCTTGGAAAAGTAGCCACAAGGATGCACAGCGCTCTCAGAGGTAGGAATAGGATGTTGAAACAGAAGGGCGTCAACTCCAGTCTCAGAAGCATCAACCTCAAGGCTAAAAGGTAAAGTAGGATCAGGATGTGCCAACCCAGGAGCAGAAACAAAGGTAGCCTTGAGACTCTCAAAGGCCTTAATGGACTCCGGAGACCAACTCTGTGGATTATTGTCCTTTCTGGTCATATCAGTAAGGGGCTTGACCAGAGACGAGAAGTTATGAATAAACTTCCGATAATAGTTGGCAAAGCCAAGAAAACGCTGCAGAGAATGTGGGTCGGGGCCACTGTAGGACTGCTAAAAGTTTCTCTGGGTCCATCAAAAAACATCAGTGGAAATGACATAACCCAGGAATTTAACCTGTTCACGATGGAATTTGCACTTCTCCAATTTACAATAGAGATTGTTCTCTCTTAGTTTCTGAAGCACACGACAGACATCTGTGTGGTGGCTCTCCAGGGTCTTGGAAAATATGAGGATATCGTTGGGATAAACAACCACACATAACTGCAACAAATCTCGGAGGACATCGTTAATACATTTCTGGAAAACTGCCAGGGCATTACAAAGGCCAAAAGGCATTACGAGGTACTCATAATGGCCTGTTCTGGTATTAAACGCAGTTTTCCACTCGTCGCCCTCCTTAATCCTCACGAGATTGTATGCCCCTCTCAAATCAAGCTTTGTGAAAACCGTTGCTCCCTTGAGGCAGTCAAATAACCCTGTAGTCAACGGAATTGGATAGGAATTCTTAATCGTGAAACGATTGAGACCCCTATAATCAATACAAGGTCTCAGTTCACCACTCTTCTTCTTCTTCTTCACAAAGAAGAAACCAGCACCAGCAGGAGAGGACAATTTGCGGATGAAACCTCGAAGAAGTGCATCTGCAACATACTCCTCCATGGCCTTATCCTCCAAGACCGACAAAGGGTAAACCCGGCCACAAGGGGGTATGGCACCAGGTTGAAGGTCATTTGCGCAATCATACGACTGGTGTGGAGGCAAACTACCGGCTTGACCTTTGTCAAAGACATCACTAAAATAGCGGTACTCATCCATAGTTACATAGTTAGGTTGAAAAAAGACACAAGTCCATCCAGTTCAACCTTAAAAACAATAAATAAATAAAATAAAAAATATTGTACAATCCAATATACCCAATTGTATACCCTCAGTTGATCCAGAGGAAGGCAAAAAACCCCAGCAGAGCATGCTCCAATTTGCTACAGCAGGGGAAAAAATTCCTTCCTGATCCCCCAAGAGGCAATCGGATTTTCCCTGGATCAACTTTACCTATAAATGTTATAAATGTCCAGCAGGGAGGAGAGTGAAGAGGTGCACAGGACCTTGGCTACCTTCTGGAAGCATGTCTTACTGCATTGTGGCGACCAGGAGAGAACGGAGCACGGAGCCAATCAAAAGAGGGGTTGTGCTTCTGTAACCAAAGATAACCAATAACCAGCGGAAACTTAGGTGAGGAAATAACTTGAAATTGGATTATCTCATGGTGAAGAGCCCCTATGGCCATGGACAACGGAACAGTCTCATGAGTCACATGGGCAGGCTGTAGAGGTCTCCCGTCAAGAGCCTCAATGGCAAGTGGAGTGTCACGCAGCTGCAGCGGAATCGAGTGCTTCAATACAAAGGCAGCATCAATGAACAGGCCTGCAGCCCCAGAGTCCATTAGAGCCTGTATCTCGACGGACGACTCAACCCAAGAAAAGGTAACCGAAACCAGGGGCTTATCCTTCTGGATAACTGGGGACGAAGCAACGACACCTAAGGTCTGTCCGTGACAGGACCTCAAGGTTCAGGAGTTTCCAGGATGGGTAGGACAAGACTTCGAAAAGTGACTTGCCTGGCCACAATAAAGGCACAAGCTCTCTCCTCCTATAGGTTCTCTCATCCGCAGAGACACATGAAGCCCAAGTGCATGGGTTTACCTTCACTGACCAACTCAGTACCAGGAGGCATGGGAGGTGAGGGAGGCAAGGGTGGGACTGAAAAGCTCGAGACAAATGTACAGGAGGCTTCCGCAAGCGCTCCTTAAAAGAGAGTCTCTCTGAGTCTGGAGTCAATGAGGATGGCAAACGTGATCAACGTCTCCAGTGGGTATATCTCGGGCTGCTATCTCATCCTTTATCCGAGAGACCATGAGAAAAAGCAGCCATGAGGGCCTCATTGTTCCAAGCAACCTCTGCTGCCAGAGTGCGTAATTCAATGGCGTAATCGGCAACAGTTCCCGTACTCTGTTTGATGGACATGAGGCACTTGGCAGCAGAAGTGGAGCGTGCGGGAACGTCAAATACCCTTTTAAAAGAAGCCGCAAACTTAGGGTAACTTAAGACAACAGGTTTTTGCGTCTCCCATAGAGGGTTTGCACAGGCCAAGGCTCTCTCAGAAAGCAAAGATATCACGAAACCTACTTTGCTTCTGTCTGTGGGAAACGCCTGGGGCAGCATCTCAAACTATAACTCAACCTGGTTGAGAAACCCTCTGCATTGGACTGGATCATCCCCAAATCGCTGGGGAAGCGGAGCGGAACCAGACATACCTCTTATAGAAGTAATACTAGAGGCGGGTGCCTGCACAGAGACTGGAGCAGCAGCAGGGATGGCCTGCAACACAGGTTGTACTGGAGCAGCCACAGTGGAAGATTGCAGGTGAGCCGTGCAACAAGTGGATTGACTGCATCTTCTGAACTCATGGCCTTCGCCTACTGTCAAAAACCATGAATCAGACCGAAACAGAAGTACAGTTAAATCACACTTGTTTAATAATAAAAGTAAATAGAACAAACGTAGTCAAAACATAGCCAAAATTCGGTAAACGGAACGGATAGTCAGACAATCCAGAAAGTTAGGAAGCCAGAGATCAGTGTAGTGGAACAGCACGCAGGATCTTGAGCCAGAAGGAATTTCAGCCAAGCAAGTCTTTAACAGGGACGCAGGAGATCAGACAGTCTCTGTGATGTAGACCAAGGCGAAGGCAGAGATCATCTGGGCTGGACGGCTTAAGTAGGCAGGACTGACGAGCAGGATATCATCAACAGGTGAGACACTGTGGAGAGATAAGAGGCTGGCAGTTAGCCGACAGCTGAGCAGTCAGCTCAGAGGAAGGAAGGGCTCAGCCCTGACAATGTGCCTTGGTAAATAAGTGGTTAAAGTGGAAATAATCCCTCCTATCCTTTACAGCCAAGGAAGCTGTCATCTTAGCCTCTGTTTGATCTTCAGTTGCCATGGTGCTGCACATGTGATCAACTATGACACCGGCTTGATTTTAAGGCTTGACAGTTCAGTTGAGAAATTAAATATTAACATATTTGGACAGTGGCGGCCCATCCATACAGGGCACAGGGGCGCTGCCCCCCTAATCCATGTGCCCGACCCCTAATCTACATGCAGGGCGCCGGACAAATGTATTTTAATGTTTTTTTGTTTTGTTTTTTAAAGCACGTGATTAGAGCCTGAGGCTCTAATTGGCTTAAAAAAAGGGTGGGTGGGCTTGGGGCGCAGAGCAGTTGTGTGACAATAGCGAATATTCGCTATTGTTTTCATGATTCTCCTCTTGGCCAATCAGGAAGCGGGTCCTGAGACTGGAATGGCCAGGGAGTCTTAGGATTCAATTGGGTCTCAGGACCCACTTCTTCTTAGGCCGGGAGGAGAAGCTATTTTTTGGTATCCTTATATGATAACCCTGCTTCTTTCTCACAATCTAAAGCAGATAGGTTTTTAACATGTACTTCTGTCCACCCTCTCAGAGGCCTTTGTCTTAGCCATATTGTGAACATTCAGTAATCTGAAGTTGCTCTCGCTACCTAAATCTTCAAGTCCTCCAAAACTCCAGGCCCTGTCGGCTTTGCAGGCCTCTATTATAAAATGTTCTCTCCTCCATTTGTGCCTCACCTTACCCAGCATTGAACCATCATTTCAATGCTGCTAAGAGGAATGCTTCCCCCTCCCGGGGGTCCTTACAAGTAGATATGAAACTTCTAGGCAAAAATGCTAGGCAACAAATATCTTAGTACCCTAAAGCCGTGTACACACGACTGGACTTTTTGACTGGACTGGTCCGACGGAACGAATCCGTCGGACAATCCGACCGTGTGTGGGCTTCATCGAACCTTCAGTGGACTTTTTCTGTCGAAAATCAGACGGACTTTAGATTTGGAACATGTTTCAGATCTTTCCAACGGACTCGAGTCCGGTCGAAAAATCTGTTCGTCTGTATGCTAGTCCGATGGACAAAAAAGGACGCAAGGGCAGCTAATGGCTACTGGCTATGAACTTCCTTATTCTAGTCCCTTCGTACGTCATCACGTTCAAACCAACGGACTTTCGAAAGGACTTTAGTCCGTTCGCATGTGGGCAAGTCCGGTCGTTCGAAAGTCCGTCGTAACTCCGTTGAAAGTCCGTCGGACCTTTGATGCTGAAAAGTCCACTTGTGTGTACGCGGCATTATGCATAGAGAACTCTGTCCTTGCCAGGTGAGGGACAACATTAATAAAATAATCCTTGTTCGCCGCACTGCAAAAGCCCCAGATTACTTCTCTCCCCATATATGAAGCACTCAATTTCCTCTCTTGGGATTACTCACATTGTAATCAGACACAGGAGTTTTGGGGACTCCATTCTCGCATGGATATCAACCTTGTATTTGGCCTCATTGACTACTGTGCAATACACGGGATATTACTCTCTCCAATCTTTTTCATCCTTGCTCCCGAGCCACTGGCCATTACCATAAGAGAAAACCCCTATATCACCAGTGTAACAAATGCAGGCCTTCATTACAAACTCAATTTATTTGCAGACAATGTCCTTTTATCTTCACCAATCGCTGCACTATTTTCTCAAATCTTCAGCACACCCTTTCTCAATTTGCAGAAATTTCAGGCACTGATCATCCTTAAGATGTTTCTATAACTTGATTGGAGTCCACCTGTGGTAAATTCAGTTGATTATACATGATTTGGAAAGGCACACACCTGTCTATATAAGGCCCCACAGTTAACAGTGCATGTCAGAGCACAAACCAAGCCATGAAGTCCAAGGAATTGTCTGTAGACCTCCAAGACAGGATTGTATCGAGGCACAGATCTGGAGAAGGGTACAGAAAAATGTCTGCAGCCTTGAAGGTGAGCACAGTGGCCTCCATCATCCATAAATGGAAGAGGTTTAGAACCAACAGAACTCTTCCTAGAGCGGGCCACCCGGCCAAACTGAGTGTTCGGGGGAGAAGTGCCTTAGTCAGGGAGGTGACCAAGAACCCAATGGTCCCTCTGACAGAGCTCCAGCGTTTCTCTGTGGAGAGAGGAGAACTTTCCAAAAGAACAACCATCTCTGCAGCACTCCACCAATCAGGCCCGTATGTTAGAGTCGCCAGACCGAAGCCACCCTCAGTAAAAGGCACATGACAGCCTGCCTGGAGTTTGCCAAAAGGCACCGGAAGAACTCTCAGACCATGAGAAACAAAATTCTCTGATCTGATGAAACAAAGATTGAACTCTTTGGTCTAAATACCAAGTGTCATATCTGGAGGAAACCAGGCACCGCTCATCACCTGGCCAATACCATCCCTACAGTGAAGCATGCATCATGCTGTGGGGATGTTTTTCAACAAGAACTGGGAGACTAGTCAGGATTGAGGGAAAGATTAATGCAGCAATGTACAGAGACATCTTTGATGAAAACCTGCTCCAGAGCGCTCAGACTTGGTGTCAGGTCACCTGAGGCCAGGTGACAGATGCACATTGTTGGGGTCAGGAGTGCACCGCTAAGGTAGTGAACTTTATGGCTGACTGCCGCGGATGGGGCTCTGGGTGGTTCAGGAAAGCAGGTCCTCTGGAGCACTGGTTAATATAGCGTTAGAGGCTGGGGTGGAGCCATGCTTGAGGGAAGATTACTTAAGCAGATAGGTGTGAGAGTGCAGGCCCTAAGGCTGATATACAACCAGAGGAAAGCAGACAGACAGGGCATGAAAGTATTGCTGCAGATTCACGAAGGTTCAACTTCCAACAGGACAATGACCCTATGCATCTATGCACACAGCCAAGATAACAAAGGAGTGGCTATGGGACATTGTGGACAGGGAAAGATTACTCCTGCGCTTGTGAGGATCTGTTTGGGTTTGAAAAAGTAGTATTGTGAACTGTAGCAAAGCTAAAAGAGATGGTGTTGCATGTCCCGCTGCCCAGAAATTGACCCCGGGGTGGTCAGATAAGGCTATATGGAGAGTGATGGATGAAGGGCGCGTGATCAATTGCTCACATCATTATTCATATGTGAATGGAAGCAAATGAAAGCAAATAAAAACAATTGAATAATACCAATACTACGTGTTATGCAAACAGGTGACAAAATATAAAAAAACATAGAAATTAAAAATAAAAAATGGGTTAAAAGTATCATAAGCCCATGTTGAGGCGGGTGTTTAGAATCGGCTGACGCGTTTCGAGGATAACCTCTTCATCAGAGCCTTTGAGAACCAGGGCGCAGTCTTTATGGGCCAGTAGGCCAAAATATGTACATTGACATAATGGCTAGTTGGAAAATGTGGCCTGAAATGGGAAATGCGATTTTCTGTGTTCCATACCAGTCCACGTTCAAGCGTTCTAGGTGGAACAGAGATCAGAAAAAATGTGTGTATATATATATATATATATATATATATATATATATATATATAAATATGTGTGCATATATATACACATACACAAGCACACACGAATGTACAAACAATATAAAATATATATATATATATAAATATAGACAGAATTTCAGCTAGAAATACAGTATGGAGTGCATGGCAAGAATATCTAACACAAGAAACGCATGATGAGTAAAAAAGCATAAATCAATAGGTGAATATAAATACATAGATCAATAGATGAATATGATAGACGGGAAACACATATGTGTACAGAGAATTGGTAAAAGGTACAATATCTATCGGAATTTGATAGGGGATTCAGTATCTACAAATGATATAGATGAATGGTCAATGATAGACCTTGAAGTAACACAAGAAAGTAATAATATGGCTATGGGACCATGTGGCTATGGGACAACTGTGAATGTCCTTAAGTGGCCCAGCCAGAGCCCAAACTTTAACCCGACTGAACATCTCTGATGAGATCTGAAAATGGCTGTGCACCGATGCTCCCCATCCAACCTGATGAAGCTTCAGACGTCCTGCACAGAAGAATGGGAGAAACTGTCCAAAATAGGTGTGCCAAGCTTGTAGCATCATGCTGAAAAAGACTTGAGGCTGTAATTGGTGCCAAAAGGTGCTTCAACAAAGTATTGAGCAAAGGCTTTGAATACTTATGTAGATGTGATTTTTTTTGTTTTTTAAATTTAATTTGCAAAGATTTCAAACAAACTTCTTTCACATTGTCATTATGGGGTATTGTTTGTAGAATTTTGAGTAAAATAATTAATTTAATCCATTTGGAATAAGGCTGTAATATAAAAAAATGTGGAAAAATGCCCAGTATTTAACACCCACAGTATTTTTAGTCTCTTCACCAACCAGGTTGTTGGCAGGTGTAGGATGTAGTGTCCTTTTAGGCCTCTTGCACACTGCAACTTGAAAAAGCTCAGTACAGCTTTTTTTTTTTTTTACTGAGCTAAAATACATCTTATTAATTGTAATGTGCCTATGCACACAGGTGCGTAAACAAGTACCATGCATGCTTCAGTAAAAAAAAAAAAAAAAATCTGCTTTTTGCTCAGTAATTTATGCCTCATGCGCGCAAATGCGCACAAATGCACGCAATTACTTATTTACATATTGTGCAGAAAGAGAACGTGAGAACAGGTTTTCACATATAGTAAGGTCTCCGGCCTCCTTCAGTCTAATGAGAACCTCCAGGGCCAGAGATAGCTGACATCCTTCTGTATGTGGTGGGTTGTGAGGCATAGTGGGTGCAAGGTGGAAGTTATTGGGCGCCAGATACTTCATGAGTGTAAAAGAGATGTTTATTTCTCTTACAAACTTTTATGGGGGGAAAGAGGGTTTATTAGCAGACTTTAGCAGACTCCGAGACTTCAATAGGAGAACAGCCGTGCAGGGAAAGGCCTCCAGCAAGAAGCCACATCTGCATGTGCAGGAATGCTGTCTTCTACACTCAGTGGCGTAGCGTGGGTTGTCAGCACCCGGGGCAAGGCAAGTAATTTGCGCCCCCCCCCCCAACCTGTGGACTTTTATCACTCCCCGAGTCCCTTCAAATACAGTAGTACTGACCTACCTGATTCCTATACTGACCATTACACACTACACTGACCACTATACTATACTGTCCACTACACTGACCACTATACTGTCCACTACACTACACTGACCACTATACTGACCACTACACTGAGAGCTACACTGTCCACTATACTATACTGACCACTATACTACAGTGACCATTACACTGTCCACTATACTACACTGACCACTATACTATACACTCCACTACACTGTCCACTACACTATACTGACAACTACACTAACCACTATACTGCCCACTATACTGACCACTACACTATACTGTCCACTATACTGACTACTACACTGAGAACTACACTACACTGACCACTATACTGTCCACTACACTACACTGACCACTACACTGACCACTATACTGACCACTACACTGTCTACTACACTACACAGACCACAATACTACACTCACTGACCACTACACTACACTGTCCACTACACTATACTGACCACTACACTGTCCATTACACTACATTGACCATTATACTACACTGACCACTACACTATACAGACCACAATACTACACTGACCACTACACTATACTGACCACTACACTATACAGACTACAATATTACACTGTCCACTATACTACACTGTCCACTACACTATACTGACCACAATACTACACTGACCACAATACTACACTGACCACTACACTATCCACTACACTATACAGACTACAATACTACACTGTCCACTATACTACACTGACCACTACACTACACTGTCCACTACACTATACTGACCACTATACTACACTGTCCACTACACTAACCACTACACCACACTGACCACTACACTACACTGTCCACTACACTACACTGACCACTACACCACACTGTCCACTACACCATACTGACCACTATACTACACTGTCCACTACACTACATTGACCACTACACTACACTGACCACTACACCACACTGACCACTATACCACACTGACCACTATACCACACTGACCACTACACTGACCACTACACCACACTGACCACTACACCACACTGACCACTACACTACCCACTACACTGACCACTACACTATACTGACCACTACACTACACTGTACACTATACTGTCCTGCCTAGTCTTCCTATACTGATACCACATATACGGCGCCTGTCTCTTCCCCCCCCTGTGTTTATCCATTCCTCACCTTTTTGTCTTGCATCGGTCTGGAGGATAGGAGGAGGAGGAGGAGAAGACAGCTGCCCCGGCGCTTACACTCTCCAGTGCTCGTCTCCCCCGCACTCCGGCCAGCATGTTCATTGTTTCCCGGCGCACTGTGATTGGGCGTATGGGGGTCATGTGCGGAGGCAGGAGCAACCGTGATCGCGGATAGGCCAGCCCCACGCCGCACATGACCCCCATACGCCCAATCACAGGGCGCCAAACACTGGACATGGGGCGGAGCGCGGGGGACACAGGAAATTAAATTAGGAGGAGGCAGCCAGTAGTGACACTACTGGCACGAAATTGCGCCCCCCTAAATGTCACGCCCGGGGCCACGGCACCCCCTGCACCCCCCACGCTACGCCACTGCCTACACTACAACTTCTTCTTGTAGTTCTTCAGCCCACTGAGCTCCCGGTCTCTCACTAGAGCCTTTATTTCACTGCCACTGAATCCTTTGAGCTCCTCCAATCTCCACAGTGGTATCTTCCTCAAGCATCACCCCGCCTCTCTGCTGGGTCCCAAGCTTGGCACTCCCGATACTTATCAAGCTTCATCCCTGCTGGCCTGCTCGGTCCCTGCCTTGACACACAAGGCTGCTCTGCAAGCGTCACCTCCGCTGGCTTGGTCCCTGACTTGATCACTGTCTGAAGATTCCCGATTCTCCACTGTGCCCGTTCAGTGAGAATGTGACTCCGGTACTTGCTTCAGTTACTCACTGTGGTCCCTGGTAATAAGGCAGATGGTCCCTTTGTGGCGACAGCTTCCCCTCTACCTCCGACCACTGACAGGTTCTCCGGCCGGCAGAACTGTCACTTCTGGTTGGACTGCAAGCTGCAATCCCAACCCTGCACTGCTCTCTTGCTTCTGGATAGGCCCTCAGACAGCCTAGCAGCCAGATGCCCCTGGGATAGGCCCACTCTCCGGCCTAGCAGCCCAGGCAGTAAAACACACGTCCACCCAGACGGCCGTCCAGGTGGCACAGAACACCGATCACCTGACTTCAACCGAATATATAGTTCTCCCAGCAGGCCAAGGGATTCAAGAAAACCCCTGCCCATTGGCTGAGATACACCATATACCCATAATCCGACCTGGCAATGCCCTTCTTGTATCTAGTACCACCAGGTACCTAGCCACCTAGTGGTAGAAGAGAAAAGTGCAACACGGTCAAACTTAGGAAGAAATCAATAGATCTCTATCAATTAGCCAAGATGACTATTCCTGGCAAGTACATTTTTGAGGAGCAACCCTGCCTAAACTCCAGGGTGCTACACACGCATTTGCGTGAAATGCGTGCAAATATGTGAAAATGTGCGTAAATACGGGCAAATACATACCAAAAAAAAAGTCTGAAAAAGTAGATGCTCAAACAGGAGTATCGTGCAAGAGGCCTTAATGATGCCCTTCACCCTTGGTGATGATAGTGGGTGGAGTAGGTGCCCCAATTTATTATCTGTAGTGGGTAAGGCCAGTTAGTTCAGGTATGGGAACAGGACACTCCTGGCCAAAACTATCTAGGCTTGTGACCTGTGTCAGTGTTAGGGCTGGGCTCAGAAATGTGTAGTTATTCCTGCGCTACCATGTAAAGGAATGGCAATGAACGTTGAACTGCTGCAAGCACCGAATATAGGTCAAACTCAGCCCATACAGCAATAGAAATAAGGTATGTAAAAATTGGTGCTGCGCTGTTCTTTAAAAAAAAAAAAAAAAACTATGCTGCTAGAAGTAGTAGTAGTACAAAGGGAAAAAAAAAAACTATGCTGCTAGAGGTAGTAGTACAAAGGTAAATAAACATGTAAAATGATATAAATATATAAAAAACCAGAAACAATATAAGAATATGTACAATCACTATAGAGCACTTCTATACCCAATAGGTGCAGTGTGATGTTCCACAATAATTGGAGGTAATAGCAAAGTGCAAGAAAATCATTCAATAAAGACTTAAGGCCAGATGTGATAAGTATCTAACTGGAAACACTAAAATCAGTATACAATCACTAAAAACCTCAATGGATTGTGCAAATAGGCAAAAAAACATTGTGCAAAAAACAGCAATTAATAAATTAAATGTGCAACGTGCAATCAACATGTGCAAAAATTGCAAATGCCGTGTATAATAAACATATAACCAAAATAGGTCCACTGTAGAACTTGTGGAAATTCAAACAAAGGCAAACGTGTGCAAAATATATAATTGGACTGGGAATGTAGTCCAATTTTGTGGCTATCAGAAAATGTGCAAAAAAGTGCAATAAGGTGCTGAGAGCATGGGGGTGATCTCCTCTTCGTGCACAGGACACACAGTGGTGTGAAGTGGCCCCTTACCTTGCAGTAAAGAGGTAAAAGCATAAAGTTGCTGGTAATGGCTGCTTCTCCCTTGTACTCCTAACTGCCTCTCACTTAGATTCCTGGGCTGGATGGAGCGGTTAGTGGGTCTTTGTCTCTCAGTGGAGCAGGAGGGGGATTAAAGGAAAGAAGGGGCCAAATAGTGTAGTAATTCAATCAGAGTTTGGTTTTTATTAAAACAATGGTGAGGGTACTCACTTCACTTACAAGAAAAAACACACAGAAAACTTCTTCTACGAGTGACGAGCTTGTTTGCATATATCAGTCTTGGATGCCTATCCCGGGACGGACACTTTTGACACTATTTTGGGACCATTGTCATTTATACAGCGATCAGTGCTATAAAAATGCACTGATTACTGTGTTGTCAGGGCTGCCTCAGCCCTTCCTTCTCTGAGCTGGCCGCTCAGCTGTCAGCTAATTGCCAGCTCTCATCTCTCTCCACAGTTACCCAGCTGTTCCTAATCCTGCTCGTCTGACCTGCCTACTTAAAGCTGTCCAGCTCACTTCATCCCTGCCTTCGCCTTGGTCACATCGCAAGAAACCATCTCCTGCATTCCTGTTTAAAGACTGGCTTTGCTGACATCCCTTCTGGCTCCTTTGCCTGCTTGCTGTTCCACTACTTGGATCCCTGACTTCTGGCCTAGCTGATTACCTGATCCGTTACTGAACTCTGGCTATGCTTTGACTACGCTTACTCTATTTACCTTTTTATTTTTATTAATAAACAAGTGTGATTTAACTGTACTTCTGTCTCGGTCTGATTCATGGTTTCTGACATGTGTAAATGACACTGGCAGGGAAGGGGTTAACCACTAGGAGGCAATGAAGGGGTTAACTGTGTCCTAGGGAGTGATTCTAACTGTGGGGGGGAGGGACTACCTAGGATATGACAGCGATCACTGATCCAGATCACAGGGAGCAGTGAATCTCTGTCATTACCCAAGGCAGAACAGGGAAATGCCTTGTTTACATAGGCATCTCCCCCCGTTCTTCCTCTCCACACCGCAATTGCGGGCCGCCGGAGAAAATCGAGTTCCCGGGACCCACGGGCGTGCTCCCGTGGCGTGCAGCAGGCGCGCGCGCCCGAACGTTGGCAAATTTAAAGGGACGTACCTGTACGCCCATTTGCCTGCCTGTGCCATTCTGCCGACATACATCTGTGTGCGGCGGTCGGCAAGCAGTTAAACAGGCTCAATGTGTGAGAACCCACTGCTAGGGGACTCCTGGAAGAGTAAGGGAAGCAATGGCTGCTCTCAAAAGGCTGGTGAGAGCTGTGGTATAGTGCGTTGTACTGTAGAGACTAACGTTCAGGGGTCGTTTAATGGAGAAATTGTATGCTACACTGTAATGACACTGTTCAGGAAGTCAGAATATGGACTAAACCAGGGATCTCCAAACTATGGCCCTCCAGCTGTTGTGGAACTACACGTCCCATGAGGCATTGTAAAACTCTGACATTCACAGACATAGTAGTTCCTGAACAACTGGAGATCCGTAGTTTGGAGCAGGGCTTTTTTTCCCCAGAGAATAGGTGCAGGAACTCCCCCTTTTGAGTCCCAGCGGCGCCCCTTTTAGAGAGAGAATACAGAACCAAGTATAATTTTGTGATTTGTATGGAATTTGTTAATGATAAAAAAGCAGTAAAGTAGATCCCCTGCAGCTAGCAGCAATAGACCGTTCCCAGCAACAATAGGATTCCCCCCAGCAACAATAGATCCCAACAATAATAGACCCTTAGCAGCAACAACAAATTTCCCAGCATCAGGCCAGCATTAATAGACTCTCCAGCAACCAGCATCAATAGACCACTCCCTCAACAGTAGAACCTTTCCAGCAACAATTGACCCCCCCCCCAGCAACGTAAGCCCAACCAACAATAGACCTCCCCAGCAACAATAGACTGCCACGCAAAAATAGATGCCCTCCAATAGCCAGCAACAATAAACCCCTCTCTCAACAGTAGATCCTTTCCAGCAAAAACTGACCCCACCAGGAACATAAGCTCCCCCCCAGCAACAAAAGATCCCCCACCAGCAACAATAATGGACCTCCTCCATGCAAAAATAGACCCCCTCCAGGAACAATAGATCCCCCGACAGTCAGCATCAATAGACCCTCAAGCACATCCCAGCATCCCTTGCTATTACATTCATTCAGTGCTGGAGGTGCCAGAACTGCCTTTCTTCACATTCCTGCTGAAAAAAGCCCTGGTTTGGAGACCCCTGGACTAAACCATTGAAAAGCATTGCGAATGGACATTCTTTATTCAAGGGTCGGCCTCAGGCCTGGAGTAACGGTGACACAAAATGATGGAGTCTCTCCCAAAGAAAAGATGTTGGTGTTCCATCTGGAGAAGGGGGGTGGGAACCGCTGTCCAATCAGGGTCCCTTATAACCTACATTATAGGGGGGGGGGACTTATGATCTTGCACATAGGTCATTTGCATTTAGAAACCACCTTGGAGTTGAGCATTGAAGTTATTCTAGAAAAGCTCTTTAAATTGCTCAGGTGTGATTTCTCAGGCTGGTCCCCCATATTATAGGATCCTTCTTGTCCTCAAGTCAGTTTGTAGGACAAGTTCAGCTCTTTTTTAAACACCCCTAGTGATATAACAGAGCTCCCATTCATAGAGCTCCATCCATTACACCTAATGAAAGTGGACCTTCAGTCATTTTTTTTTAAATTTTCCATCTATAAAATCTTCTGCCCTTGTTTTAACTTTGGATAATAAAACATTGTTTTTCCGCCAGTAAATACCTTATACAGACCACTTCCTGTTTCATGTCTGGTCATTAGCCTAGGCTTATGACATCATGCACAGCTCTCTCTCACACTCTCCTGGGAATTTGCCAGGAAGGGAGGGGGGATGAGTCATAAAAGGGCCAATAAGAGCTGCAGGGCTGGAGGTGTGAATGTGTGTATCCAGGAAGTGAACAGACAGCAGCTTCAGCTGCCCACAGTTAAAATGGCTGCATATTTGGCAAGTACAGACTCACAGTATATAAATTAATATGCAAAGTGGTTGGAGGGAAGCGTCAGAATGGCAAAGATGTTTTTATTACAAATGATGTGAGCAGACTGCAGTTCCTCCTCCTGAAGGACAAGTCAGAGGGAAGGGATGGATGTGAGGTGAAGCCCGCACTGGACGATCTCTGCAACACTCGGCGCTGCTGGCGCGCCCTCTACACAAGAGGAGCTGTGACGGGAGGCGGGGCCAGCAGAGGACAGACACCGCCCGGGAACGACGTTGAAAGACCCGGAGAGAAAACTCAAGATTGCCGGGACGGGAACACAGGGGACTGAGTGAGTCTTTCCCGCCGGTAGAGGACGAGTGGTCGCCGCCAGGCCCCCCGTACACCTGTCACATGACTGTAGTGAGTCTGTAGAGCCCGACCATGATGTCCGCCTCCAGGGCTCTACAGCAGTGGTGTGCCCAGCAGTGTGAGGGCTACCCGGGAGTCCGGATCAGCGACCTCAGTTCCTCCTTCCGGGACGGTCTAGCGTTCTGCGCCCTCGTACACCGCCAGAGACCCGACCTCATGTAAGTACCGCCCCTTCCTTGGCCCAGGAGCTGACCCTCTAAGGTCAGGCTGTGTGGGAGCTCAGCCCCAATCTGATCACTGCACTGGGTGAGGGGGATCTACTCCTAGAATGTCAGAGAATTCTCTTGTGATGGATGAAGGGAATACAACACCCCAAATGTTTACATCACCATAACATTGCTAACCATCCATGTGCTATGGGAGGAATACTAAGATTGGTGTGGGAAGTTCTGTTCCATATGTTCATCATGAGATCAGATGATGTGTACATACACCTGGGATGACACAGTCCAGGTCTGACTGATTCCCTCAGATCATGCAGAGATCCAGTGTCTGTGGGCCATCTGTTCCTTAGAGCATTCATACACAGGCAGGTTAGGAATAATGTGTCCGATAATGTCCTCAACGCCAGGACAGGCTGTGTACCCTGTACCCTCCACTGACCCGTACAGGAGAGTCGTGGTCTGAGGAGGAGACGTGTCCTGGTATCCTCCATGTATGCCTGTCCAAACACTATAAAATCTGCCTGTACAATTTCCCTAAACTGGGATTCATGACTTTAAAAGCAGATCTTCACCCTCAAAGCAATCACACCTCATTTACACAAACAGCGTTGTCTTTTATTTTTTTTTAAAGCCATTGGTCCAACCTACATATCTCTCACCTATGCAAATGACATGCGCTGTGTTCCCTTTGCCTCCTGGGATGTGCATGTCACATATCCCAGGATAAATATCCTTTCATTCAGTAAAGGAGGAGGGGTTGAATTAGCAGCATGTCATCAGGAGGCGCACCAACTGCACCTGGAAGAGTTGGCAGCCTCCTGATGACATCACACAAAAACAGGGTGGTACGGGAGAGAAGAGGATCTCAGCAGGACAACGCTGGATCCACTGGGTGGGCAAGTATCTGAAATGTGCAGAAAGTACCTGTCGTTAAGCAAGGGTTTCTGGACACATCTTGTTTCATCCATGGTCACTCCTGCTAGAGAGAAGTTGATCTAATTGGCTTCTCTCAAATGAGAATTTAGAAAATTGGTCGTTCAATCAGTGCATGAAGCCAATCATTGTATTCTCATAGTGGGGAAATTCCTGCTGTCAACAATAGCACAGCAGGGAGGATTCCTCCATCCACCGTAAATGTGTGGATGGGGGGAATCTTTTTTTTTTTTTTTTTTTTTTTTTTTTATTTTATTTTTAATTTTTTTAAATTAAAATATCTATCTAACACTTAAAGTGATATTAAGGCCGGCCGTAGACGGTTCAAATCTCGGACGGCTCAGCAGGAACCAGCCGAGATTTGAACCATGTGTGGGCAGGCTGAATGTATCTAGTTGATCGATTCAGCTTGGGAGCAACCAATGGGATGGCTTCCCCTGCTGGGAGCAGACAATTGCTTGGCAGGAGGGATTCCCCTGTCAGCACTGCCTGTGTTGATGGGGAAATTGTGCAAATTTCTTTCCTGGAACTTGTGGTTCCAGGAAAGAAATTTGCACCGTTTATGGCCTGCCTAAGGTTTACATTTTATTTATTTATTTTTTAAATAAAAACATTTACTTTTTATTTGTGTATGTGTGTGTGTGTGTGTATATATATATATATATATATATATATATATATATATATATATATATATATATATATATAATTTATATTTTTCTCTGCTTTGTACACTGGTTTTGCACAGAGCAGCCCTGATCCTCCTCTTAACGGGACCCTGCTTGCTCTGGGGGCACTCATGTGTGCTCACTCCAGAGCCACCTCTGTGTGCCCATAAGACCCACAGGGTATTGCTTGGCCCTGCTCCCTCACTGGCTGTGGTTGACAACAACGGAAGCCAATGAGGATGGTGAGACCCGGGAGAGCTGTGCCACTATTGTGCACATCGATGGATTAAGATGGGGCTTAGGTAAGGAAGAGGAGGGAGCTGTAAACAGAAGGTTTTTTTTTTTTTTTTTTTTTCCCTTCATGTATAAATAATGCATGAAGGTAATAAACCTTCAGCTATAACAACCACTGTAAGCTAGCCAAAGATGGATTTAAATTTGGACTGGCTGAATTCTGATCCATCTATGGCCATACCCGTTAAAGAATAGTTGATCTAAGGACCTACTGATTTTAAATGGGCTTGTTGAAAATGTTTTGTATTCTGACGGCAGAAGTGTCCCGCTGTCAAAATACAATAGTGCAGCAGGGATAATGAAGAAAAAACTTGACATTCAGTAAGCTCTTCCAAAATGACAGGAACATTTTTCTTTAGTTCTACTTTGAGTTAGTTGACTAAGAAAAATAATGTATTTCCCCAATATTACGTGCCATCACCTAATGTGTATATGACAAGTGTGTGATGTTCTCTGCAGAGTTGACTTTCAGTATTTCTGGAAGGACTGTACTAAGCTGTGTATGACGATACCATTGGTCACTGACTCAGCAATCATTGCCTTTGGGTAATCTTATTGTGTAGTTTTGTCTCTTCTGTAAATGTGCTATTTGGCCCATTCATCTGTATTTCTGGGTTTCGACACTTGTCAAATCTTTAATTAAGTTCGTTTTTATAACAAATAATCAAAGGAGCAGCCAATCCATGTTACTGATCAGCTTGTGTGAGCTCTACCGATGAACGACTATGCCCTTATGGATTACATACATTATTTATTTTCTATGAATCATGGTAATAAATGCTGTTCTGTCTTGTGTTTCTGTGACTCATACTGATACTGTATGGTGTCATATCCAAGTGCTTCTTCTCTGTGACCTTTTTGTTATAATATGTAATGCTTAGGCTTCATTCACATGGGTATATGCGTATATTTTGCATGAAATACAGATTCTTGCTGCCAGAGCTAGCAGATCCTGCATAAAATACACACCTAAAGTACTCATGTTTAGATGTTTACAATTTTTCTACTGACTTTGTGTGTGTGTATATACGCAGTTACATGGGTTTATACAAGCACATGTGTAAAATCTGCCGGTCTGTGTGGCCGGAAACGCATTTGTGTCCTACTTTTTTTAGAATATCACTAAGCGCAGTGCACATTTTTGCATATAGACATAGCTGTGTGTATGGTCTCATTGATTACTATAGTGCTGTGTTTAGATGCATGCAAAACTATACACACTATGCATCTTAGATGCCCGTGGTAATGAATCCTCAAAGCCTAACTCCAGATTTGCTATCATTTAAATAGCTTTTTTGGGGACAGCTGGCCCAAACTAACCATTTTCTTAACCAATACATGTGCCTACTGTCAGTGCTGATTAAACTGTATGCAGCATCAGCTACATACAGTACACAGTACCGTGTTCTGGTGGGGACTTCCTGCCATGCCAGAACAAAATCGACGATGATGGGGACAGGTGAGTGTCGGAAGCAATTGTTGACTACACATTATGGGAGAGCAGTATTAATCACGGCAGGTTGGCTTTCTTGTGAATTAGAAATTCCCCAAGAACTGTTGAGTTTGGTGTCTGCCTGCTACCACAGATTTGGAATATTTGGCCGATCTGGCCAATGTTGGTTCATGCCAGAGGGGTGCTTTAAAGTGGACCTTGCATCAAAATACAATGTGTTCTTTACTAATAGCCCCCTTCCCGTGTGTAAGAAACACATAGGAGTATATTTATACAGGAGTAAATCTGACATACTCCAAACATTTACATCAGATGGATCTTCCTGATGCATGTGTTTTAAATTACATTGATTCATCATCACTGAATGTTTGGTTTAAATTTCATTCACTTTTTAAATTTTTTTTATTTTTTTTATTTTAGTTTTTATTGAAGGGTCTGCAGCAGATACAGTTAGAGGGTAACTTTGAAGGGACATGTAATCAGTAGTCAACATCATTATCTCAACCAATACTCCAAGATATGTTATGGAGGATTAAAGCATATTCATATGGTACAAGAAGAAAATAGTGTTCATAAAAGAATGCCGTAGCCCCTCCATTCAGTCTGCATTGGAAGCAATCTCACTTTCTTCGAAGAAAAAGAGAGATCCACCAGGTCCCTATGGGTAGTCTATAACAGTGTGTATTACTAGGTTCTGCGCACACCACTCTTTTTTTTTTTCCTTTCCTTTGGAAATTACCTGAGATCAGGTAGAAGTCAGGGATAGACCAAGGTGAGAAAGAGAATAGTAGAAGGGGATGGAGAGAGAGGGTGGGGGGGAGAAAAAACAAAACAAAAAAAAAGGGTGAGTGGGGGGGGGGGCTTGCAGGAGGGTGGGAGATGTGTCATCCCCTGGGAGCCTGGGTCGTCAGGACCTGTCAGACAGCAGGATTCACTGACATAAATCCTGTTCATGCGTATTGGAGAAATTCATCGGAGAAGCGGAATTGAACCCAGTAAAACCATCTAGTCTTAAGTTCCTCCACCCTATCTCGCAGAACCGAGGTCAAGTCTTCCATTTGCTCTATATCCTTCACCCTTTGCGAAACATTGAGCCACCGCTCGTGCAGCATTAAGGAGGTGTTTGTGATAACGTTTCCTTGATAAAGCAGTAAGGTTTAATAGGACCGCGGCTGGGTTGTCCTGTAGGGAAATGTCAGTAAATTTATGTATGAGTTTAAGGACTGGTTCCCAAAAAGTTTTGAGCACAGGGCATTCCCAGAAAATGTGCAGAATAGTTCCCTGGTGAAGGCCGCAGCGCCAACAGCAGTCCGTTTGATTGGGGAAGATCTTTGCCAGGACTGATGGGGTTCTATACCATTGTGTAGTTATTTTGTATGTGATCTCCTGATCTTTGCACAGAAGTCTGCTCTATGTAGTAAATAAGAGTATGCGTTCCTTTTGGGGTTCCGAAAATGTAACTCCGAAGTCCCTCTCCCATTTTGCCAGGTACGGGGGATCCTTATCAGAATGGAGTTCCAGCAAAGATAGCGTTGGTTTAGGCAGTGAGCCAAGAAAGTGTGAGAGCTGATTAGTCCTCCAATAAACTAATGTTAGAGGAGCTCGTCCAGAGAGCACAGTCTCTACGGGGAACCAGCCAGAAGACTGTAAAAACTGGGAAGCCCTCAGGAGCCCCCGTGGGCTTGCGAATGGAAAGTTGGATCAGTGAGGCTGGGTTTGAACCCTGGATGTCCAACTAATGGTTTCATTGGCGAAAGGAAATTGCTCAGTGAAGATAGATTCTTTTGTCTATCTATTTCCGCTAGGGTAGGGCCAAAGGATGAGCTGTCAGGTGGTTAGTGTGGATTTTCTCTACCCATGGTAAGCCAGCAAGTGGTGAATGGGTGATTTCCTGTTCCAGTGTTACCCATAGTTTTGTGTTGCTATGTCTGCACCAGTCAACAACCCTGGCCATATGTGTCGCAGTGTAATACAGATCAGGATCTGGGAATCCAATACCGCCTCTGAGCTTGGGTCTTAACAACTACATTTTGCCAAGGTGTGGATGTTTACCTCGCCAGATGAATTTAATAAATGCTGATCGAACCGCGTGAAAATAAGACTGAGGTATTTTAAAAGGGCAGTGTTTGTAATAAGTACAAGAGTCTGGGCATCGCATTCATCTTAAGAACATTACAGCGACCGATCCATGACAGAGCCAAAGGGTCCCATTTTTTGAGATCCGCGCTTAATGTCGATTAAAAAAGGCTGGTAGTTGAGGGGAAAAATTTCTTTCAGGTTTGCGGAAATTTTTGTTCCCAAGTATTGTATCGAGCGTGTGTTGCCCATTTAAATGGGGGAAAAAGGGGCACAGTCTCACCACTGTGGAGTCCGGCAGGGAGACATTCAAGGCCTCTGATTTTTGTAGGTTGACCTTAAACTTAGTGCTCCGTACCCTTTCAGCTCCTGAAACAGAGAAGGCAAGGAGAACAAGGGGTTCAGTTAATAAGAGGTCGTCGGCATAAGCTGCCACTTTGTGTTGGTGTGGGCCGGCTTGAATGCCTCTAACAGACAGGTTACCTCTTGTGGTGTGGTGCAGAAAGGGCTCCAGGGAAAGAACAGCAAAGGGGACAGGGGGCAGCCTTGTGTAGTGCCATTTGAGATTGAGAAAGGGGTGGAGTTGTGGCCATTTACCCGTACCGTAGCTGTGGGGTTTTTGTAGAGTGCTGCTATCCAGGACAGGGTGGGGTTAGGCATTCCTACAAATTTAAGTGTTTCCCGGAGGAAGACCCAATCCACCCTGTCAAATGCCTTCTCAGCGTCTGTAGACAAGAGTAGAAGGGGAATGTGGGATTTTTTTGCTTTTGCTATGACGTCCAGGGTCCGGATAGTGTTGTCCCTGGCTTCGCTGTTCTGGATGAAGCCGACTTGGTCTGCAGCAACTAAACATTGCATCAAGACATCCAATCTGGAAGCTAAAATTTTGGTGAAGAGCTTTGACGTCACCATTCAGGAGGGAGATAGGCCTATAACTACCACACAGCAGTGGGTCCTTGCCCGGCTTGGGTAGTACTGTGATAAAGGCACCCAGCATATCAGCTGGCAAACTGTGTCCATCTTTTTCTTTTTTTTTTTTTTTTTTTTGCCACTTCAGTTTGAAAGTTTCTCCCGGGAAAAGATTTTTCAATTATTTAAAATTCAAATTTCTTTCCCATCTTATCGTCACATCACCGTGGCTTTTATATTTGCTTGTTAATCCAAATCAATATATTACAAAACAAGACAGATAAATATTCATCCCAAAGTTTACTAATGCTTCCCTCTTACCAATACCCCCCCCCCCACCCCCTACCTCTCCCCCCCACCCCCTACCTCTCCCCCGAGACCGTGCCCATCCATCCCTCTGCGTTCCTCTACTTATGTAGACCACATCTCAACCGCTTTTGGGGATTCTTTAAATTTTTCCCAGTCTTTCTATTTTGTTTCATAGGCCCCCATTTTTGTCCCTTCGCTAAACCTTAGATACTCCAGACACTGTATCTCATTAATTCTATGAAACCATTCCCTCATCTTTGGCCTCTCCTTTCCTTTGCCAATACTTAGGGATTAAGCTCTTAGCTGCATCAAAAAGATGTGGCAAGAGTGTTCTGAGATATGTTTTAGTAGGCATATCACTCATGTGGAATAAGCATGTCCAAGGGTCATTTGGGACGTCTAAATTAGTGATTACTTTAATATATTTTCTTACTTTGCCCCAGAACCTTCTCATTTCCGGACATAGCCACCAAATATGGGCCATTGTCCCTAGTTCTGAACAGCCCCTCCAACAAAGTTGCGACTTATCCCTTTGTATTTTATGTACCCGATCGGGGGTCAGGTACATTCTGGTCAGGCATTTAAAGTTTAATTCTAGGAGTTTACTATTAACGGTTGTAGCTGAAACTCTTTTCAAAATCAGGGAAACTTCTGTATCTGTAAGAATTCTCTCTAACTCCTTCTCCCATTTCCCTATATAGTCCGAGGTTTCTATCCTTCCTAGTTCGACTAGAACTTTGTATATCCGGGAGAAACCCCCCCTCTCCTCTTTATCTACGCAGATTTTTTTCAAGTGGTAATAAATTATCCATCGATCTAATTGGTTGTGGCAATGAATCTATATAATGTTTTAATTGGTTATAACGCCAGGGGTTAATAATTATCATATCTCTTTTATCCTGCAGCTCTTGGAATGGGCATATTCTACCCCTGTGCATTACGTCCTTTAGTTGTATATTTTCTTCTAATAACCATTTGCCAAACCATTCCTCTTTCCCTGGTGCAAACTGTTCTAAATCTTTGAGTGGCATTAAAGGTGAATTGTATTCCCAGTGTTCCTTTCTGTGTAGGGTGTCCCATATCTTGAGTGCATGTTTAGTGATTACATGTGTTTCTGTATTTTCTCTGTTGAGGCGAAATCCATATAATCTTATCCAATTTAGTGTCACTAATTTTATTTTCTATTACTACCCATTGTTTTTCTTTGTTTTTGACCCATTCGATAACTCTGGCTAGAGCGATAGCTTCGTAATATTTCCTTATATCCGGTGCTCCCCATCCCCCTTTACCTTTTAGTGTTAATCAGTTGTGAAAATTTTAATCTTGGTGTCTTTCCCCTCCAAATAAATTTTGTAAACGTTGAGTGTAGCCTTCTGAGATATGTATGTGGTAGTGTTATTGGTAACATTTGCATTTTATAGGTTATTTTTGGTAGTAAAACCATTTTGTATATGTTGATTCTTCCCGCCCAGGATAATTGACCCAGATGAATTCTATTCAATTCAGCTTTTACCTCATTTAACAGAGCGATAAAGTTCACTTGGTATAGCGTTTCCGTTGATGTAGTGATTTTTACCCCCAAATAATTCAGTTCTTTTTTCCCCCACACAAAGGGGAAATATTTTTGGTAAGAGTGGTCGCTTTCCTTGGTGTGGTTTATCTGTAATGCTTCAGATTTAGTTGGGTTTACTTTGAAGTTTGATAACTTTCCGTATTCTACTAGGTTAGCCATAATATTCGGGAGGGAAATCCTTGGCTGGGTTATATACAGCAGGATGTCGTCTGCAAAGGCGGCAAGTTTGTATTCCGTATTCCCTATTACGACCCCACTTATATCCCTATTCTGTCTTATCCTTGAAAGGAGGGGTTCTAATGTCAACAGAAAAAGCATGGGAGAGATTGGCCACCCCTGTCTTGTACCATTGTACGTGTCAATTGGCTCAGAGAGGGTCCCGTTTATTTTCACTCTTGCCGATGGCCTTGAGTACAAGGCCCTAATCCATTTACACATCCTCTCCCCACAACCTACTTCCTCGAGCGTGCTCATCATGAAGTCCCAGTCTACTCTATTGAACGCTTTTTCAGCGTCTATAGATAGTAGTAGACCTGGGACTCCACTCTTTTTGATTTCCTGAGCTAATAGAAGGGCTTTGATGCTGTTATCCCGTCCCTGCCTACCTGTAATAAACCCCACCTGGTCCGGATGGATGATCCTCTTTATTACCTGCTTCATTCTGCCCGCAATCACTTTTGCGAATAGTTTAGTATCCACATTTAGCAGGGAAATAGGCCTGTAGCTTGAACATACTGTCGCATCCTTATCCTCTTTTTGAATAACCGTAATATTGGCTGCCAAGGCTTCTCTGCTCATTTCCCCCTTGTCTCCTATGTCATTCATATAGGCACACAATTTAGGAATTAGATAGTCTTGATATTTTTTATAATAAAGCACTGTCAACCCATCCGGTCCTGGGCTCTTACCTACTTGTGTTTCCCTAATTGCCTTTCTTACTTCAATCTCTGTAATAGGGGTCTCCAGTGTGGTACGCTCATTTTCCGATATTTTGGTCATTCCCACTTCGCTTAGGTAATTTTTAATTTTCACTTGTTTTTGTTCCCTCTCCTTAGTTGTTACATTTCTATTTATGGAGTAAAGCTCACCATAAAATTCTTGAAACATCCTTGCAATATCTGGATCCTTGTAGTGGATCTCATTTGTTCTAGACCTTATCTTGTCAATATATTTGTTATTTTTCTTTTTGCTTAATATCTTCGCCAGGAGTCTACCAGGTCTATTACTGCCTACGTACCTTTCCTTTTTTACAAGATTATACTTCTTCCGATTTTCCTGTTCAATTAACTGCCGTATAGCCTCCCTACTCCTATATAGTTTTACCAATGTTTCGCCATCCCCCGATATCTTATGATGTTGCTCTAATTTAATGATTTTCTCCTGTAGCACGCGAAAGGTCTCTCCCTGGCTTCTCTTTTTCTCCACACCCGCCTTTATCATGATCCCTCTGATGTAGGCTTTATGGGCCTCCCAGACCATTGTTTCAGATGTTTCCTCAGCGGTATTAACTTTAAAGTAAAATTCTAGTTCTTCTCTAATAAGTTTATCTATCTTTTCATCATGTAGGAGATCCTCATTAAGTATCCAGTTATTGCTCCGTGTTTTATGCTTACTTAATTTTATTTGTAGGCTAACCGGGGCATGGTCCGAAAACGTCATTGGCCCTATATTTGTACTCTCTACCTCTTCCACATACCGATGCTCCACGAAAAATAAATCCAGCCTAGAGTACGTCGCATGGACGGGGGAATAGAAGGTGTAATCTCTTATATTCTGATGTTGCATCCTCCATATATCTACCAACTGCTGTTGACGCAGTTTTTTCTTGAGTTTATTCATCCACTTGCCTTCAGACCCCCGAGCATGCGACGTACTGTCTTTACCTGACTCTAAACATATATTGAAATCTCCTGCGATAATGGCCCTTCCTTTCTTAAAGACTTCAAACTTTGCCAGGATTCCCAGTAGGAACCTTCCTTGGTTGGTGTTTGGGAAGTAAATATTCGCCAGGGAGCATTCCATCCCATTCAGGTTACCTCTTATGAACAGGAAGCGACCCTCCGGGTCAATTACTCTCTCCTCTATTGTGAACCCAACTCCCTTTTGCAAAACCAATCGCAACTCCTTTTGCACCTCTTATCGGGGAGTCTCCATAGATCCAATACGGAAACTCGCTTGTAGCTATTCTCTTGCTTTTACCAAGGTATAGGTGGGTCTCCTGTAGGAAGACCACCTCTGCTTTCAGGGATCTCAATTCTCCCATTATGTTCGCACATTTTATGGGAGAGTTAATGCCCCTCACATTATATGTGACTATATTTATCCTAGCCATCCTGTTGTTTTTACCCCATTTACACCTTTACATAGCCCCTCCTGGCTGTATAGTCGGATCCACCAAGGAATGGATTGGTCTCGTCCTACCCTTAACCCCCCCTCCCCCAACCCCCCTCCTCCCTCCCCACCCATGTACCCTCCCCTCCCCCAACCCCCCTCCCCCCTCCTCTCGCCCACCCACCTCCCTCCCCCCATATCCCTCCCGCCCAGCTCCTCGCCCTTTCCCCTTTCCCAACGAGTTGGGGGGAGTATTGGGGTGCCACATGAGCCCCTAAACAAAAAACCTTGGCCTACCCACTCCACCTGGCCACACGGTTTACTCCCCAGAGGTTGAGCTCGGATGAGGGTCTAGTCTGGCCAAAGGCTTCCCTCTGGGTGTAATCCCAGCCATCCCTCCCACACACCCTCCGCCCACCCCACCCCCCAACCCCCACCGACTTTAGATCATATAGAGAGAGAGACAGAGAGCGAAGAGAAAGAAGAGAAAGATAAATCCATTTTCAATCATTTTATGTTCAGGGCCTCTTTCAATCCCTGTGTTCTTTTGTCATTAGTATTGGTTTCCATGTGATTGGGTCCCCTAAATGTTCCTGATTTCCGCTTTTCTCCCACCACCCCGGGATCTCCATTACTGGGATTCCAAGTCGGTCGCAGAAATTCTGAGTCTCCTCCGGAAATCTCAACACCGCCTTACGGCCATCCTTACGTCCAGTTAGATTGGCAGGGAAGCCCCAGGAGTATTGGACCTCGTTCGCCTTTAAGGCAGCTAGTAATGGTTTCAAAATTCTTCTTCTGCTTAGGGTTTCTGCGGCTAGGTCCTGGAAAATGTGTAAACTTGTTTCACCGTACTTCACTTGTGGGTTTCTCCTTAAATTCATGCTAATCTGCTCTTTGTCCTGGAAATTATGAAACCGCACTATTACATCACGCGGAGCATCTCCCCTGATTTCGGCTGGCTTCCTAATTCGATGGACTCTATCTAGGTTTAAATTACTGCTGATATTGCTAGGATTCTTCAAAACTTTGAAAATTTCCTCCATTTTTTCCTGTAAATTTTCTTTTTCACCTTGCGCTTCCGGGAGGCCTCTAATCCGGAGGTTTTTTCTTCTGCTGCGATTCTCTTGGTCTTCCATTTTGTACCTTTATATACCTCTGTTCCTTCTGCAGCACTTCTATCTGATGTCTCAAGTTTTTTATTTCTTCTCCTTGCTTGTCCACTGTTGTTTCTACTTCCTCCACTCTGGTTAATAGGTGGCTCATGTTCTCGTGTACAGCACTGATCTCACCTTTGATTGAGGCCTCCAGTTTCGCAAACATTTCAGCGATTTCTCCCTTGGTAGGAAGCTGATTTGCCTGTTGGATCTCTACTGGCATTTCTACTTCTACCTCGTTACTGGGGGGTCTTATGTCCATATCCGCCATTTCTTTTCTTGTACCCATTTTAGTCGGTCGGTCTGGAGTTTTATTTTTTGCACCTGTTGAATTGCTTTCTTTATTACTTTCGTTCATCATATATTTTCTGATGGTTCCCGGGCTTGCACTTGTTCTGGGTGGGTTCGCAGGTCCTTTTGTTGATTTTCCTCTCATTCTCCACCTGCACCGAGTTGGGGGCCCCCAATCTGCTGTGTGTGCTGCTGTTTTCTGACTTTTCCCCCTGATACTGAGGGTTACCTTGATCCCCCAAGATATTTAATTCGTTGCACCACAATTATTACTCCGCTGTAATGTTATATTATAGCGATACGTTATTATACTACAATCACTTATATATGTGGAACAGTATAACAGTCACCTATGATGCAAAATTTCCATACAGCTTACATCAATGGAATTAATCCGCTGCATCATTTACCCATCTTCCGACTCAGGAATAAGTCAGCCTGTTATTATAGTATGCTATTATGTAATGGTGATCTCTTGTTGTAGTAAAGTCACATATGCAGGTGCAGCGGTGTAATGGTCAGATAAGGTGTACAGTTTCCATGCAGCTTAGCACTATTGAGAGTACTCCTATGCGTCACTTACCCACCTCTCAGCACAGATATAAACCAGCTTATTATTATGATATAGTTTTATATAATGGTGGTACCTTATTATAGTATAGTCATATATACAAGTGAGGCGGTATAACAGTCGCATATGAAGCAATGTTTCTATACAGCTTAGCAGACTAGCAGCATTGGGAGCAGTCCAATGCCTCACTTAACCATCATTCAATGCCATAACAAACCAGATTTTTATTAAAGAATGGTGTTATATTTGATGCTACTTTGTTATAGTATAGTCGCATATACTGGTGAGGCGGTATAACAGTCACGTTATGAACAAGGTTTCCCTGCACCTTAGCAATATTACAGGTGATCCAGTACATCACTTACCCATCTTCAGGCAGAGAAATGAACCAGAGTCTTACCCACTTTCTTCACTCCTGGGGCTTGCGCCTGTTCCATAAGATTTCTTTGAATTTACCATCAAGCTTCTGTATTAGGCTGTCACTCTCTGCCGCTCTCTATCCCTCCTCCGTCCTTCAATCCCAGCGAGCCATCCCCTCAGGTTCTGGTGCGTAGTGGTCTGTGCTTGTCTCCTCTCCTCTCTCCTCCCAACAGGCACCGGCACACGTTTTGCGGAGGCTCAGTGGACCCGTCCGAGCTCCAGTCCGTAGTGGCCGCTGCAGCTGAGGATTCGGGGCACCGTTCCCACCGTCTCCACCTTCCGCAGTTGGGGCCCGAGGCCAAAATACCGGGAGCAGTGACCGCTGGGACCGACAACGCCGTTCGGGCCGGAGGTGGAGGGGGGGGGGGCGACCGTAGACTAGTGCATGGTCCGCAAGCCTGTTTTAGCAGACATCACGGCGTGAGGGACACCCAGCAACCCAGGCTCAGCCCTGACCCGACCCTGCCCACATCCGGCTTCTCCTCCAGAGTCCCAGCACTTGATCGCAAACTGTGTCCATCTTAAATGGCGTTGAACGCTGCAAGGAAGTAAGGTATCATTAGGTGATGGTATGTTTTGTAGTAGGGGAGGGTGAATCCGTCGGGTCCGGGCGCCTTACCAGGCTGGGTGTCATTTATTGCAGTTGCAAATTCCTCGGCAGTAATGGGCTGGGATAGAGCCTCCCTCTCTTCAAGCGTCAGTGTGGGCAGTTTGGTTTCCTCGAGATAAGCTCGGGTGTCTGCGGAGGTATGGGATGTTGAGTCAGAAGTAGAATCTAAGTTCTACAATTTGGAATAAAAGTTTCGGAACATCTCTGCCAGGTTGGGAGAGGTATGGACTTTTTAGAGCCTGTTGAGAAGAGTAAAGCCGGAACATATGAGATATGAGAACGTTTAGTTCGTAGTGCGTTGGCCAATAAATGGCCACATTTATCGCCATACTCATAAAAGGAGCGATGAGCCTTTAATAGCACTTGTTTCGCCTTGTACATAGTGTTCCCTGATTGCCTCCCGGAGTCTGACTAGTTCTGCTTCCGGCGTACGTTCTGTCCGATTTATGTGTTGAAGTTCTAAGATATGAAGTTAAGTTAATAGGTTGGATAAGGTTTTAATGCAAAGTTGTTTGGCCGCATGCCCATGTTTGATTAAGATTCCCCTGATATAGCACTTATGTGCTGACCAAACAGAGATCGGGTTCTCAACGGAGCCAGCGTTGGTGGAGAAATAGGAGGCAAGTTCTTTACGGATATCGGTGGCAACTTCTGGGTCCTTGAGGAGTGCTTCATTTAGCCGCCATGTGGAGGTCCTTGGTGACATTTGTGAGAGAGTCCAGTACAATTGGAGCGTGGTCAGAGAGTGTAATGAGACCGATTTTTCCGTTTTGGTAACTAGGGGTAACGCTGTGTGCTTCAGTAGGAAAAAGTAAGAACCGTGAACAGAAGAATAGAAAGTATAGTCCCACTCTTGCAGATGAAATATTCTCCAGATATCAATTAGTTGATGGGCATGCAGAAGGTCTTTGAGACGGAGGCGGGTTCCCTGTGGTAGAGAAGAGGAGTTGGAGGGTGAGTCCCTGTGGGGATCTAAAGTCAAATTGAAGTCCCCTCCTAATATAAGGGTTCCTTCAAGGAAAGAGTCGAGGGTGGACAAAAAGGTTTCGGGAATAAGAAGTTGATTAGAATTAGGAAGGTAAATGTTCAAGAGTGAAGAAAGAGTGAAGGTCTGAAAATAAATTTTCCCTTTCAGTAGCAGGAACCTGCCCTCCTGATCATGGTACACCTCAAGGAATTGCCAGGGAAGGGATTTAGATAGGAGTATACTCGTCCCTTTAGATTTAGAGGTTGAGGACGGACTGTGATAAGACATTGGAAAATATTTACTTGCTAGTTTGGGTATCTTGTCTGCCCTAAAATTAGTCTCTTGGAGAAAGGCGATGTCAACCCTGTGTCTCCAGAGCTCTGCCAGACAGCTAGTGCGCTTCTCTGGGGGAATTTAACCCCTTGACATTCCAAGACAGGACCTTTACAGTCAGAGTGCCAGAGAGTTCGTGATGATCACTGTCTGGAGAGAGAGAGAGAGATTGGGTTAAAGATAGAAAAAGGGTTTAGAAAAAGATAAGGATTCCACAGTGGAGAGCTACTGCCACCAGGGCAGAGTAGTCCTAGAGTGGAGAGTGGTAAGGCACAGTTAGGCACAGAGCCCCAACCATTGGGGCCCCTGCAGCTATTTTTAAGTTCGTATTTAAGGCACCTGTGGTGCATGGTAGGGTGAGACTGGAAAGCCAAAAGGGGGAGAAAATAAAAATGAGTAAAAATAGAAATGAAATAAACACAGCCCCTTTGGGTAAAATAGGTAGGAACCCCCTAAAGGATGATTAGTGACAGTGCTGGTCATGTGTGTTAGACTCAAACAAAATAAAAAATAGTCTCAACTAGGTCATGCAGATGTGTGACCAATAGGCCCCTCTTGAGGCAATGCAGCAGGACAGGGGTGTGACCGCACAGTTGGCAAATCAACGATGGCACTAAGGACAACAAAGTGTAAGGGATACGAACCATTAATGAAAACAATAACAGCAATATCAACCTGGAAACCAACCATAAGGAACAAACAAAATATAAAGGCGTACTGGCATCCAGATTATGTATAGATAGCATGAAAAAGGGGGAAGCCCATTTAAAGGGGGAGACCCTACATTCCTGTTACTTAGGGTAGGCATGAATTCTGCGCGTGTGTGTGTGTGTGTGTGTGTGTGTGTGAACTCGGGCCCATCCGATGTTCATGTAGCATTTCGGGTGCGCCCCCCCTGGATAAAAAGAAAAGGGGGGTAGTCAGTGCATGCTAGGTTAATCTGGAACAAGAAGAATGTCGAGTCGCAGGTATACTGGATGGTTATGTAGGTAGTATCAACTGGCCGCCTCCTCAGTCAGAACTTGATGTCTGGAGTTCCCCGCTGAGAGAGCCTGCGAGACACCCCCCCTGGTAGCGACGATTGTGTCGGGCCCTTTGTGGTCTGCTCAGGGGGGCCTGATGTTGAGAGTCCCTGGGAACGATCACTGTGAGCCAGTTGGGAATTGGGATTGGGTCCATCTCTGTGAAGGCATACAGATCCAGCAGCTCTGACGGGTGGCGTAGGGGGAAGGTATCAGGACCTTTTCGTACTATGAGGTGGAATGGATGCCCCATTTGTAAGCCCCTTCTCGCTAAGGCCATCCAGGAGAGGTCTAAGTGATCGCCGCATCAGAAGCGTCTTTCTGGAAATGTCTGGAAGAACGTGGATCGTAGCTCCATCAAATTCCAAGACCCCCCCCCACCTGCCATACTCTCCGTAATATCCCCTCTTAGAGGATAAAAGAGTGCAGACAGCAGAGGACATCTCAGGGTCTGTAAGGAGGACTGGATCTGGCTCCCATGGTTCTGTGCACCCTATCAATAATTCTTTCTGCATCCGGCGTGCGGTCCAAGTAACGGTTAAAGATATTAGTCACTGTTGAGCGTAACTCTGATTGCGGGACAGATTCTGGGATCTCTCTCAGTCTGTTTTGTCATCGGCTGCGATTCTCTAAATCGTCAAGGTGCAGTTGTAGTTGTATCATTTGGTCAGTGAGGTCAGAATTAGAGGTTTGTAGGACCTGCACAGTCTGTGTCACTGTCTGCTGTTCCTGTACCAGGACAGTAACACGAGAGTCTATGGCAGACACCTCTTTCTTGAGGTTTTGCACTTCCCCTTTAAGGCTGTCTCCATTCTATGGACCATTGTCTCTAGGTCATTTCTTGTGGGTAACTGTTGTAAGAATGCCCACAGCTTTTGTACTGAATCAGCATTTAGGGGGATATCTTGTGAATGGGGTTGGTTAGAGTATTTACTCGCTGTGCCTTGATGAGGAGAAGAGGTTCATCCCTGTCCATCTGTGTTATGATCCAGGCTGTAACACAGGACTCCATGCGATGCAGAAGCCGTGGGGGAGGCAGAGAGCTCTGGGCTGCACAGGTCATCCTTTGCTGCTGGGAAGGCAGGGGGAGAGATCACTAGGAAGTGAAAACGGTGGCAGAGTGTGATTATCTGCCTGCTGCTGTAATGGACCCTACTCTGTGTTATTTTTCAACGTGGCCGAGTGACGGGCCGGCGCCATCTTGGAAATCGCGGGGGTAGATGCCGCGGGTTGTTGTGGCCATAAATAGCAATCCATGCTGTATGGGGTAGCGGCGAGGTACCGGTCTGTCTTTCTGGACATTCAGGGGTCTGCTCTGGTAAGCTGCGGGAGAGCCGCCGGTCAGGAGCTCTGTAGGAGAACGTCCTCACGCTACCATGTCTAGACCACGCCCCCCCTCATTCCGGAATGGATAGTCAGACAAGCCAAAACGTCAGGGAGTCAGAGATGAGCGTAGTAGAACAGCAAGCAGGATCTGGAGCCAGAATGAATGTCAGCCAAGCAAGTCTTTAACAGGAACACAGGAGAACGTCTCTAGAGATGTGACCAAGGCGAAGGCAGAGATCATCTGGACTGGTCGGCTTAAGTAGGCAGGACTGACGAGCAGGATATCATCAACCAGTGAGTCACTGTAGAGAGATAGGAGCTGGCAATTAGCCGACAGCTGAGTGGCCAGCTTTGAGAAGGAAGGGCTGAGCCCAGTCCTGAAAGGTAAGAGCTCTTGAGAATGTGCTCCTGCAGCTTTTCCAAGAGGTAGTGGCAGGTTACAGTGACATCACCAGCACCTCCAGGAAGTGGCCTTTATTTTCTCTAGCATTCACAAGGTGTGTTTTTGTTTTTGTTTGTTTTTTTTTTATTACTATTTAATTTTTTGCAAATATGTTTTTTTTTTTTTTATGCCTGACATGGGCCAAGGCAGTGCAGCCATAAAATGCAGACATAAGTAACGGTATCATAGAAAGAAGAGAACAAGGACTTGTGCATACATTTGGCATTAAAGCTGTGAGAATGAGAAACGTTCTCTGAGTTAGTACCAAGTAACAAAAGCCATATCTATACACAATTGTCAGCCTGAAGGATTAGGTAGAGAAAAAAGCCTGTAACACCTTCTACCTTTTTCCGTCTTCCATAACCTTAACAATGGGTATGTAGTAGAAAAAAAAGGAAAGGAGAGGAAGAAAGGGGGCAGAGAGGAGTAAAAAAAAAAGAGGAGGGGGGGGGGGAAGAAGGATGAGACCAGAGAAGGGTACAGGGACAAAACCGCCAGGGTATGAACAGGGTAGGAACCTGGTTGATTCAGGGTAGCTGTAGAGTGCGAACTTGCATTGTATCAGCCTTATCAAGAGGCCAGAAGGGCAGCTCCCTCTGGGGAGAGAATGAACTTATTCCATAGCACCCACGTCTTGGAATATTTTTCCTGTTGGTGTCGCGTGGTAAGAACTAGGTCTTCCATTTTATTAATATCCTCTACCTTCCGGAGCCAACTTACTACAGTCGGTGGGGATTGCTTCTTCCAGTGAAGGGGGATACACGATTTTGCAGCATTCAATAGGTGACGCACAACAGATTTTTTTTGTATAGTTTAGCCAAGATGGTGGAGATCTGTATTAAGAAAAAAGCCGGATCATTCGGAACAATGTATTCCGTAAACTTCTGAATGGTTGTTCTGACTGTGGACCAAAAGAGAGATTGCTTCGGACAGGACCAAAAATACGTGCAGTAGTGTGCCCCTGTCCCCCTGGTATCTCCAGCAAAGCGCGGGCGTGTCTTAGTAACATTTATGTAAAACGTGTACTTTTGTACAAATGGTTGATTTGAAGGCGAACGTGATGATATGCTGAATTTGGGCAGAGGTGTATGTACGGTTCAGATCTCTTTCCCATTTGCTTATGAAAGGTAGGGTCATTTGTTCCGCCGGGGAGGTCAGGAGGTTATACGTTGTAGATAAAACCTGTGGAAGAGTACCGTCTGTCGATCAGTGTTCCTCGAATGTTGTTAAGAGTTTGCTAAAACTCTTACGGGTTTGGTATGTATGTAAGGTAGTGTCTTAATTGGTGGGCGGTCCAGAAGGGCAGCTTAAATGGACCATGTCGCTTCTTAGTATCTCCAGAGAGGGCCACAAACCGTTTATCAGGAATTGTTGTGCTCGGGTGCGGTTTGCTGTGTTTAGAGTTTCGCAAACTTGGGGGTCTAGCCCAGGAGGAAACTGGCTTTCCTATAATGGGAAACAACGGTAAATCAGGCATGGATAGAGATTGTTTAAAGCAAGTTTGTGAGCCTATGCGAAGCATTGTACCTAGTAGGGGGTGTTTTTTCAGCAATGCTGGTAAGTGATCATAGCACCAGATAGCTCCCTTTTAACGGCACGTGTGTTTGGGCCTGTTCCAACCGCATCCAGAGCTTAGAATCATGATGACGGCACCAGTCAATGAAGCTACCTACATGGGTTGCTTGGTTGTATTTCTGTACATCAGGAATGCCAAGCCAGCGCTGAGATTGGGAAGGGACAGAAGGGGGCGGAGTAAGCAAGGTTTCTTATTTGCCCAGATAAATCCATTGAACAGAGTGTGCACCTGTCTAAAAAACTGAAGTGGGATTCGAATTCGAAGTGCCTGGAGTAGGTAGAGGAACTTGGGCAGAATACACATCTTAAAGTTACACCTACCGAACCAGGAGTGAAGGTCCTTGTGCTAGGATTCCAACAGGGTCCGGGTTTTAGTCAGCAGGGGTGGAAAGTTTAGTGCAAAGGTACGGGACAGGTCGGTTGGGACAAAAGTGCCCAGGTATTTCAGGGCGGTAGATGTCCATTTGAAATTGAAATTAGAGCGAAGCGTTGACATAAGGGCAGGCGACATTCCAACACCCATAGCCTCCCGATTTGTTGTAGTTGATTTAAAGGTTGGATATATCTCCTTAGAGTTCAAATGCCCGGAAGAGGTTCGGGAGTGAGATGGAGGGATTAGTTAGGGAGAAAAGTAAGTTGTCCGCATATGCAGAGACTTTATATTGCGTGTCTCCAACTGTGAGGCCTTGGATGTCTGGGTTCATTCTAACTTTGCAAAGGAACGGCTCCAGGGATAGGACAGATACAGTAAAAGAGGCGACAATGGGCAACACTGTCTAGTCCCGTTCGTGATCGGGAAAGGGTCTGAAAGGACTCCGTTGGCTTTGACCTGCGCTGCAGGGGTTGAATACATTTGGGCAATCCACTTAATTATAGTTTCCCCCAGGCCAATGTGTCGAAGGACCGCAAACATATACCGTATTTATCGGCGTATAACACGCACCGGCGTATAACACGCACCCCAATTTAGGAGGGAATTTTAAGGAAAAAAAAAACTTTTAGGAGGGAAGTTGAAGGGAAAAAAACTTACATTTAAATGCCGATCATTGCAGCCTTCTCAGTGCAGCCTTGCCCCAGTGCAGCCATGTCAGTGCAGCCTTCCCAGTGCAGCCATGTCAGTGCAGCCATGTCAGTGCAGCCATGTCAGTGCAGCCTTCCCCAGTGCAGCCTTCCCCAGTGCAGCCTTCCCCAGTGCAGCCTTGCCCCAGTGCAGGCTTCGATCCCCTGTCCCTGCTTTGTGGGCTTCAAAATCGCCAACCGCGATTTGAAAATGGCGCCGCCGGCGCCGAAATACACAGAGCCGATCCTCGGCTCTTTCCGGCGGCTCTCGTTCACTTTCGGTTCCACTCGTAGTCCCGAGCGGAGCTATCCGAGTAGGTTCGGATAGCTCCGCTCGGGACTACGAGTGGAGCCGAAAGTAAACGAGAGCCGCCGGAAAGAGCCGAGGATCGGCTCTGTGAATTTCGGCGCCGGCGGCGCCATTTTCAAATCGCGGTCGGCGATTTTGACACTTTGACAGCTCGGGATCGCAGGGGATCGGGGTATAACACGCACCTGCGACTTTCCCCTGATTTTAAGGGGAAAAAAGTGCGCGTTATACGCCGATAAATACGGTATTTCCAATTAACGCGATCAAACTCCTTTTCCGCGTCGGTGTTAACAAACACAGAGGGCGTGTGAGTCTGATTGGCAATGTGTAGCAGATTCAAGACTTTAGTTGTACAGTCCCTAGCTTTCCTAGTAGGGATAAATCCCACTTGATCTAGGTGAAACGGATTCTGCAAATGTCGGGCTAGGCGGGTCGCCAAGATCTTGGTGAACAGCTTAAGGTCAGTGTTCAGGAGGGAGATGGGTCTATAACTGCTACATAATGTCGGGTCCTTGCCTTCCTTTGGGATAACGGCAATATGCGCCCTTAGGGTATCGTTGGAGAAGGCTGCTTCCGTCCTTAGGTCATTGTGAAAATTTACCATACGAGGACTCGAGTATTGGGAATAAGATCTTATAATATTGAAGGGTGAAGCCGTCGGGTCCTGGGGCCTTACCCGGGTTCTTTGAGTCAAGTGCCAGTTCCAGTTCCTCTGGTGTTATCGGGGCATCTAGTTCGTCTCTACTTTCTGGTGTTAAGGTAGGGATCTGGACGGACGATATGTAATCATCTATCAGGTTTCGGGAGTCTGTCGGGGTCGGTAAGTTTTATAAAGGGTCGCGTAAAAATCCCAAAATGCTTTAGTTATTTGGTTAGGTAAGCTAATCTTCGGGTCAGTCGATGTGGTGATTTGAGCTTGCAGTTTAATATCCCTAATCTTTCTGGCTAAACTTTTTCCACACTTGTCTCCAGATTCGTATGTTGTAAGGTGGCATTTTTGCAGCACCCCCTTGGCCCTATAGCAAAGAAGGTCGTTGATTTGGGTGCGGAGGGAGGCAAGTTCTGCATTCTAGAGGGGAGTGTGGGATTGTTTATGTTCTGACTCGACGATATGGAGTTTGGAGAGAAGAATCTCTTTCTCTCAATCTCTCTTTCTCTCTTTCTCTCTTTCTCTCTTTTTCTCTTTTTATGAAGATACCTCTAATACCAGGCTTTTGGGCCTCCCACACCACTCTCGGGTTGCAGTCTGCTGTAGTGTTTAAGTAGAAATTTCATTCCCTGGTTACTTCCTCCGGTCTCTGTAGAAGGCTTTAATTTAGTTGCCAAAAGCGCGTCCTATGGGAGGGAGTATTAGAGAGTGCATAAGCCAGTGAGATGGGAGCATGGTTGGACCACGTCCTGTGGCCGATGGAGGAATTCTTTACCACGTGGAGTTGGCTGTGGGGGATAAGAAAGTAATCCTATTCTTGTATAGATTTTATGGGGAGAGGAATAGAATGTGTAATCCCTCTCCCTGGAGTGTTGAAGGCGCCATACATCAATCAGTTGGGCCCTGTATAGAGTCTGTGCAATCCGCTTTCGAGAGCCAGTCAGGACAGAGGAGGAGGAGGAGCCTGAGTAAGTATCCATTTTAGGGGCCAGAGGGATGTTGAAATCCCCTCCGAGAATCAGTTGGCCTTCTTGGAAGTCTAACAGTAAGGATGGTGTGTTGTATAAAAGTATCTTAATGGTTATTCGGGCCGTATATAGTCGCCAGTGTCAGATGTACTTCACCCATGAGACCTTTGATGAATGAAAAGCGCCCCTCTCCATCTACCAAGGAGTGTCGAAGGGTCCACTGCAGTTTACTGGATAGGAGGATGGAAACTCCTCTAGGTTTAGTTTTATTAGTAGAATGGTAGGTTAGGGGATAAAATCTGTTCTTAAGGACAGGTCCTCTTTAAAATGAGTTTCTTGAATGAAGGCTATGTCTACCCGAGCACGTTTTTAAGTCATTCATGAGCATGCGCTGTTTCTCCGGCGTGTTCAGGCCTTTCGTGTTTATGGAGTATTTCTGAAGGCCATCCATCCTCAACCTGAGTCATAGAGGAAAAAGAAATCTAAAGGGGGGAAACAGAAGAAAGGAGGGTGGAGGAAAAGATTAAGAGATATAGACAGTGTAGGATGTCAGTAGAGCGAGGCCTAGCAACCCAACCTCTGCTAGAAAGGACAAGACAACAAACAAAAGGGAAAAAATTAAATAAAAAGAAATTAAATTAAGTAGGGGGGAAAGGAGCAACTAAAGGTAGCAAGCAGAAGGCTTGCACTAGCATATCTTGACCGAGCCCGGACGAGAGATGTGCCGACCTATGTGGGGGAGCAACTGGAGTAGGCCGCCAGGGAGCACACCCGACCCATCCCACTCAACCCAGCCAGTGGAGCCCAGATCTCGGGACCTTCTTTGCCACTGGGGGGGCCATGCCCGCATCCCCCCAGGCCCACGGGGTCCCTGGCGCACGCCCTGTCCTCCTCCCTAATAACCTCCCCCCACTAAAACAACAGAATAGCATAACAATTTCTCTTCCCCTTGGGGGGGGGCACACCAGGGATCAAAAACAGTAAAGTCAACCGGTGGAGGAGGGGTAAACAACACGGAGCCGGGCCTTTTAAATCCAGTTGGTGTAGTAAAAGGGACCGCTGAAAAATCCCCAAGGGGTTTGAAGCAATAGGAACAATCAGTGCCCTGTTGAGGAGGAACCTCAGTCGGGGTTAGTCAATGGCTGGTACAGTCCCGAGTGGACAGGGGGGTCAAATTAAGACTCACGTGCACCGTCTGGTATTGGTGCCCGGGACCTCCGGCGTTGCCTCTGCAGTCTGGGCTGGGAATATCTCCTCGATGTCTCCAGAGAGCGGGTATCCCCAACAATAGGTAGTCGCATGTTGATGAGCTAATTCCAGGACGGGTCGAAGCATGGCATGTCTTTGTAAGGTGGCCCTGGAGACATCTAGCAGAATTTTAACATGCGTCCCATCAAATTCCACCTCACTGGCCTCCCGTGCTCTGCGGCGTATGTCTTCCTTATGGGAGTAGTGGTGGAGTCGGCAAATAACATCCCGCGGCTTGTTAGGGTCTGCAGAGCATGGACCCAGGGCCCTGTGGATCCGGTCAAACACCAGCCTCGGGGGGGGGGGGAGCACATCACCCGGGAGTCTATAGAAGATAGCCGCAGCCGTGGCAGCCAGGTCCTCGGTTCCTGTCGCTTTTGGCAGACCCCGTAGGCGCAGATTATTGTGCCTATTTCTGTCCTCCATTTCTTTCCCCATATGTAGCTGCAGCATCAACATGGGCGTCCTGCAGGTGTTCTAGTGTGGATACTCACCGCTCTAGTTCTAAAACGGAGGTCTCTCCCGCAGACCATCTCGTGGACAGGGATCGCATCTCTCCCTTTACATCTTGTATGTCTCTGCGATGCTGTTCCTCCCAGACAGCCGATGAGATTCTTGATGTCGGCCTTGGTTGGAAGGACCTGTATAAGTGCCCGCAGCTCCACATCCACTGCCACACCACGGGATCGGGGTAGAGAGGTCTGTGGTCCTGACTGTAGAGCAGCGGGGGTGTCCGAATAGGAGTCAGATTCCATAGATGCAGCAGGGGATGCAGGCCGGTTATCAGGGAACTGGGCCTCGTGTGTCTCACCACGCGGTTCCGCCATATTGGAAGCAGGGGAGGCTAGCTGAGAGTACGTGAGGTATTGTTCTAGATCTCCCCCGGCCTTATCGGGTTTTGCAGCTTTTAATTTTCCCTTCGTCTTCTGTTTCTTTCGAGTACATGCCGTGTATAATGGGGGCAAGATAGAGCAAAATAGACTTAGTCAGCCGGGAGAAGGTCGGGAGCTCAGGCCACGCCCCGTTTTTTTTTTTTTTTTTTTTAATTTATTTATAGGGGGAGGAGACTATCAATAAAGAGAACCTTGTTTTTTCACACACACAGTCCACTTTTAAGTGCATCTCTAGGTAAAAACGTTTTGTTTTTTGTTTAGATTTTGCTGAAGTGGGAAGGAATCAATGCCTGTCATCTGGAACCGGAGACACCTGTTATATGTTCGCTATCATCATGGTAGTCTTTCTCAGCTCTGTTGGGCCCCAGGTCCACAGAGTCCAATATGTTTACCCAGGACTTTTTGGTCATATGTGCTCAGTTATTGTACCACAGTGCCCATAGTACCACTTAGCGCACTTTGGTGCCTTCCCCTGCAGAGTCTGTTTCTGACACCCCAGAGACCTTAGAGAATTCTAAGCATGTGGCCCCTATTACCAACTCTAATTCATATTCAGCTTTCCAACAGTCTCTAAAGATACTGTTTTTGAGGCATCACAATCTCTTACCATCACTTCAGGTTTACAAGGGGTTGTGTCAGATCTTATAGATTCAGTGCATTCTATCTGAAGGTTTAGCCTGCTGTGCCAGGCCTTGTGTTTTTTTTTTTTTTTTATTATTTTTTTTAGAGCTCCTATGCCTGAAAACCTTTCTTCTACACCCTCTGTTTGATTCCTTCTTCTATACAGAAAGTAAGTACCCTAAAGAGTCCTGAGTGCGTTTTTTTTTTTTTTTTTTCCTTTGGGAATTTGTAAAACGGTGGTCTGCTCTCACTGTTGACATACGAGTGATCCACCTTAACAGGGAGACTGTCAAACTAGTTCAGGAACTGTTCACATTTTAAAATTCAACAAACAGGCATCAGGAATCCCTCCTTAAATCCATGCTTAAAAGGATGGTTTTACTCTCTCTGCTACATTTTGGCAGTGGATTTTTTCCCTATCCAGACACTCCTCTGAAAAATCCCCTGCACTTGGGTTCTCTACAAACCCTCGTGCTACGTTACCCCTCAGCATCCCTTTTCCCTGGCATACAAGATCGACTAGGTCCAGGTTTGCTTGTCTATGACCCAGCCTCTTAACATCTTTTGAAAATCCCCACCACCTCCTAGAGCTGCACGATTCTGGCTAAAATGAGAATCATGATTTTTTTTTTTTTTTGCTTAGAAGATAGATCACGATTCTCTCACGATTCTCACGGCGTAACAATTGGGCTAATTTTACTGTTTCGTTTTTTCTTTTTTTTAATTCATTGAAGTGTATTTTTTCCCAAAAAATTGCGTTTGAAAGACCGCTTGGCAAATACAGTGTGACATAAAATATTGCAGCAATTGACATTTTATTCCCTAGGGTCTCTGCTAAAATATATATAATGTTTGGGGGTTCCAAGTAATTTTCTAGCAAAAAATATTGATTTTAACTTAAGAAACAAACGTCAGAAAAAGATTTAGACCTTAAGTGGTTAAACTTCCTGCATTTACACATTGTTAAAAACTTGACAGACTGCCTGGATTTTTTCTTTACACACAGAAGTTTATCCTTTTGATCTAAGAAGGAAGAGTTAGTTGCAATGTTTCATGTTAAAAACTTGGCAAACTGCCCGGATGTTTTCTTTTGACAGCTGAGTGAGCAGATAAGTCTCTCCATTTGTTATATGAAAGAATCGGCAAACTCTGCAATAGAGATCGTCAGGGGTGTTAAATCGAGATCGCAAATTTTTAACGATTAATTGTGCAGCTCTTCTACCTCCCAGAGATTTGGGTCCTTGACTCACACTGGTTCCATTTTCTGGTACCCCCATTGTGGGATGATTAGATAACCTCCTCTGAAGAAAGTCAGCTTAATGGACCTTTGTGCTGTGCATGCTTATGAAGCACCTAACACATGCAAGATTTAGCTGCATGAGACCTCACAGGTGTCAGGTATTAGTGGCAACTTCTCACCTGTGGGCAACGCTAATCATTTTAAACCCTTGCTAAAAAGGTCTATTCCCTGGGTGCCTTTGGATCCTGTGGGTGTGTTGGGGGGGGGGGGGACTTTTGTCTCTGTTTCCCCCTTTTCTGTGGCTTGGAGTCTTGGCTCTACACAAGGAATACATATTGTGTTTCTGGACCGGGTAGTGCCTGGCAGACCCATCAGTCTTTTTAGGTAGGTGGAGTGAATTTGTTCCCCCATCCCAAGTGCACCCCACTTTCTGGGGGAGCATTATACCCAGGGCTCCAGTATGGCTTCCCAGAGCATATTAATAATAATATTATTATTATTCAGGATTTATATAGCACCAACAGTTTGCGCAGCACTTTACAATGTAGGGAGAGACCAACAGTACAATTCAAAACAAGAGGGTTAGAGGAGCCCTGCTCCTGCAAGCTTACAATCTAAGAGGGAGGGGCTGGTGAAACAATAGGTAGGTACTGTGAGGGATAAATTGATGACGGGAAAAGAAGATTCTGTTTTTAGTTGGAGGCAGGCTAAGCCTCCCTGAAGAGATGAGTTTTCAGGGATTGCCTAAAAGTGGACAGAGTAGGAGATAACCGGACAGATTGGGGTAGTGAGCTCCAGAGGATGGGAGAGCCTCGGGAAGAGGAGACAAGGGAGCTAGAGAGCAGAAGGGTTGGGAGGAGCGGAGAGGACGGTTTGGATGATATTTGGAGATAAGATTGGTGATGTAGCTCAGGGCAGAATTGTGAATGGCTTTGTATGTTATTGTTCAGGGGACAGATGGTAAGGTGGGCTTCTGAGAAAATTTTAGAGACCTCTTCGGTAGTAGCTAGGTCAAAAGAGGAGAATTTTGAGAGTGGATTTATACAGGGTATGTTAAGTGGGTTAGATGTCTGTGCAGTGGAGCTGTCCCCACGAATTGCATCAGTCTTGCTTTTGAAGTGATTGGCAATCTCGTGAGCAGTGAGCGAGTTACTGGGTGGAGGTGGTGGTGAAGAAAGTAGAGCGTTAAAAGTAGAGAAGAGACAACAAGGACTGGAGGACAGAGTATTAATGAGGGTGACAAAGTAGGTTTGTTTGGCAGCATGGAGAGAGGAATTGTATTTTAAGAAGACAGATTTATATTGAGTGAATGCATGCTGGGAGTTGGTTTTACGCCACACTCGCTCAAGTGCTCTGCTATGTCTCTTAAGGTTTCTGGTGTTGTCGGTCTGCCAAGGTTGCAATAGTTGGGGCCTGACATTTTTTGTAGTGAGAGGAGCAAGAGAGTCCAGTGAGGATCAAATTGAACTGTTGTAGATAGGGGTGGCCAGGTCGGGGCAAGACAGGGGTGAGATTTTGTCATGGAGGTCGTCAGTTGCAGAGTAGAAAAGAGAAGGAATAAAGTGGCGAAGGTTTATTTTCTGCTTGGTGGGACAGGTGGCACATTGTGAAAGTGATGAGGTTGTGGTCAGAGAGGAAAGGGGGTGTTGGTGAGGTTGCAGGGGTGCAAAGATGGGAGTAAAGAAGGTCGAGGGTATTACCATCAGAGTGAGTGGGGGACTGTGTCCATTGTGTAAGGTCAAAGGATGAGGCTAAGTTGAAAAGTTGGGATGCAGCTGGGCTGTTAATATTGGCAGGGATGTTGCAATCACCAAGGATAATAGTGGGTGTTGCAGACGAGAGAAAGTAGGGTAGCCAGCAGAGAAGTCATCAAGGAAGCGTGACACTGGTCTAGGAAGCCGATAGATCACTGCAATCCTTAGAGATATGGGAGAAAACAGAGGAATACAGTGTGTCTCAAAAGAAGAGAAGGATAGAGAAGGAGGGGTAGACTGGACTTGAAAGGTGCTCAGTCGGGATAGAAACAAACCAACTCCACCTCCTTTCTGTCCACTGGGTCTGGCTGAGTGAGTTCAGGTGAGGCCTCCATGGGAGAGGGCTGCGTGTGAGACAGAATTTGACTCTTGAAGCCATGTTTCCGTGATTGCAAGAAGTTTAAGGGAGTGGGAGACAAAAAGGTAATGGACAGGAGTGAGCTTATTACAGACAGAGCGGGCATTCCAGAGGGCACATGAGAAGGGGAGGGTGGTTTTTGGGGGCAGGGGGATCGAGATAAGGTTGAGAAGATTGTGGCTGATGCTGAAGGAGGGAGGGTGCCGGGTGTGGGGGCGAGATAGAGAGGGCTAGGATTAGGGGAGATATCCCCAGAGGTTAGCAGAAGGAGGGTGAGGAAAGTAAGATGGGAGTGGGATGTGTCTGAGTGCACGTGCTTCCCTGTCCTTGTGTGTATGTCAGCAGGTGGGTTAAGTAAGAGGGGGTGGTAGGGGCTCACACAAAAAGAAAGGCCAGCCCTGGGTTTGAGCACCCTAACAGATTTGCCAAGTTGGGTGAAGATGTGGGGTATCAAGCTCAGTGGTGGCAGCCCTAGAGGTCACTGCTTCTCCTAACAGCCGGGAGAGCAGCCCATCTAGTAGGGGTGGTGAGGGGAGTGCAGGTAGGCCTAGACAGTTGGTGGTAATAGGGAATTCTATAATCAGAAGGACTGATAGAATAATTTGTCGCCAGGATTGCCTCAACCGAATGGTTTGCTGTCTTCCTGGTGCCAGGGTTTGGCATGTCGTGGATCGGGTTGAAAAATTATTGGGAGGGGCTGGGCATAACTCAGTTGCCTTGCTCCACGTTGGAACCAATGACAATATATGGAAGGTGGAGGCTCCTTAACCACTTCCGGACCGCCGCACACCAATATTCGTCCTACGCTAGCTGCCGTAACCCCAGGTATTCTCTTTTTCGGCCGGCGGTTCGGTTTACGATAATAGTGGTCTCTGCGGCGGATTCACTGCAAGATCACTTTTTTTGGCTGCGGGAGAGGGGCCCCCCGCCGCTTACCGGAGCCGGCGGCAGTGGAGGAGGCGATCAGATGTTCATCCACGCTGGGTATGGAGACGAGTGAGGGGAAGATGGCGCCCACCCATCTCCATACCATTGCTGGGTGGAAGTGACATCAAAACGTCACTTCCGCCTATAGCTCTTAAAGGGCCATTTTAAAAAATTTTTTTAATGACAAAAAATGTTATTGCATTATAGTGTAAATATGAGATCTGAGGTCTTTTTGACCCTAGATCTCATATTTAAGAGGACCTGTCATGCTTTTTTTCCTTGTTCACATTCGTTATAATAGGAATAAAAGTGACACTTTACACTGTTCTTTAACCACTTGAGCCCCGGACCATTATGCTGCCTAAGGACCAGAGGTCTTTTTCCAATTTGGCACTGCGTCGCTTTAACTGCTAATTGCGCGGTCATGCAATGCTGTACCCAAACGAAATTTGCGTCCTTTTCTTCCCACAAATAGAGCTTTCTTTTGATGGTATTTGATCACCTCTGCAGTTTTTATTTTTTGCGCTATAAACGGAAAAAGACCGAAAATTTTGAAAAAAAATGATATTTTCTACTTTTTGTTATAAAAAAAATCCAATAAACTCAATTTTAGTCATACATTTAGGCCAAAATGTATTCGGCCACATGTCTTTGGTAAAAAAAATGTCAATAAGCGTATATTTATTGGTTTGCGCAAAAGTTATAGCGTCTACAAACTAGGGTACATTTTCTGGAATTTACACAGCTTTTAGTTTATGACTGCCTATGTCATTTCTTGAGGTGCTAAAATGGCAGGGCAGTACAAAACCCCCCCAAATGACCCCATTTTGGAAAGTAGACACCCCAAGGAAATTGCTGATAGGCATGTTGAACCCATTGAATATTTATTTTTTTTGTCCCAAGTGATTGAATAATGACAAAAAAAAAAAAAAAAAAAAATATTTACAAAAAGTTGTCACTAAATGATATATTGCTCACACAGGCCATGGGCCTATGTGGAATTGCACCCCAAAATATATTCAGCTACTTCTCCTGAGTACGGGGATACCACATGTGTGGGATTTTTTGGGAGCCTAGCCGCGTATGGGACCCCGAAAACCAATCACCGCCTTCAGGATTTCTAAGGGTGTAACTTTTTGATTTCACTCTTCACTGCCTATCACAGTTTCGGAGGCCATGGAATGCCCAGGTGGCACAACCCCCCCCCAAATGACCCCATTTTGGAAAGTAGACACCCCAAGCTATTTGCTGAGAGGCATATTGAGTCCATGGAATATTTTATATTTTGACACAAGTTGCGGGAAAGTGACACTTTTTTTTTTTTTTTTTTTTTTTTTTGCACAAAGTTGTCACTAAATGATATATTGCTCACACAGGCCATGGGCCTATGTGGAATTGCACCCCAAAATACATTTAGCTGCTTCTCCTGAGTACGGGGATACCACATGTGTGAGACTTTTTGGGAGCCTAGCCGCGTACGGGACCCCGAAAACCAATCACCGCCTTCAGCGTTTTTAAGGGCGTGAATTTTTGATTTTACTCTTCACTGCCTAACACCGTTTCGGAGGCCATGGAATGCCCAGGTGGCACAAACCCCCCCCCAAATGACCCCATTTTGGAAAGTAGACACCCCAAGCTATTTGCTGAGAGGCATGGTGAGTATTTTGCAGCTCTCATTTGTTTTTGAAAATGAAGAAAGACAAGAAAAAACTTTTTTTTTTTTTTTCTTTTTTCAAATTTCAAAACTTTGTGACAAAAAGTGAGGTCTGCAAAATACTCACTATACCTCTCAGCAAATAGCTTGGGGTGTCTACTTTCCAAAATGGGGTCATTTGGGGGGGTTTTGTGCCACCTGGGCATTCCATGGCCTCTGAAACTGTGATAGGCAGTGAAGAGTGAAATCAAAAATTCACGCCCTTAGAAAGCCTGAAGGCGGTGCTTGGTTTTCGGGGTCCCGTACACGGCTAGGCTCCCAAAAAGTCTCACACATGTGGTATCCCCGTACTCAGGAGAAGCAGCAGAATGTATTTTGGGGTGTAATTTCACATATTCCCATGGCATGTTTGAGCAATATATCATTTAATGACAACTTTGTGCAAAAAAAAAAAAAAAAAAAAAAAATTTGTCTCTTTCCCGCAACTTGTGTCGCAATATAAAATATTCCATGGACTCGACATGCCTCTCAGCAAATAGCTTGGGGTGTCTACTTTCCAAAATGGGGTCATTTGGGGGGGGTTTTGAACTGTCCTGGCATTTTATGCACAACATTTAGAAGCTTATGTCACACATCACCCACTCTTCTAACCACTTGAAGACAAAGCCCTTTCTGACACTTATTTTTTACATGAAAAAGTTTTTTTTTTTGCAAGAAAATTACTTTGAACCCCCAAACATTATATATTTTTTTAAAGCAAATGCCCTACAGATTAAAATGGTGGGTGTTTCATTTTTTTTTTTCACACAGTATTTGCGCAGCGATTTTTCAAACGCATTTTTTGGGGAAAAAACACACTTTTTTAAATTTTAATGCACTAAAACACACTATATTGCCCAAATGTTTGATGAAATAAAAAAGATGATCTTAGACCGAGTACATGGATACCAAACATGACATGCTTTACAATTGCGCACAAACGTGCAGTGGCAACAAAATAAATACATTTTTAAAAGCCTTTAAAAGCCTTTACAGGTTACCACTTTAGATTTGCAGAGGAGGTCTACTGCAAAAATTACTGCCCTCGATCTGACCTTCGCGGCGATACCTCACATGCATGGTGCAATTGCTGTTTACGTTTGACGACAGACCGCCGCTTGCGTTCGCCTTAGCGCAAGAGCAGGGGGCGACAGGGGTGCTTTTTTTTTTTTTTTTTTTTTTTTTCTTTATTATTTTTTTGCTTTTTTATCTTATTTTTAAACTGTTCCTTTCATTTTTTTCTTTTTTAAATCATTTTTATTGTTATCTCGGGGAATGTAAATATCCCCTATGATAGCAATAGGTAGTGACAGGTACTCTTTTTTGAAAAAATTGGGGTCTATTAGACCCTAGATCTCTCCTCTGCCTTCAAAGCATCTGACCACACCAAGATCGGTGTGATAAAATGCTTCCCCAATTTCCCAATGGCGCTATTTACATCCGGCGAAATCTAAGTCATAAAATGCTCGTAGCTTCCGGTTTCTTAGGCCATAGAGATGTTTGGAGCCACTCTTGTCTCTGATCAGCTCTATGGTCAGCTGGCTGAATCACCGGCTGCATTCTCAGGTTCCCTGTTGAGACAGGAGAGCCAGAGAAAAACACGGAAGACGGTGGGGGGGGGGGGGGGGGCATTCCCTCCCACGGCTTGTAAAGGCAGTCTAGAGGCTAATTAGCCGCTAGGATTGCTTTTACATGAAAGCCGACCGCTGGCTGAAAAGAATGATACCAAGATGATACCTAAACCTGCAGGCATCATTCTGGTATAACCATTCAAAGTTGTGAATGGCGTACCTGAAGACAAAAAAATGGTTAACAATAAAGCACAGTAAACAGTAAAGTATAAATAATTACATACCTGAAAAACAAACATGATAAAACATAATAACAATAACAATAAAACACTGCAGAATAGAATACAGTAAAAAAAGAGCAGAACAATAGAAAGAGAGAATAGAGAGAGAGAACAATAAAACGACAACTATTTTTTTTTATTTTATATATATATATTTTTTTTTTACACTTTTTTTGTAACTAACTTTTATAACGGTAACCGGTTCCAGGGGTTCGGGTCTCTCAAAATGCGATGGCATCTTGGGAGACCCTGTGAAAGTGTGTCCTAGTCTGTGCAATGCTGTACCCTACGCTAATACTCAACTAGTGTATGGTAGCGTTCAAAACATTCACCAATGCAAAGACCAGGATTGTCAGGACAGGAGGGACAATAATAGAGGGTGTCACGCCTATATCCGCGTTTGCTGCAGACACGACATCTTTTTTGGGGGGGTTCGTTGGGTAGGGGTACTCGGGAGGACATAAAGAAAATGCCTCTCATGCAGCCGACTGCATTTGGTTGGGGATGTGAATGGGGGAAGTACGGGCGCTGCAGAAGTGGTGGGTTCCCAATTAGGATTGGCGAATGCAGCAGGAAGGGCACTATGGGCACGACGGGCCTGTGTTTGTCTTTTTGGTGGCAGCGGGACACTACTTGTGCTTGCCACCTCACCAGCTTGAACTGCACTTATGGGACTCGCCACGTCACCAAGTGTTACTGCAGCGCTGGTTTGACTACGACCGGGGTGTACTAGGCCGCTGGTGCTTGCCAGTTCAATAAAAAGCTTCCAAAAAAACTGTTAGCGATCGCAGGGATCAGGTCTGACTCTGCGAACGCTGCAGTTATGCGTTTAGTGTTTTGTAAGTGTCAGTGATCGATCGATACTGCACTTGGGTGGGCTGGGCTGGGCCGGGCGGAGGGGCAAAACGCAGGTGCTAGCAGGTATCTGGGCTGATCCCGCTAACACTGCGTTTTTGGGAACCCTAAACTGCTGGGGACGCTAGTATAGATCTGATCGGATCAGATATTGATCCGTACAGATACTATACCACTAAGGGAGGTGTACGGTGCGTGCGTGGGTGTTAGCGCTACTGGCGCTAACCTGACGCTGCCTGGTGCTTGCTTGCCAGTTCACCAAAATGCTACCAAAAAAACTGTTAGCGATCGTAGGGATCAGGCCTGACTCTGCGAACGCTGCAGTTATGCGTTTAGTGTTTTGTAAGTGACAGTGATCGATCGATACTGCACTTGGGTGGGCTGGGCGGAGGGGCAAAACGCAGGTGCTAGCGGGTATCTGGGCTGATCCCGCTAACACTGTGTTTTTGGGAACCCTAAACTGCTGGGGACGCCAGTATAGATCTGATCGGATCAGATATTGATCCGATCAGATACTATACCACTAAGGGAGGCGCATGCTGCGTGCGTGGGTGTTAGCGGTACTGGCGCTAATCTGACGCTGCCTGGGGCGACGCATATCACCGCCGGGCGATCAGGGGGCTAAACCTTTATTCGGTAATAAACGGCGGGTGCCCTGACACTATAAAAAATAAACAAACTAACCAGCGTCACCCGTAACGGTTATACAGTGATCAGTGGTGAAAGGGTTAACTAGGGGGCAATCAAGGGGTTAAAACATTTATTAGGTAGTATATGGGGGTCCCTGTCACTATAAAACGCTGACAGCGAACCTAAATATTTACCTCACTAACTAGCGTCACCAGTGACACTAATACAGCGATCAGAAAAATGATCGCTTAGCGACACTGGCGATGGGGGGTGATCAAGGGGTTAAAACTTTATTAGGGGGGGTTAGGGGGGTATCCTAGACCTAAAGGGGGGTAATACTCACTGTCCCAACACTGTAACTGTCACAAACTGACACTATGCAGTAATCAGAAAAAAAAAAAAAAAAACCTGCTGGTGTCAGTTTGTGACAGGGGGGGGGGGGGTGATTGGGGGGGGATCGGGGGGCGATCGGGGGGGGGATCGGGGTGTTTTGTATGCCTGGCATGTTCTACTGTGTGTGTAGTGTGTTGTGCACTTACATTGATGTCTTCTCCCCTCGGCGCTGGAACGGAATACCGAGCCGAGGGGAGATGACATCATTTCCTTTGCTGCTGTTTAGCATACAGCAGCAAAGGAGTGTTCCCATTGGCCGGCGGCGATCGCGAGGGGGGGGCCACGAACGGATGGCCTCCCCCTCATCTCGGATCGCCGGGGAACAGAACGGGACCGCTTCGGGCACCGGGGGGGGGTCCGATCGGACCCCCCACCCGCGAGAGGCAAATCACGTACATGTACGTAATTTTGCCTGCCCGTGCCGCCTTGCCGACGTAAATCGGCGTTAGGCGGTCCTTAAGTGGTTAAAAAAAAAAAAAAAAAAAAAATAAAAAATAAAAGGTAAAATAAATAAGAAAAAACATTTTTTTTTTTTTTTAAACGCGCCCCGTCCCGCCGAGCTCGCGTGCAGAAGCGAATGCATACTTGAATAGCGGCCGCATATTAAAATGGTGCTCAAACCACATATGTGAGGTATCGCCGCGATCGGTTGAGCAAGAGAAATAATTCTAGCGCTAGACCTCCTCTGTAACTCAAAACGTGCAACCTGTAGAATTTTTTTTAAACGTCGCCTATGGAGATGTTTAAGGGTAAAATTTTGTCGCCATTCCACGAGCTGGTGCAATTTTGAAGCGTGACATGTTGGGTATCAATTTACTCTGCGTAACATTATCTTTCACAATATAAAAAAAAAATTGGGCTAACTTTACTGTTGTCTTATTTTTTAATTCAATAAAGTGTATTTTTTTCCCTTAAAAAGTGCGCTGGTAAGACTTCTACGCAAATACGGTGTGACAGAAAGTATTGCAACAACCGCCATTTTATTCTCTAGGGTGTTAGAAAAAAAATGTATAATGTTTGGGGGTTCTAAGTAATTTTCTAGCAAAAAAAACTGTTTTTAGCTTGTAAACAACAAATCTCAAAAAGAGGCTTGGTCCTTAAGTGGTTAAGAACCAATTTAAAGAACTAGGCTGCAAGTTGAAGGGAAGGACCTCCAAGGTGATATTCTCAGAAATATTGCCTGTGCCATGCGAACACAGGAAAGGCAGGGGGTGATTAGAGAGCTGAATGCATGGCTAAAGACCTGCTGTAAGGAGGAGGAATTTGGGTTTTTAGAGCACTGGGCTGACTTTTCATTGGGGTGCAACCTATATGCTAAAAATGGTTTGCACCTAAATGAAAGGGGGTCTGTTTGCTGAGGGAGAGGTTTTTGGGAAGGCTGGAGGAATATTTAAACTAGGATTGTGGGGGGGGGGGTGATTAGATTATAATGGGTCAGACAGGGGTCAGCCCCTATTGGTGGGTAGAATGGGGAAAGATGGGGGGAGGGCTATGGCAGATGATATGAAGGTTCCTATGTTACAAACAACCATTGGACATGGTACTATTTGTACCAAAATAAAAAATATGCAACATACGTTTGAAAAATGTGACAATGAATTAAAGTGTTTCACCAATGCCAGAAGTCTGCCAAGCAAAATAGGTGAGTTGGAAGCTCTGGTGCACGAGCAGAACTATGATCTAATTGGTATTGCTGAATCTTGGCTTCATTCGTCTCATGACTGGGCTATTAATATTCCTGGCTATGCTCTCTTTTGGAAAGACAGGGTAAAACGGAGGGGTGATGTATGTGAAAAGTGATCTCAAAGCGAGTGTGAAAGAGGACCTAGTTGATGGAGAGTGTGATGAGTCTGAAGCATTATGGGTGGAACTGTATATGGGTGTGCGTACTACAAAAGTTGTCATTGGAGTTTGTTATAGGTAGAAGTCGACCGATATGGGTTTTTCTCTGGCCGATGCCGATATTTAGAAATCGCGGTGGCCGATGGCCGATATGTGATGCCGATTTTTTTTTTTTTTTTTTTGGGCCGATATATTTGGCCGATTTTTTTTTTTTTTTTTTTTTTTCCCTTCATCTCATAAAATCTAACAGTTAGACCCCTTTCACACTGGGGCATTTTTCAGGCGCTTTTGGGCTAAAAAGAGCGCCTGTAAAGTGCCTGTAAAACGGCTCCTCTGCAGTCTCAGTGTGATATCCTGAGTGCTGTCACACTGAGGCGATGCGCTGGCAGGGTGTAAAAAAAAAAGTCCTGCAAACGGCATCTTTGGAGCGGTGTATACCGCTGCTCCACCACTCCTGCCCATTGAAATGAATGCGCACCGCTGCCAAAGCGCCTGCAAAGCGTTTTGGCAGCGGCGCTTCAGGGGCGCATTTAACCCCTTCCTCGGCTGCTAGCTGGGTTATAAGCGCCCCGCTAGCAGCCGAATAGCGCCGCTAAAATGACGGTAAAGCGCCGCTAAAACTAGCAGCGTTTTACCATCAACGCATGCCTGCCCCAGTGTGAAAGCAGCCTTAAGTAATAAGTGATACAGAAAATTTTTTACATTTAAACATTAAACAAAACAAACCTCCAATCAGTTCACTTGTATGTATAATTTAGAAAAAAAAAAAAAACTATCTTAAATATTAAATACACAAAAACAAGTAATCAAAACTTTTGGACGAAAAAAAATGGGCTAACTTTACTGCTTAGTTTTTTTTTTTTTAATTCATTACTGTATTTTTTAAAAAAAAATTGCGTTTGAAAGACCGCTGCGCAAATACCGTGTGACATAAAATATTGCAACAACCACCATTTTATTCCCTAGGGTCTCTGCTAAAAAAAATATATATAATGTTTGGGGGTTCTAAGTGATTTTCTAGCAGAAAATACAGGATTTTTACCTGTAAGCAACAAGTGTCAGAAAAGATTTAGTCTTTAAATGGTTAAACTGAGAACTTCTACACACAGTCTATTGATAAAAAGAACTTGAAGAGATACAATGTATCTTCTTATCAGATTTGGCAGGCTGCCCAGAGGAGGAGAGAATCCTCTCCACAGATAATGTCAGGCAACTTGCATTGACTTCTATTACAGAAGTCATTTGCAAGTCAAGGCTGAAGTTACAATCAGCCTTTTTTATCAGCACAATCGGCAGATGCCGATTAAGTAAAAAACGCCAAATATCGGCCGATATATCGGTCGACCTCTAGTTATAGGCCACCCAGTGTTAGTGAAGAGGTGGAGACTCTGCTCCTTGCACAGATGGAAAGGGCTGGGACAGTGATAATAATGTACCTACCCGGAAATTGAATAGAGTAATGGTACTGCTGGGACAGTAATTTATAGACCTTAGTAATTTACAAGACAATTTTATGGCCCATTTTATTGAGGCCCCGACTATGAATGATGCACTGCTGGACCTGGTAATCTCAAACCATGCAGAGCTTGTTACCAATATTCTTATAAAAGAACATCTGGGTAGCAGTAACCATAACATGATTTCATTTACTATTAGCTGTAAGCAACAAACACATACGGGTAAGATAAAAACCACTCAACTTTAAAGCTGGGTTCACACCTATGCAAATTGGATGCGGGTTTCTCCAGGACTTAGACTGGAAGGGAATATTGGTATCAATGGATACGGAACAGAAATGGGAATTCTTCAAAGTGACTGTATGTAAACTCACTGCAAAGTATATTTGTATGGGCAATACGTTTAAAAGGCTAAAAATAAAACCTATGTGGCTCATGTCCAAAGTTGAAATGGCTATAAATAATAAAAAAAAGCTTTTAAAAAATATAAAAATGAAGGAACGCACATTGTTTAAATGTTTTTTACAAAGAATATAACAGAATATGTAAAAAGGAAACCAAGGACGCAAACATTCAAACCGAACGACAGATTGCAAAAGATAGTAGGACGAACCCCCAAAAATTCTTCAAATATATTAATAGTAAAATGGTCAGATCTGAGCATGTAGGCCCTTTAAAAAAATAATCTAGAGTGGGTGACTGGGGGACAAAGAGAAGGCAAATTTATTAAATGCTTTCTTCAGGTCCGTGTATACAAAGGAGCATGGGGGAGCTCCATAATGGGGGTGGTAGTGACACAACCCCAAATGATCCACAATGGCTCAAGTGATATGGTCCAGAAATATTTAGACAGAATAAAGGTGGATAAAGCACCTGGACCAGATGGCATCCTACCACGGATCCTAAAAGAATTGAGCTCTGTCATTTTAAGGCCATTGTTTCTAATATTTAGTTAATGACTGGAATGGTACCACTGGATTGGCGCAGGACCAATGTGATGCCCATATTTAAAAAGGGATTAAAGTCTTTACCAAGTAACTACAGACGTGTTAGCTTAAATTCTATAGTCGGGAAGATACTGGAGAGTTTAATAAAGGACCACATAGACGAGTTCTTGCTGAGAAAAAAAAACATTTTAAGCAACAGACAGCATGGATTCATGAAAGACAGAAGTTGTCAAACAAACCTGATTTCTTTTTATGAGGAGGTAAGTAAAACTTTGGACAAAGGGATGGCTGTGGATGTGGTATACATGGATTTTGCAAAAGCGGTTGACAGTTTCCCACACACGGCTCATGTGTAAGGTAAAGTCTACAGGCTTGGAAAGATCAATTTGTAAATGGAAAGAAAACTGGCTAAAAGACTGAATTCAGAATTTACTAAGTGGTGCTTATTGTCAAATGAGGATATCTAGCCCACATCCCTAAGGCTCGATTCACACAGGGGCAACACGACTTCAACGCGACTTTGCAACACGACTTCAACCCGACTTCAACACGACTTGTGGATCCGACTTTCAATGAACGGGGATCCGACTTGGATCCCCGCCACTGTGTTTGGTATGAATCTTAAGGGGGAACTCCGCGCCAATTTTTAAATAAAAATCCGGCATGGGTTCCCCCCCCAGGGGCATACCAGGCCCTTGGGTCCGGTATGGATCTTGAGGGGAACCCCCCTACGCCGAAAGGACGGCGTGGGGGGTCCCCCCAATCCATACCAGACCCTTATCCGAGCACGCAGCCCGGCCGGACAGGAATGGGGGTGGGGACGAGCGAGCGCCCCCCCCCCCTCCTGAACCGTACCAGGCCGCATGCCCTCAACATGGGGGGGGTTGGTGCCTTGGGGCAGGGGGGCGCGCTGCGGCCCCCCCACCCCAAAGCACCTTGTCCCCATGTTGATGAGGACAAGGGCCTCTTCCCGACAACCCTGGCCGTTGGTTGTCGGGGTCTGCGGGCGGGGGGCTTATCGGAATCTGGGAGCCCCCTTTAATAAGGGGGCCCCCAGATCCCGGCCCCCCACCCTATGTGAATGAGTATGGGGTACATGGTACCCCTACCCATTCACCTAGGGGGAAAAAAAGCGTCAATAAAACAAACAGTGCACAGGTTTTTTAAAATAATTTATTAGGCAGCTCCGGGATCTTCTTCCGACTTCGGGGGTCCTCTTCCGACTTCGGGGGTCTCTCCGCCGTCTCCTCCCGGTGTCCGCATCTTCTGCCGGCTCCTCCGCTATCTTCTGCAGCTCAATTGCTAGCGGTGGTCCGGACTTCTGCCTTCTTCTTTTCTTCCAGAGATGTTGACACGACGCTCTCTCCAGCTGGAATGGTCTCTGAACGCTCCGCAACGGACTTATATAGGCGGTGACCCCGCCCCCTTATGAGGTCACTGTCCCAGGGCATGCTGGGGCTGTGCCGTCATAAGGGGGCGTGGTCATCACCCGGTGACCACGCCTCCTAAAACGTCACAGACCCAGCATGCCCAGGGACTGTGACGGCATAAGGGGGCGGGGTCACCGCCTATATAAGTCCCTTGCAGAGCGCACAGAAACCATTCTGGCTGGGGAGAGCGTCGTGTCAACATCTCTGGAAGAGAAGAGGGAAGAAGATGATCCAGAGGTCCGGACCACCGCTGGCAAAAGAGCGCCAGAAGATAGCGGTGGAGCCGGCAGAAGATGCGGACACCGGGAGAAGACGCCGGAGAGACCCCCGGAGTCGGAAGAAGATCCCGGAGCTGCCTAATAAATTATTTTAAATACCTGTGTACTGTGTTTTTTATTGACGCTTTTTTCCCTAGGTGAATGGGTAGGGGTACCATGTACCCCATACCTATTCACATAGGGTGGGGGGCCGGGATCTGGGGGCCCCCTTATTAAAGGAGGCTCCCAGATTCCGATAAGCCCCCCGCCCGCAGACCCCGACAACCAACGGCCAGGGTTGTCGGGAAGAGGCCCTTGTCCTCATCAACATGGGGACAAGGTGCTTTGGGGTGGGGGGGGCCGCAGCGCGCCCCCCTCCCCCAAGGCACCAAACCCCCCATGTTGAGGGCATGCGGCCTGGTACGGTTCAGGAGGGGGGGGGCGCTCGCTCGTCCCCACCCCCATTCCTGTCCGGCCGGGCTGCGTGCTCGGATAAGGGTCTGGTATGGATTGGGGGGGACCCCCCACGCCGTTTTTTCGGCGTAGGGGGTTCTCCTCAAGGTCCATACCAGACCCAAGGGCCTGGTATGCCCCTGGAGGGGGAACCCATGCCGGATTTTTATTTAAAATTTGGCGCGGAGTTCCCCATTTGAGCACAAGTCGCATGCCGAAGTCGGATCATGCGAGACGGCGATCCGACTTCAATGATAGTCAATAGGCTGAAGTCGGATCAAAGTCGGATCCAAGTAGTACAGGGAGTACGCTCTGAAGTCGGAGCGACTTCAGTAGTGTCTATTAAGACGCTCCCATGCACTGTAATGTGAATCTCTTTCTGGGGCGACTTGGGGCGACTTGAGGGCTTACAAGTCGGATCCCAAGTCGCGGTAGTGTGAACCGAGCCTAAACTGAAACAGCAGGAGTTTTCCTCTAACTGGGACTTTAAAGGGCAGTGCTCCTCTACAGATCAAAACCGTAATTATAAAAAAGTATATTTTATTTGAAAAAGGTAAAAAAAAGGATATACATTACACAGGATATGCAAGATGCAGATATAGAGATATGCACTGATAACAGTACAGTTGAAAACAACCACTACTCTGTTGGGAAAGATAGGGCAACAGAGATAACCCAACGCGTTTCAAGTCAGCGATATTGGTTCTCTTCTTCAGGGGTATGTGGTTAAACACAGAACGTGAATACGTCTACAAGCATAACATCAAGAAATTTAATTAGACCGTTTATCAAAGATCTTGCATCCAGATTAAAATATTGGGAAAAGCTGCAGCCTTAAGCCAACCAGTTCAGGTCCAGAGAGAAATAGATGCACACAGAAGAGCAACCTAAGGTCCAAAATAGTCATTCACAAAGTGCACTCCAAATCTGCCCCAATGGAATCCCACATATGACCCGGAGCGACAAATATCGCTGGGGACAAAAGAGAAAATGAATCTAGTATTAAAGCCAGAGAAAGGAAAATTTACACTAAGATGACTATATAAGTGTCAAATCATACATACCTAACTTATTTCTGAATGGCACACGAACAGGGAAGGACCTGCTAGTGGTCTGAGACAACTCATTTCGGGTACTTATACTCCATCTGCCCCAAATAAAGATTAAAGTTGGGAACAGAAAAAACACACCACCAAGTCACTCGGTGACATGCATAAATATGCACCCATGCGATTGGTGCCGATCTGTAAATATCTGTATATAACCATAATACTGTCAGAAACCATGAAATCAGCCCGAGTCAGAAGTACAGTTAAATCACACTTGTTTAATAAAAGTAAAAAGAACAAACGTAGTCAAAACATAGCCCAAGTTCAGTAACCAGAATGGATAGTCAGCCAAGCCAGAAGTCGGGGATCAATGTTGTGGAACAGCAAGCTGGATCTGGAGCCAGAAGGGATGTCAGCAAAGCAAGTTTTGAACAGGATCGCAGAAGAACGTCTCAGTTTCTGTGATGTTGACCAAGGCGAAGTCAGAGCTCCTCTGGACTGGACGGCTTAAGTAGGCAGGACTGATGAGCAAGATATCATCAACAGCTGAGTAACTGTGGAGAGATAGGAGCTGGCAATTAGCCGACAGCTGAGCAGCCAGCTCAGAGGAGGAAGGCTGAACCCAGCCCTGACAAGTACCGCCAAAGAAAAAGGCTGCGTGGCTAATTGTTACCAAAAAGGTTACCTTGTTTGAAACTATGTTCCAATATGGTCCTGTCACCCCTATTGGCCAATCCTGGTAGCAGTGTGGGGAGGGGCTGACAAATATGGAGCGCCCCCCGAGTCACTGGCACGCGAAGGTGCCTCCGCCACGGTTTCCTGATGGAGAGAGGGGATATCCGGTTTCACAGGGACGCCGGATGGGGGGTGGTAACGTTTGGCTTCTGGTGACGGCCCGCCGGACGTGACGTAATGGCGATGCGGTCCCGCGTCGGCATCTCACAGCACATGTCCGGAGTCATGGCAACCAGGTGAGCCTGGCTCCACAACTCTAGTAAAGGGCATGCTGAACACGTCATGAAAGGCGACATGATGATGAGTGAGGGACATGATGGGCGGGTGCTTTAGTGCAGCAAATCATCCAAAGCCGGACGGAGATGGCAGAAAGGCAAACATGTCAGAAACAAAAAACACAGAAAAACAAAAAGTAATTAAGGAACACGGAATCATATTAATATACAATCAACTACAGAGAATATATAGCAGGTTATATAAAATATGTATTAAAGAATTATAGCACTGCTTAATGGAAATGGGGGGGGGGGGGGGGGTTTGGTGGAAAGAAGGAGAGGTGAGAAATATTGAAAATGTATAAAATCAAATGCCAGAAAACAAGGACTAGAATACAATAGCTTGTATACCAGTTGTTAAACTGCGAGGGCTTGATTAGTCATTTCCCATTGGGATAATTTTGATGTTTCATTAAGATCATTTGGTTCCCATTCAGACACCCCCCCCCCCCCCCCCCCCCCAGCCCGAGGTAAAACCCTCCAGAAAGGGTCTGAAGGAGATAGATTTGTTTAAGCCAGGTGGTTTGGTTGCATTGAGGCAGAAGATCCACCTTTCGTTCACGCTGTAGTAAAGTGTTGTTCCAATCCCCTCCCTGTATACCTGGATGTATACGGTCGAGGATTAGGAGGGAGATCCTAGGGGAAATCCCATCATGTATGTCAGTTATGTGTCTACCAAGGGGAAGACCTGGATTGCAGGTCCTCATTGAGGTAATATGGCGATAAACTCTTTACCAAAATTCTTGTATCGTCTTCCAGACATAGAAGCATGCACCGTCACAGAGGAGGAGAATGGAGATGCACTACATCGGGCGTTTGGCAATTAGCGTAGTGTTTTGGTCTGTAGTGTTCCCCGTTGGGTAATAAAATATTTTTTGATGTGTTTAGAAATTGGCAATAATTACATCCACCGCAAGTAAAAGTTCCTGCACGCTTGCAGGGATATTTGTCCATCTCCCCTAAAGTCACTGAAGACTAGCTGGTCTCTTAGAGATCTAGCCCGTCTAAAAGTAAAAGAGGGGGTATCTGACACAAAGGGACCTATGAGAGGGTCCATGGTCAGGACATGCCAGTATTTTTCTACAATACGACTAATAGTTTTATGCTGATTTGCGAATTTTGTTATAATGGAGATTGGATTTCTTTTGTTTATTCTGGAGGTACTCTATACTAGAGTTGTGGAGCCAGGCTCACCTGGTTGCCATGACTCCGGACGTGTGCAGTGAGACACCGATGCGGGGCGGCATCGCCGTTACGTCACGTGGGGTGGGCCCATCACCAGATGTTACCACGCCCCATCCGGTGTCCCTGTGACGCCGGATATCTCCTCTCTCCATCAGGAAACCGTGGCAGAGACACCTTCGCGAGCCGGTGACTCAGGGGGCGCTCCATATTTGTCAGCCCCTCCTCACACTGCTACCAGGATTGGCCAATAGGTGAGCCAATATCGCTGACTCAAAACGTGTTGGGTTATCTCTGTTTCCCTATCTTTCCCTACAGAGTAGTGGTTGTTTTCAACTGTACTGTTATCATTGCATATCTCTGTATCTGCATCTTGCAAATCCTGTGTATTGTATATGCTATTTTTTAAACTTTTTTATAATAAAATAATACTTTTTTATAATTACGGTTTTGATCTGTAGAGGAGCACTGCCCTTTAGCACTGCCCTGTCCCAGTTAGAGGAAAACTCCCCCTGTTTGCAAAAGACAGAATTCAGGGAGTAGTGATTAATGATTCTTACTCTGAATTGTCTAAGGTTATCAGTGGTTTACCCCAAGGTTCAGTGCTGGGACTCTTACTTTTTAACCTCTTTATAACTGATATAGGGTCTGGGATTAAAAGTAACATTTCTGTCTTTGCAGATGACACTAAGCTATGCAGAGGAATAACGTCCTTGCAGGATGTCTCCAATTTACAAGCCGACCTCAGTGCACTGTCTAATTGGGGCAACTAAGTGGCAAATTAAGTTTTAATGTTGATAAATGTAAAGTAATGCACTTGGAGGCTAAGAATATGCATGCATCATACATACTAGGGGGAGTACAAATGGAGGAATCCATAGTGGAGAAGGATCTGGGGGTTTTGGTAGATCACAAATTCAAGAATAGCATGCAATCCCAAACTGCGCTTTCCAAAACGAGCAAAGTCCTTTCTTGTATAAAGAGAGGTATGGACACCAGAGAGAGAGATCATTTTGCCCCTGTACAAATCATTAGTAAGACCTCATCTGGAATATGCAGTTCAGTTTTGGGCACCACTTCTCAAAAAGGATATCAGGGAACTGAGAAAGTGCAGAGAAGGGCAACCAAACTAATAAGAGGGGGGGGGGGGGATTTTTTCCCCTGCTGTAGCTAATTGGATCATGCTTTGCTGGGGTTTTTCGCCTTCCTCTGGATCAACTGTGGGTGAAAGATTGTGTATATGGGATTATTTTTTTTTTTTTTTTTTTTTTTTTTTGTGGTTGAACTGGATGGAGTTGTCTTTTTTTCAGCCTGACTGACTATGTAAGTATTAGCAGGAGGTGATGAAAGCAGTAGTAGGGAGAGGGTAGAAGTGATGGTTCTCTTCTCTTCAGGAGACTCTATCTTAATCGGTCTCCCTAATCATTAGACATTACCTAGTTGTTGTTTCTCTTCGAGAAGGAGTGGAAACAGGACAAGTGACCTAATCTCTACACTGGACATTGCTAAGAGTACTAATCTCAGCAGCACCGTCTCTCCTAAAGATGATGCTTTGCAGTCTAGGTCTCCTTCACCAGTAGTCTCCATACCGAAGGGAGAGGTTTGCATACCTGGGTGCTCTTTCTCATCTGCATGGCAGGCAGAAACAATCTTCAGAGGACTCTATATGCATCTGTACAGTCAGCAGGCAACACAAGCAGGGTCCCTCCCACAGTCAACCCTTGTTCAGCATAGGGTACTTCTGGAAGTCTTCATGGCACTGATTGTCTGGGTATAGTTTCTTCCTTTGGGATTGTTGCAGCATCCTGAAGAAGGTTCCTGAGTCCATCTTCTGTGCCCAAGGTTAGGCAGGTCGTTCAGAGTTCAGTCAGACCACAGATATACGTCTGGGAGCTTACAGTATGTGGAGATTTTTTGTTCACCCCCCTTTTTATTTTCTTCTGGTGTCCTTGTCACCAATCTAGGGTGGTGGTATACTTCCTGCCTGCTTTTGAAGGGATGTCTCTTTTTAGTCGGCTGACTTTGCGGGATTATACCCTTGAGCTCTCTGTTGGTCTCAGGGGTCACTAACAACCCCCTAACACCCTTTGAGTCGTTCCGCCATGATAATTTGCTTATGCTTGAATTTCTCTTTTTAGTTTCTTCTGTAGAGCTGTTCTAGCGGCTTCCCACAGTGCTTTTTTTTATTTTTCTGTTGAGCTCATCACGTTGTGGCCTTTTCTCCCTTGATCAATTGTTCTGTTGTTTCTCAGTTTCTTGCTGGTTCAGGCTCTGTCTTCCTGCATGCATTTTCCTTTAGTAATCCTGCTCTTGGGCATCAAATTGACCCTCTGTGACCTCCCTATAGTTATTGGAAGTTTCCCTGTCTTGCACGGGACTTCACCACATCTGGTTCGGTTTCTGCTGTTGGCTCTTCAGGTAGTTCTGGCTTGCAGGCAGTTTCTACCCCCCTTGCTTGATTACCCGCCAGTGACTATTGCCCACCCCTCAGCTGGACTGCTTCTGGATGTCCCAACTGTATCTGTATTCATGTGTCTTTCAATGGACAATAAAGAGCAGAAGACTTTTGTACTTGCCTTAAAATCTTTTTCTTGGGGTTCGTTGAGGGCCACAGGTTCCTCCCCTCATGTGTTTTTTGCTCTGCCCTTGGTACTGCTTGTTTGCCAGTGTACAAAACTTTTGTAAGAGTCAGTATAGCCAAACTGTATCTGAATTCCTGTGTCCCTCAATGGACTCCCAAGAAAAAAGATTTTACGTGCACAGTATACACCTGAAAGGCAAATAACCTTGTGTATCATCTAATTTCCAGCTATAGAAAATATAGAGCCTGTTTACACATTGTGTGCATTTGGTATAGTACATTCTTTTGTTTTAAATAGTGGGAAAGAGTTAGAACCTCTGCTTGTTTTTTTTTGGTTTCTACCAGTGTTTTTTTCGTAGATGAAACTATTTTCGTCATTGTTTTTGGCAGCTGCATGTTTTTCATCAACAAACAAAAATGGAACAATAATGTGAGTGCGGGGGGGGGGGATGGGACGTTTACCAACCTGAACTTCCACTTCCCTTGGAGCTCCACCTGTCTGTTAAAACTCCAGCCCACTAACTCTATTGGCAAGCTGTATTGGCTGATCAACTTTTTCCCTGTCCTATGCAGTTCCACACATTACACTCATTAACCACTTCAGCCCTGGACCATTTGACTGCCTAAAGACCAGAGGACTTTTTTACAATTTGGCACTGCGTCGCTTTAACTGGTAATTGTGCGGTCATGCAATGTTGTACCCAAACAAAATTTGCGTCCTTCTTTTTTTCCCACAAATAGACCTTTCTTTTCATGGTATTTGATTGCCTCTGTGATTTTTATTTCTTGTGATATAAGCTGAAAGACCGAAAATTTTGAAAAAAAAGATTTTTTACTTTTTGTTATAAGAATAATCCAATAAACTCCATTTTAGTCATACATTTAGGCCAAAATGTATTCAGCCACATGTCTTTGGTAAAAAAAAAGTCAATAAGCGTATATTTATTGGTTTTAGGGCTGCAACTAACGATTATTATCATAATCGATTAGTTGGCCGATTATTGTTTCGATTAATCGGTTAATAACCTTAAAAAAAAAGTGTGGTGTATAATTTAGTTAATATGTAAAGTTTAAAAAAAAAGGCAATTCATTCTTAAATATCTCTATGCAGTGGTAAATATAAACAACCAACTATATGGTTAGGGAGCAAAATATTGAATCCACTCTGAGAATAACAGACAGAAGAGATGTACTGTATATTCACTATTAGAGGAGATATACTGTATACACTATTAGAAGAGAAATACTGTTTTTTGGCCAATTTGTTGTTGGGCAGATTAAAAAATACAAATTGCTGCAAAAACGCATTACATGCTTTTCTGCAGCTTCTCCGTTGAAGTATATTGAACCTAAAAAGCACCATTTTGCATTAAGAAAAAAAAAAGTCCTTGACCCTTTCCAAATACGCAGCGGCTGAAAAAAAGCATAGATGTGAACGTGTCCCATAGGAAACCATGTTAAATTAACTGTAGTGTGTTTCTGCAAAAAGCACCAAAAAACACATAGATGTGAACCAGGTCTAAGACGTTTAGTAACATAATGGGGTTAAAAGAAACTAAAATGAGCCCTTTATAGTACAAAAAAAGCAAATAATCGCAACTGTAAGGGGTTCATTTTTTTTACTGTAGAATGGTGAAAGTAATATTTACAGTAGCGATTTGCTCTTTTTGTACTATAAAGGGCTCATTTTATTTTTTTAACCCCACTATTTTACTGGCCGATTAATCGATTATGAAAATAGTAATCGATTAATTTCATAATCGATTAGTTGTCGATTAATCGATTAGTTGTTTCAGCCCTAATTGGTTTGCGCAAAAGTTATAGCGTCTACAAACTAGGGTACATTTTCTGGAATTTACGCAGCTTTTAGTTTATGATCTAATTTCTTGAGGTGCTAAAATGGCAGGGCAGTACCCCCCCCCCCAAATTACCCCATTTTGGAAAGTAGACACCCAAGGAAATTGCTGAGAGGCAGGTTTAGCCCATTGAATATTTTTAATTTTTTTGTCCCAAGTGATTGTAAAAATATTTTTTTTTTTGTAATTTTTCAAAAAGTTGTCACTAAATAATATATTGCTCAAACATGCCATGGGCATATGTGGAATTACACCCCCCCCCATGACCCAATTTTGGAAAGTAGACACCCCAAGCCATTTGCCAAGAGGTATGGTGAGTCCATGGAATATTTTATATTTTGCCACAAGTTGCGGGAAAATGACAAACTTTTTTTTTTTTTTTTGCACAAAGTTGTCACTAAATGATATATTCCTCAAACATGCCATGGGCATATGTGGAATTACACCCCAAAATACATTCTGCTGCTTCTCCTGAGTACGGGGATACCACATATGTGAGACTTTTTGGGAGCCTAGCCGCGTACGGGACCCCGAAAACCAAGCACCGCCTTTAGGCTTTCTAAGGGCGTAAATTTTTGATTTCACTCCTCACTACCTATCACAGTTTTGAAGGCCATAAAATGCCAACCTAGCACAAAACCCCCCACCAAATGACCCAATTTTGGAAAGTAGACACCCCAAGCTATTTGCTGAGTGGCATGGTGAGTATTTTGCAGCTCCCATTTGTTTTTGAAAATGAAGAAATAAAAGAAAAATGTTTTTTTTTTTTTTTTTTTTTCTTCAATTTACAAAACCTTATAACGAAAAGCGAGATCTGCAAAATACTCACCATACCTCTCAGTAAATAGCTTGGGGTGTCTACTTTCCAAGATGGGGTCATTTGGGGGGGTTTGAACTATCCTGGCATTTTATGCACAACATTTAGAAGCTTATGTCACACATCACCCACTCTTCTAACCACTTGAAGACAAAGCCCTTTCTGACACTTTTTGTTTACATGAAAAAATATTTTTTTTTTTTGCAAGAAAATTACTTTGAACCCCAAAACATTATATATTTTTTTTTAAAGGAAAATGCCCTACAGATTCAAATGGTGGGTGTTGCATTTTTCTTTTTCACACAGTATTTGCTCAGCGATTTTTCAAACGCATTTTTCTTTTGGTAAAAACACACACTTTTTAAAAAATGTTTAATGCACTAAAACACACTATATTGCCCAAATGTTTGATGAAATAAAAAAGATGATCTAAGGCCGAGTACATGGATACCAAACATGACATGCTTTAAAACTGCGCACAAACGTGCAGCAGCGACAAACTACATACATTAGCCTTTACAGGTTACCACTTTAGATTTACAGAGGAGGTCTACTGCTAAAATTACTTCACACAATTACTTCACATGCATGGTGCAATTGCTGTTTACATATGACGCCAGACCGACGCTTGCGTTCGCCTTTGCGTGAGAGCAGGGGATGGACACGGGTGCTTTTTAATTATTTATTTTGCTTTTTTATTTTATTTTTAAATTGTTCCTTTCATTTTTTTTTTTTTTTTTTTAATCATTTTTATTGTTATCTCAGGGAATGTAAATATCCCCTATGATAGCAATAGGTAGTGACAGGTACTCCTTTTTTTTGTTGAAAAAATTGCGATCTATCAGACCCTAGATCTCTCCTTTGCCCTCAAAGCATCTGACCACACCAAGATCTGTGTGATAAAATGCTTTCCCAATGGCGCTGTTTATATCCGGGGAAATCTAAGTCATGAAATGCTCGTAGCTTCCGGTTTCTTAGGCCATAGAGATGTTTGGAGCCGTTCTGGTCTCTGATCAGCTCTATGGTTAGCTGACGGAACCACCAGCTGCATTCTCAGGTTCCCTGTTGGGACAGGAGAGCCAGAGAAAACCATGGAAGACGGTGGGAGTGGGGGCGTTCCCTCTCACTGCTTGTAAAAGCAGTCTAGAGGCTAATTAGCCGCTGGGATTGCTTTTACATGAAAGCCGACCGCTGGTTGAAAAAAATGATACCAAGATGATACCTAAACTCGCAGGCATCATTCAGTACGTTGCTGGTGCTTGTTGGGCATATATTGTAATCTTTTTTTTTTTTTTTTGTTTTTTTTTTTTTTGTTTGTTTTTTTTTCATACAGCCTGTGGGCTGAATGGGGAAAAAAAGAGACTGATCGGTGGGTATGCCCACCATTAGAACACCTCCCTTCATCCACCCACTTCTAATGATGGGCGTACATGCACCATTTTGTTTTTAACTGTGGTGGTGGAGTCATGGCTTTTATGTATCATGGGAGCAAACGCTGTTGCTGTCAAGATAAATAAAACCCTGCTGCAACTGAATGGCGTACCTGCTAAGCAAATGATGGTAAAAACAAAGTAACATTACAGTATAACAGTAAGACATACCATACCTGCAAAGCAATTGTAAAAAATAAAACATTTTTTAATGCAGTCTGTGCCTAAAATATATTTATATGCCGAAGCATGGGGGCATCCACCCCAAAAGTTAGGAGCAAATCGCTCCTCCACCCATGCTGTCCCCATGCTTCCGCATATATGCTCTTTTTTTTTTTTTTTTTAACTGTGGTAGGGAAACACCTCCGACAGCGCTGGAGTCACGGCTTTATGTATCGTGGGAGCAAACGCTGTTGCTGTCAAGATAAATAAATCCGCTCTGCAGCTGGCGTACCTGAAAACAAAAAAATGGTTAACAATAAAACACAGTAAACAGTAAAGTATAAAAATTACATACCTGAAAAGAAAACATGATAAAACGTTGCAGAATAGAATACAGTAAAAGAGCAGAACAATAGAGAAAGAGAGAGAGAACAATAAAACTTTTTTTTTTTTTTTATTTCACATTTTTTTTTTTTTTTTTTTTGCTTTGTTTTTTTTACACTTTTTTTTATTTGTAACTGTAACGGTTGTAGTGTTTATAACGGTTGGTTCCAGGTTCAGGTCTCTCAAAATGCGATGGCATCTAGGGAGACCCTGTGAAAGTGTGTCCTAGTCTGTGCAGTGCTGTACCCTACATTAAAACTCCACTAGTGTATGGTAGCTTTCAAATCATTCACCAATGCAAAGACCAGGATTGTCAGGACAGGAGGCACAATAATAGTGGGTGTCACGCCTATATCCACACTTGCTACAGACACAACATCTTCTTTGGGGGGCTAGTTGGGTAGGGGTACCAGGGAGGACCTATGGAAAATGCCTCTCATGCAGCCGGCTTACTGCATTTGGATTAGGAAGGTGAGGTGAAGCACCGTCTGGAAACAGAAGGGCTCTGACGATCTCTTCCTGGAATTTAAGGAAGGATCCAGTCCGTCCTGAAGCTCTGTATAGCACATGAGCGTTCAGCAAAGCCAATTGAAATAAACAGGCACTTTTTTTTGTACCAGCGTCTGGCCTTACGGGCAACTAGGTACGGCACCAACAACTGGTCGCTGAGGACCACCCCTCCCATATTTTGGTTATATTCGTGGACACAGAGGGGTTTCTCCACAACACCAGTTGCTGTAGGAATTTGGACCGGTAAGCCCTGGCGATTAGATTGCACGGTGCTACATGCGCCAATCTGATGATCAAACAAGTGATTACAAAGTGGCACGCTCGTGTAGTAATTTTCCACATACAAATGGTACCCCTTTTCGAATAAGGGTGGCACCAAGTCCCACACAATCTTGCCAGCGCTCTTTATATAATTGGGCAGTTCGGCGGCTCTTCGTGACTTCCTCTTCCCTCGTAAACCTTAAAATTATATGTATAGCCTGTGGCCCTTTTACAGAGCTTATACATCTTGACTCCGTATCTGGCACGCTTGCTCTGAAGACACTGTTTGAAAGACAAGCGGGCAGAAAATTTAATCAGGGACTCATTAACGCAGACAACTTGATCGGGAGTAAACAAGGCTGCAAAACGTTGGTTGAAGTGGTTTACGTGGGGCCGAATTTTGTAGTGCCGATCATATCCAGGGTCTAAATGAGGACGACAGAGTTCATTGTCGTTGACGTGCATGAACCGCAAGATCTGCTCGTATCGTGTCCTGGCCATGGAAGCAGAGAACACGGGCGTATGATGAATTGGGTCAGTGGACTAATATGACAGCAACTCACTCTTTTTAGTTACGCCCATGAGGGATAGGCCCAGAAAGGTCTTAAATTTGGAAACCGTAATTGCTTTCCAATCTCTGGCAAGGGAGGACAACTGGGGATTAGCGGCGATGAATTGATCAGCATACAAATTACTTTGGTTCACAATAGATCTATAGAGATCTTCTGGGAAAAACCGCAAATAATAATCAAGTGACGTAAAATCAACTGTTTCCACCTAAATTCCGGGTTGGCCAGTGAATGGGGGAAGTACGAGTGCTGCAGAAGTGGTGGGTTTCCAATTAGGATTGGCAAATTCTGCAGGAAGGACACTATGGGCACGACGGGCCTGTCTTTGTTTTCTTGGTGGCAGCGGGTTAACTACATGTGCTTGCCAGCTTGAACTGCACTTATGGGACTCGCCACGTGATACTGCAGTGCTGGATGTACGACCAGGGTGTACTAGGGCGCTGGTGCTTGCTAGCTCACCAGAAGGATGAGCGGCACTAGTACTTCTCTGCTCCATACAAGAGCCTTGCGGTTCTTGCACCTCAACAACAGCAGAAGAACAACGGGGTCTGGTACCCCTGACCTTGGCAGGGACCACAACTCCGTCGTCAGAGCTATCTGTCATGGAGCCACTGTGGTCTACAGGATTGTATTCTGTGCCTGAAACAGATGAGTGACTTCCTCTTCACTATCTGTCATGCTCAGAAATGTGTAGGCCTCTTCACTAGTGTACCTTAGATTTGCCGTTTTGGGGTCTAAATTTACTGGTACGCTAGTGAGACTGAAAGGAAAAACTCCTAGGCTGTCAGCAACTGTATCAAACGCTACCAAAAAAAACTGTTAGCAATCGCAGGGATCAGGCCTGACTCTGAGAACGCTGCAGTTATGTGTTTAGTAAGTGACAGTGATCGATCGATACTGCACTTGGGTGGGCTAGGCTGGGTGGAAGGGTAAAACGCAGGTGCTAGCAGGTATCTGGGCTGATCCCGCTAACACTGCGTTTTTGGGAACCCTAAACTGCTGGGGACGCTAGTTTCGATCTGATCAGATATTAATCCGTTTAGACACTATACCACTAAGGGAGGTGTATGCTGTGTGCAAGGGTGTTAGCGCTACTGGCACTAGGCTGCCTGGGGTGACGCAGGCCCTAAAACTTAACTGATATCACCCGCCAGGTGATCAGGGGGTTAAACCTTTATTGGGTAATAAAACGTCGGGTGCCCTGACGCTATAAAAACAAACTAATCAGCGTCACCCGTAACACTTATACGGTGATCACTGGTGACAGGGGGTGAAAGGGTTAACTAGGGGGCAATCAGGGGGTTAAAACTTTTTATTAGGTAGTATATGGGGGTACCTGAAGCTATAAAAACCTGACGGTGAACCTAAATAACTAACAGGCTAACTAGCGTCACCCGCAACACTAATACTGGGATCAGAAAAAAGATTACTTAGAGACACTGGTGACAGTGGGTGAAAGGGTTAACTGGTGGGCGATCAAGGGGCTAAACCTTTATTAGGGGAGGTAGGGGGGTACCCTAGACCTAAAGGGGCCTACCACTAACTGCCCTAACACCTATAACAGTCACAAAATGACACCAATGCAGTGATCAGTAAAAAAATGAAAACTCCTATTGGTGTCACTGTGACAGGGGGTGCAGGAGGTGTGATCGGGGGGTGATTTGTGTGCCTATGTGTACTGGTGTTAGTGTGCTGTTGGTGTAACTCACTCTGATGTCTTCTCTCCTCGGGCGCCGGAACAAAAAGGTTGCACGAGGAGAGATGACATCACTTCCTCTGCTTCTGTTTACGGTTTCAGAAGCAGAGGAAGCTTCTCATTCGTCAGGAGCAATTGTGAGGGAGAGGCCATGAATCGGTGGCCTCCCCCTCAAGATGGATCGCTCCTGGAACGATGCCGTCCACCTTGGGCACTGGGGGGGGGGCGCCCGCAGGAGGGGAGTAACGTATGGGTACGTTACTCTGCCTGCCCGTGCCATTCCGCCAACGTATATCATCATGAGGCGGTCGGCAAGTGGTTAACAGTATCTCTTTGGTGCCCATTACGGTAAGTAGTACAAAAGTCTATTGCACATAAAAATAAGTAGGAGGATTTACTAAGCTGCTGAAAGAAAAACAAAGAAAAAGGCTTTTCTTCTTATTTTTTTTAATGTTGGTATCAAATTCTGGTAATATGTGCAATGGCATTACAGCAGTTTACAGTTTTTTTTTTTTTTTTTTTTTTTAACACGGAGTATGAGTACCGATACTTTTTTTTTAAAGTACTTGCCGATACTAATTAATCATACCTATTAGGGTTATACCGATACTAGTATTGGTATCAGCACCGATACCGAGCATTTACCCAAGTACTTGTACTCGGGCAAATGCTCCCGATGCTTCCGCCGATACCTGGACAGTCATCGGTGATCGGCGCGTGGGGGAGTTACAAGCTTCTCCCCCCGCGGCTTTCAGCTGCTTTGTGACATACAGCGGTGATCGGTGCTTGTAACTCCCCCACACGCGATCACCGCTGACTGTCACCTCATCCTCCCTCCATGCCCCCTCCGTTCCTCTGTCCCCCTCCTCTGTCCCCCTCTGTTCCTCTGTCCCCCTCCGTTCCTCTGTCCCCCTCCGTTCCTCTGTCCCCCTCCGTTCCTCTGTCCCCCTCCGTTCCTCTGTCCCCCTCCGTTCCTCTGTCCCCCTCCGTTGTCCCCCTCCGTTCCTCTGTCCCCCTCCGTTGTCCCCCTCCGTTCCTCCCCTCCGTTGTCCTCCTCTGTCCCCCTCTGTTGTCCCCCTCCGTTCCTCTGTCCCCCTCTGTTGTCCCCCTCCGTTCCTCTGTCCCCCTCTGTTGTCCCCCTCCGTTCCTCTGTCCCCCTCTGTTGTCCCCCTCCGTTCCTCTGTCCCCCTCTGTTGTCCCCCTCCGTTCCTCTGTCCCCCTCTGTTGTCCCCCTCCGTTCCTCTGTCCCCCTCTGTTGTCCCCCTCCGTTCCTCTGTCCCCCTCTGTTGTCCCCCTCCGTTCCTCTGTCCCCCTCTGTTGTCCCCCTCCGTTCCTCTGTCCCCCTCTGTTGTCCCCCTCCGTTCCTCTGTCCCCCTCTGTTGTCCCCCTCCGTTCCTCTGTCCCCCTCTGTTGTCCCCCTCCGTTCCTCTGTCCCCCTCCGTTCCTCTGTCCCCCTCCGTTCCTCTGTCCCCCTCCGTTCCTCTGTCCCCCTCCGTTGTCCCCCTCCGTTCCTCTGTCCCCCTCCGTTGTCCCCCTCCGTTCCTCTGTCCCCCTCTGTTGTCCCCCTCCGTTCCTCTGTCCCCCTCTGTTGTCCCCCTCCGTTCCTCTGTCCCCCTCTGTTGTCCCCCTCCGTTCCTCTGTCCCCCTCTGTTGTCCCCCTCCGTTCCTCTGTCCCCCTCTGTTGTCCCCCTCCGTTCCTCTGTCCCCCTCTGTTGTCCCCCTCCGTTCCTCTGTCCCCCTCTGTTGTCCCCCTCCGTTCCTCTGTCCCCCTCTGTTGTCCCCCTCCGTTCCTCTGTCCCCCTCTGTTGTCCCCCTCCGTTCCTCTGTCCCCCTCTGTTGTCCCCCTCCGTTCCTCTGTCCCCCTCCGTTCCTCTGTCCCCCTCCGTTCCTCTGTCCCCCTCCGTTCCTCTGTCCCCCTCCGTTGTCCCCCTCCGTTCCTCTGTCCCCCTCTGTTGTCCCCCTCCGTTCCTCTGTCCCCCTCTGTTGTCCCCCTCCGTTCCTCTGTCCCCCTCTGTTGTCCCCCTCCGTTGTCCCCCTCCGTTCCTCTGTCCCCCTCCGTTCCTCTGTCCCCCTCCGTTCCTCCCCTCCGTTGTCCCCCTCCGTTCCTCTGTCCCCCTCCGTTCCTCCCCTCCGTTGCCCCCCTCCTTTCCTCCTGTCCCCCTCTGTTGCCCCCCTCCTTTCCTCCTGTCCCCCTCTGTTGCCCCCCTCCTTTCCTCCTGTCCCCCTCTGTTGCCCCCCTCCGTTCCTCCTGTCCCCCTCTGTTGCCCCCCTCCGTTCCTCCTGTCCCCCTCTGTTGCCCCCCTCCGTTCCACCTGTCCCCCTCTGTTGCCCCCCTCCGTTCTTCCTGTCCCCCTCTGTTGCCCCCCTCCGTTCCTCCTGTCCCCCTCCGTTCCTCCTGTCCCCCTCCGTTCCTCTGTCCCCCTCCGTTCCTCTGTCCCCCTCCGTTCCTCTGTCCCCCTCCGTTCCTCTGTCCCCCTCCGTTCCTCCCCTCCGTTGTCCCCCTCCGTTCCTCTGTCCCCCTCCGTTGTCCCCCTCCGTTCCTCTGTCCCCCTCCGTTCCTCTGTCCCCCTCCGTTGTCCCCCTCCGTTCCTCTGTCCCCCTCCGTTCCTCTGTCCCCCTCCGTTGTCCCCCTCCGTTCCTCTGTCCCCCTCCGTTGTCCCCCTCCGTTCCTCTGTCCCCCTCCGTTGTCCCCCTCCGTTCCTCTGTCCCCCTCCGTTCCTCTGTCCCCCTCCGTTGTCCCCCTCCGTTCCTCTGTCCCCCTCCGTTGTCCCCCTCCGTTCCTCTGTCCCCCTCCGTTGTCCCCCTCCGTTCCTCTGTCCCCCTCCGTTGTCCCCCTCCGTTCCTCTGTCCCCCTCCGTTGTCCCCCTCCGTTGTCCCCCCTCCGTTCCTCTGTCCCCCTCCGTTGCCCCCCTCCGTTCCTCTGTCCCCCTCCGTTGCCCCCCTCCGTTCCTCTGTCCCCCTCCGTTGCCCCCCTCAGTTCCTCTGTCCCCCTCCGTTGCCCCCCTCAGTTCCTCTGTCCCCCTCCGTTGCCCCCCTCAGTTCCTCTGTCCCCCCCCCTCAGTTCCTCTGTCCCCCCCCTCAGTTCCTCTGTCCCCCCCCTCAGTTCCTCTGTCCCCCTCCGTTGCCCCCCTCAGTTCCTCTGTCCCCCTCCGTTGCCCCCCTCAGTTCCTCTGTCCCCCTCCGTTGCCCCCCTCAGTTCCTCTGTCCCCCTCCGTTGCCCCCCTCAGTTCCTCTGTCCCCCTCCGTTGCCCCCCTCAGTTCCTCTGTCCCCCTCCGTTGCCCCCCTTAGTTCCTCTGTCCCCCTCCGTTGCCCCCCTCCTTTCCTCCTGTCCCCCTCTGTTGCCCCCCTCCTTTCCTCCTGTCCCCCTCTGTTGCCCCCCTCCTTTCCTCCTGTCCCCCTCTGTTGCCCCCCTCCGTTCCTCCTGTCCCCCTCTGTTGCCCCCCTCCGTTCCTCCTGTCCCCCTCTGTTGCCCCCCTCCGTTCCACCTGTCCCCCTCTGTTGCCCCCCTCCGTTCCTCCTGTCCCCCTCTGTTGCCCCCCTCCGTTCCTCCTGTCCCCCTCCGTTCCTCCTGTCCCCCTCCGTTCCTCTGTCCCCCTCCATTCCTCTGTCCCCCTCCGTTCCTCTGTCCCCCTCCGTTCCTCCCCTCCGTTGTCCCCCTCCGTTCCTCTGTCCCCCTCCGTTGTCCCCCTCCGTTCCTCTGTCCCCCTCCGTTGTCCCCCTCCGTTCCTCTGTCCCCCTCCGTTGTCCCCCTCCGTTCCTCTGTCCCCCTCCGTTGTCCCCCTCCGTTCCTCTGTCCCCCTCCGTTGTCCCCCTCCGTTCCTCTGTCCCCCTCCGTTGTCCCCCTCCGTTCCTCTGTCCCCCTCCGTTGTCCCCCTCCGTTCCTCTGTCCCCCTCCGTTGTCCCCCTCCGTTCCTCTGTCCCCCCTCCGTTGTCCCCCTCCGTTCCTCTGTCCCCCTCCGTTGTCCCCCTCCGTTCCTCTGTCCCCCTCCGTTGTCCCCCTCCGTTCCTCTGTCCCCCTCCGTTGTCCCCCTCCGTTCCTCTGTCCCCCTCCGTTGTCCCCCTCCGTTCCTCTGTCCCCCTTCGTTGTCCCCCTCCGTTCCTCTGTCCCCCTCCGTTGCCCCCCTCCGTTCCTCTGTCCCCCTCCGTTGCCCCCCTCAGTTCCTCTGTCCCCCTCCGTTGCCCCCCTCAGTTCCTCTGTCCCCCTCCGTTGCCCCCCTCAGTTCCTCTGTCCCCCCCCCTCAGTTCCTCTGTCCCCCCCCTCAGTTCCTCTGTCCCCCCCCTCAGTTCCTCTGTCCCCCTCCGTTGCCCCCCTCAGTTCCTCTGTCCCCCTCCGTTGCCCCCCTCAGTTCCTCTGTCCCCCTCCGTTGCCCCCCTCAGTTCCTCTGTCCCCCTCCGTTGCCCCCCTCAGTTCCTCTGTCCCCCCCCCTCAGTTCCTCTGTCCCCCCCCCTCAGTTCCTCTGTCCCCCCCCTCAGTTCCTCTGTCCCCCCCCTCAGTTCCTCTGTCCCCCCCCTCAGTTCCTCTGTCCCCCCCCTCAGTTCCTCTGTCCCCCTCCGTTGCCCCCCTCAGTTCCTCTGTCCCCCTCCGTTGCCCCCCTCAGTTCCTCTGTCCCCCTCCGTTGCCCCCCTCAGTTCCTCTGTCCCCCTCCGTTGCCCCCCTCAGTTCCTCTGTCCCCCTCCGTTGCCCCCCTCAGTTCCTCTGTCCCCCTCCGTTGTCCCCCTCAGTTCCTCTGTCCCCCTCCGTTGTCCCCCTCCGTTCCTCTGTCCCCCTCCGTTGTCCCCCTCCGTTCCTCTGTCCCCCTCCGTTGTCCCCCTCCGTTCCTCTGTCCCCCTCCGTTGTCCCCCTCCGTTCCTCTGTCCCCTCCGTTGTCCCCCTCCGTTCCTCTGTCCCCCTCCGTTCCTCTGTCCCCCTCCGTTGTCCCCCTCCGTTCCTCTGTCCCCCTCCGTTGTCCCCCTCCGTTCCTCTGTCCCCCTCCGTTGTCCCCCTCCGTTCCTCTGTCCCCCTCCGTTGTCCCCCTCCGTTCCTCTGTCCCCCTCCGTTGTCCCCCTTCCGTTCCTCTGTCCCCTCCGTTGTCCCCCTCCGTTCCTCTGTCCCCCTCCGTTGCCCCCCTCCGTTCCTCTGTCCCCCTCCGTTGCCCCCTCCGTTCCTCTGTCCCCCTCCGTTGCCCCCCTCCGTTCCTCTGTCCCCCTCCGTTGCCCCCCTCCGTTCCTCTGTCCCCCTCCGTTGCCCCCTCCGTTCCTCTGTCCCCCTCCGTTGCCCCCTCCGTTCCTCTGTCCCCCTCCGTTGCCCCCTCCGTTCCTCTGTCCCCCTCCGTTGCCCCCCTCAGTTCCTCTGTCCCCCTCCGTTGCCCCCCTCAGTTCCTCTGTCCCCCCCCCTCAGTTCCTCTGTCCCCCCCCTCAGTTCCTCTGTCCCCCCCCTCAGTTCCTCTGTCCCCCTCCGTTGCCCCCCTCAGTTCCTCTGTCCCCCTCCGTTGCCCCCCTCAGTTCCTCTGTCCCCTCCGTTGCCCCCCTCAGTTCCTCTGTCCCCCCCCCTCAGTTCCTCTGTCCCCCCCCTCAGTTCCTCTGTCCCCCCCCTCAGTTCCTCTGTCCCCCTCCGTTGCCCCCCTCAGTTCCTCTGTCCCCCTCCGTTGCCCCCCTCAGTTCCTCTGTCCCCCTCCGTTGCCCCCCTCAGTTCCTCTGTCCCCCTCCGTTGCCCCCCTCAGTTCCTCTGTCCCCCTCCGTTGCCCCCCTCAGTTCCTCTGTCCCCCTCCGTTGCCCCCCTCAGTTCCTCTGTCCCCCTCCGTTGCCCCCCTCAGTTCCTCTGTCCCCCTCCGTTGCCCCCCTCAGTTCCTCTGTCCCCTCCGTTGCCCCCCTCAGTTCCTCTGTCCCCCTCCGTTGCCCCCCTCAGTTCCTCTGTCCCCCTCCGTTGCCCCCCTCAGTTCCTCTGTCCCCCTCCGTTGCCCCCCTCAGTTCCTCTGTCCCCCTCCGTTGCCCCCCTCAGTTCCTCTGTCCCCCTCCGTTGCCCCCCTCAGTTCCTCTGTCCCCCTCCGTTGCCCCCCTCAGTTCCTCTGTCCCCCTCCGTTCCTCTGTCCCCCTCAGTTCCTCTGTCCCCCTCCGTTCCTCTGTCCCCCTCAGTTCCTCTGTCCCCCTCAGTTCCTCTGTCCCCCTCCGTTCCTCTGTCCCCCTCAGTTCCTCTGTCCCCCTCCGTTCCTCTGTCCCCCTCCGTTCCTCTGTCCCCCTCCGTCCTCTGTCCCCCTCCGTTCCTCTGTCCCCCTCCGTTCCTCTGTCCCCCTCCGTTCTGCTGTCCCTCTCCGCTGTGTGAATGGACAGAGTCAGCTGACTCTGTCCATTCACATAACTGAAACATTGTAATCTCCTGTGATTACGATGTGTCAGTTTATGAATGGAGAGGAGCCGCTGTCTTCTCTCCATTCATTCTCAGTGCAGCTGAGACTGCAGAGAAAGGGACTGGGGAATCTCTATCCTTGGTCTCTTTCTCTGTCTCAAGGGGGAGATAAGACCCTGATATCTCATCAAAGCCCCCCCAACAAGCTGATTTAAAAAAAAAAAAAAAACACATATTGCAATAAAGAATAAAAAAAAAATTATTGTAAAAAATAATAATGTAAATAAAAAAAACACAGACACCGTTCACCCCCTCCCCCCAAAAAAAAAAAAAAAACACTGTCACGTGACATTAAAAAAAAAAAAAAAAAAAAGGTATCAGTAATCGGTATCGGCGAGTACTTGGGGAAAAAAAAAAAAAAAGTATCGGTACTTGTACTCGGTCCTAAAAAAGTGGTATCTCGACAACCCTAATACCCATTACCTAGAAGAGTAGGTTGGGAGTGGGTGGGAGGCAGGGTAGTTGAAAGTGGGTGGGATAGGGGTTATGGGGTGGGAGGCTGGGATAGTTTGGGTGGAAAGGCTGTGATTGCTGGGA